>NC_079393.1:11259428-11585142 GCF_029220125.1 Pseudoliparis swirei | reverse complement strand
GCTAAAAAAAAAGGGAATGGGCGGATCTGCGAATTCTGGTGTTAACTCTCTCTGCTCAAATGGTCGTAAAAGAAAAACACACAGTCGATATGCGGAAACCCAAATGTTATTATATTAAATCAAATTCAATGCATCTGCAAGCCCCCAAAATGAACACATCCACTAAAAAATCAAACCCACTCAAAACGAAGTATAATCCCCAGATCCCGACAGTCTCCAAAGTCTTTGCAGTCCCCCAAAACAAAAGTAAATGACTGCACGCGCATACACCCCCCCCCCTCCCCCCAAAAGCCGGCAAACAGCTGACAGACCAGGCGGAAACGTGGCGAGGCGCCGCGTTCAATCCCCGCGCTACTTCACCCTAGTCCGGTCGGTGCTGGCCCAGTTCACTGCGCAGTCTTCGTATTAGTGATCCCGCCCGTTGGTATAAATCCAAAATAGAAACAGTCGCCGGATTGCTGCCGTTCTGAGTCCGCTCACAAGACCGCCGCCTGTCAGTGCGCTCCAAACAAAACAAAAATCGCGTCACCTCCCCCTCGTCACCTTTTATAACCCGTGACACGTACAAATAATAACAATAATTATAATTATAATACAGGACAACACATGATCCCAACTCAATACAAGTGTATGCGAGGCTGCATCTATCGTAACTGGGTATTTACGACACTGAAGTAAACGTTAAATACCTCAAAAACTGAAGGGGGCGCTAAAAGGGAAAAACTACATAATGGGGCTTTAAATGAGAATCTTGTAAAAACACACACTCGATGGCTTCATACATGACGTTCCAATTTTTTTTTTAATGCTCTTCAGTTGCTTATTAATATGGAAATAGCATTTAGCTGTAGGCCTAGAGCTAGTTAGTCCGAATATGATGGAGAACATTTTATTTTGACGAAACATTTGTCTTCGCACGCACGATAGCACGGTTATCGTTTATAAGAGAAAACGTATTACTGATGAGGTTATATTGATGAGTTTTGCAAACCCAACGCTTCCATCTGGTAGCGTTGGGTTTGCATAACGGAGTATAACGTTGCCAAATCCATTAAAGAGCAAGAAAGAACTTTTATTTTCTTAAACTCTGATAGCATCCAGGGGCTTCCACACAGTGGGCATTTACTAACACACTGGATGTGGTTTCTTGTTAGCAGGTTTCTGTTGTCGCGCCAACAGCTGGAGGCCTTATCGATTCATGCATTTTTCTTCAAATCAAGCAGAATCTTCCACATGGACGCAAGGATGAACTGTGAAGATGTGTCGGTCAGAGGTCGCTGCGGCGTCACAACAAATGTGTTGGGCCAAAACTCAAGAATTCCTGTGCTAATTAAATTATCACAACTTCACACAAATGTCCGATAGAATAAATTGATGAGGTGATGACATTTGGACGGACATGGATCTAAACTGCAACATAGCTAGTCAATTCATTTTAGTTTGTCTTGTGTTTTCGGTTTTAAATCCTTTTAACTCAAAGTGTGTCTCTTTCTACCGCCCCATGTGAAACATCCGCGTGAGGGGCCGGCCATGTTTGTCAACCTCGTGAAAGAGGAAGAGCAGAATATAACGCGGCTGCAGTTGCCGGTGTGGACATCTTTTCTGCCTATGTCGTTTAATTGTATTCCTCCAGGCCCTCGTGGTGTTTTGAATGGCCCTGGGTTATGTATTCACTCGTTCATGTAAGCTAAATGAAGCATCCATAATGTAATTACTGATTGAAATGAGATGGAGTGCAGACAGAAGCGGTGTTGTCTCGTGGTTACTTTGTGTTGTGACTTGAACAGGCAGAAACAAATTCCAACAGTTGATTATTCTGCACTCAGAAGACGACCCGTGTCCCTGGAAAGCTATTAACTTTTTGAAAAGGTGCTTTTCGTCTGTTAAATGAGAAAACAGTGTATCTGGGTCTTTGTGTGCTAAGTGGGTAAAGCAGAACATGTACTGTGTAAATGAATCATCTCTCTACAGCCAATCCAAAGGCGAGACACCCATTCTTCAAATTCACACAATAAACCAACATCTGTGGTACTTTTGACTTTTTAAATTCCCATATTTAAAGCACTTTGAATTACATTCATGTATGAAATGTGCTATATAAATAAACTTGCCTTGCCTTGCCTTGCCTTAAATGAGAAAGAAAGAGCGATTGAGAGAGAGACAGCGATGCAAATGCATTGGTGCCCCTGGTGTCGGGAGGGAAGAGCAGACATGTCAGCATTTTCACATATTTCCCTTTCAAATGAGCTACAGCTGAATGGAGATGCTAAACCTTTTGCACTGAATACACCAAATAGTGCAATTACTTACCAACAGATTCAACGATATGGGAATTTAAAAAGTCAAAAGTATCACAGATGTTGGTTTATTGTGTGAATTTGAAGAATGGGTGTCTCGCCCTTGGATTGGCTGTAGAGAGATGATTCATTTACACAGTACATGTTCTGCTTTACCCACTTAGCACACAAAGACCCAGATACACTGTTTTCTCATTTAACAGACGAAAAGCACCTTTTCAAAAAGTTAATAGCTTTCCAGGGACACGGGTCGTCTTCTGAGTGCAGAATAATCAACTGTTGGAATTTGTTTCTGCCTGTTCAAGTCACAACACAAAGTAACCACGAGACAACACCGCTTCTGTCTGCACTCCATCTCATGTCAATCAGTAATTACCCGGCGTATTTGCACTTGGCACTTCGAAAACATGATGCAAGTTAATTTGCGTCCTGGATGGAGAAATATTTCTTGGCATTTCGCTGTCTCCAAAGTGTTACGGCCAATTTGATATTAGATAAATGTTTGAGCTGGCATGCAATGAAGCGTATGTCATTTGAGCAAAAAGCACTGGCACTCTGGATGCATTTCGCTGCTCAAAGAGAGGAAGAAGACAAGGGAGAGGCCTTGTCTGTCCTCCATTAGATTCCACTCAGGTCCTCTACAAACAGAGAGGATGCTAGCCAAACAAGCTGATTCGAGGGGGTTCTGTGTGGACTGTGTTCGCTCAGCAAATCCAGCTCCACAAACATGCTTCAAAGAATCCTGCTATCTCTGCCCAGCCTTTGATGTGGGTATTGATCATGCAGTGGTCGGTGAGAACGAGGGATGCAGTGGAGGTTTAATATTGTGTTCTGGCTCCGATAGAATAGATAATAGCAAAAGCATGCACTCCCATCACGTCGCGCTGGGCTTCAGTTATGACAGCTGCACAGCCAGTTTCTGGCTCTGAGGTAGATGCGATTAGGAGGGAAAGACAAGGGAAGAGCAAATCCGATCATTTGCCCTGAGGACAGGTCACAGCGCATTATGTTTACCACAGCCGAGGAGCCTGGACAGAATACAGATGCAGTGAGTTGACAGACACACACCTCCAGGTGACAGAATCGACAGTCTGAGATGTGTCCACCCACTTCTAAAAACATGAATACATTCCCATTGCAAAAGGTCACCGAGGTCCCAGGAGGGAACCATGAACAACAGTAACACTTTTAGAAAGTTCCTCGTGTCACACTACTGTGGCTAGAAAAGCAAACACAAACAAAGCCGACATATTCGCAATCACACAGTCACGCTGTAGAAAGACAAACAGAGTCGCTTCTTCTTAGTGCGCTAAAACAAGCACCCACAGCCTCGCTACTGTCTCCCACTGAGACCATTAGTCACGATGATTTCTCTGCCAGCTGTCCTGGTGTGTGCGTAAGCTAGCCTCGCAGGCAGGTGGAGCCTCAATTTTCATTCTCACTTCAGTTTATTAGGCATGCGCTGAATCATTAGTATCCAGCAAGAAAGGAGCATGCACACGTGTTCCTCAGGTAATGTTCAAATGCACATTAATCATGCGGATAAACACACCATGCTTTGGGAATTATATAAACATACGTTCAACAGGTGTTTTGGCTTTTTGGAACAACTGTCCCGGTCACCTTGTAAACAGCGGTCGCAGCCAGCGCTCTAATCTTATTTGTGCACATGGACGCTGAGGTCTCAGCCTTCATCCTTACACATGGCCCCTGGTGATAAAAGTAGCAGCTTTATTAGTATGAATGAACTTTGCAACGTAGCCATCTCTAATGAATGAAGTAACAACTCCTTAATGTGCCATGTCAAATGGCCGACCATTCACAAAGTGCAAAGTGCACAGTACTGGACAAGAGCGGCAGTGTGGCGGTCTATTAAAAGATAAACAGCTGACGTGTGCTTTCAAAGAGGCTTTTATGTTTTCTTTTGCGTGGGATTCTGTGAGTCGGGACCTGATTGAGCCTTATGCAGATATAAAAATCATGTGGCGCTATTTCACCTTCTTCTAAATGCCACCGATGATTGTTCACAGATAAGCCGCTTCCACTGTGAGTAATTTGAATGAAAGCTTTGGCAGGACAAATGTTTGAAGAAATCCCACTCCGGCTTCGCACTGTAGCAAACAAGGACTCACAGATATCCGTTTAGCGGGTTAATAAGAGGTGTTTTAACGCTCATTTATTCTTTGTACTTGCCGAACTGAAGCTAGAAGATTCATGTGATGCGAGAATGTTGAGTGGATCTCCACCACATCCCGAATAGCATTCAGTCACTGTACATCGTCCCGCATTGAGCCAGTCAGGTCGATCCTTTCTGGCCTCTCCTTTCATTTCATCAGCATGAAGCTTGGAGCGCTGCTTAAATAATCAGCCAACTGCACGCAAAGCCCGGTTACGCCGCAGCGTTAACTAGATGAGATCAACCACTTGTTAAGAAAAAAAAGCAGGGGGATTTCTTTGTGGGACACATTGTGGTTACAATGGAAGTGAGTCAATGGAAATCAGTCATGGCATACTGTCACCACGGTACGGACACAGCCAGCTAGCAGTGCAGCCAAGCCACATAGACTTGGCAAAGAGAACACACTCAACTGACAGCTGCAAGCACTTAGTCGGCTGCGAAGCACAAAGACGGGAGGGGGGGGGGGAACTATTCGGCCCAATTTGCCTATAATGGGGCCTGCACAACAATGGCTTCCAATATTGTTAAGAAGAAATCAGTCATGTCTTGAATTACGCTTGTCAGAGGTCAACTCTCTCAATGTTCCTGTGTAACCACAACAACAAGCATTAGGACAAATGGATTCTTCATTACAACTCCAACTCTAAGCGATAAAGTCGGGAAATGAAATGGACGGTGACGGACTCGACATCTGTTTAAATCATCGTTGGGAAAGAAAACGTCATCAACAGTATGAGGTAAGAAATCAGATCAGCTCGGTGGAGGCCGCCTCACAGTGCGAGTGGAGAAGCTAAGTGACATATCGGACTAAAAAGAGCAGAGGAGGAGGAGGTGGAGGTGGAGCAGATGGGATGAGGTCTTCTGAACCACTTAGCCTACCACATGCGCTTAAGGGTCAGAGCAATTCTCATCCAATGTGCTTCTAAACAGCTGAAAAAACAAACGTTACCTCCGGGAGCCTCTGTGAGCCGGTGACTCTTTGACCCATCTGCTCGTCACAGAAAAGAGAGCGTGGGAGCTTCTACCTTTTATTAACTCTGAACACGGGGCCTCGTGCCTCCACGGGGCCTTTTAGTATGCATTGAGGCAGAGGAGCGTGAGGAGAGCGGGCAATGAAGAGGAGCCTGGCGGGGGGGGGGGAAGAAGAGAGGAGAAAAAAAGAAGAAGCCAGATGAGTCCCGAGAGGCCGGGAGATGGGCTGAATGACAATTGACTGGCTGTCAACACTCATCTGCATCCGCATATCTTTCTGGCTCGACACATTGAGCTGGCAGGCAGCCACGGCCTTGACACATGAAGACGTAGAGCACGGACCCGCTCGCGGCCTCGCTTTGCAAAGCTCTGCTCTCATGCAGTATTTACTTGTGTTTGCCACTAATTGGCTTTCATTGTCAGGATGTTGTTATCCTCGCCACGAAAAGACGGTAGAAGCCTTTGTAATGGGTTCTGGTTTAAAGGACAGCTGTGGCTGTGATTTAGCTACTGGCTTCGACATGCCCTTCAAATCAGCCGCCATGACGTTGGTATGATAGCGCTCTGCGAGCGACGGCAACAGGCATCCTGCTTTGAATGCTCCGCACAGCCAAGTTTAGAGAGCCACTGGGTCGGGTTACACTTCCATCACACCTATTTAAACATGCTCACTTCTCACAGGCGGACTCATTGCAGCATGGTAATCATGGGAGCAGTCAAGTCTGCTCAAGCCAAATATAGCAAAGATATCACAATAATATAGACTATATTTTATATGAACAGATCAAATGACTGATGTGAAATGAGTCCCTCCATTGACAAAAGGTACAGACCGACAGAGCTTAAAAGCATCTTCCGGCTCATTGTTTGGATCACCGCTGTCATAGAGCGATGTTTCTTGTTTCCAGTAAAACATCTTTTAAAACTCAGTGAACACACACCTGCTCAGCACCAAACAACAGGCTGACAGTCAGCAACTAAGTGATGAACACAGAGAGCGTTGAAGAGCTGAACAGACAGATATTTCCCTCAGGACTAAGTGTGGATTCTGTTGGACTGACATGAAGAGTCGGACAGAAACACGACTCCCCTCGAAGGCCAATGTGCTCAGAGTCCGCTGGATGTTTCATAACAAGTTTGCCAAATCAACTTGAAAGTCGATGCTGTAATATTGTTGTTAATAACGTGTTTTTTGCCGTAACGCGGCCACAAAAATGTTTTATGCAGGTTCAAATGATATAAAAGGGTGTCATCAGCTTTTGAGCCGTGAGTGAAATCAATAATTATGACAGGTAAAAAAGTCGACAGTGTGATTTTAAACCAGATTTATGAGCGGCCCTCATCCATAGCATAGGTTGGTATAGCCTGTAGCAAAAGGCAGCTTCAGACCTCTTTATCAGTCATTCAAGCTAAGAGTCAAATAAACATAGCAATTAGGCTTTCTCTTTTAACATCTGAGATGGTCTAATTGTCTGTGTGTTCAAGTAGAACATCAGAATCCCCTCCAGCACATTTAATAACATTGATAAGCTAAATGTGTAATTATAATCCCGAAGCTCTGAAATGCAGAATGATGTATTCTCACCCTGCAGTTGGATGAACGTCGTCTTTAAAGCCTTTGTGTGCAGTTTTCATTTATTTCCCTCAAGTGTCTCTTTGAAACCGGTGATGTTGATCAGGAGCTCGACAGGAGTTTCATAATAACACATCTTTATAATGTTCGCGCCACTTGTTGTGAAGGGCTTGCAGCGAGGAGCCGAGGATGACGGCACACCAAACAAGAGCCCGGTCAAAAAGCAGAGCACTCAATATCTCATCGGAGTGAATTTAATGGCCACTGGTTGCTCTGGGCTCTTGACCCTCTCCAAGAGGCTCCATGTTAGTCACTCTCCAGTGCTTTCCAATTGAAACCCAGCCAGACTGGTAGTTGATGAGATTTCAAATGTCTCCTCGAAGCCCGGATGACTGTACCACGAGCTTCAGCTGCCATGACACTGGCGACGCTCAGTCCATCAGGGGGGAAACTGGACGCTGACATTTTAGCACCTGGAGGTTTTGTCTGCTTGTCGTGGTTTGACGTCGATTGTTATTCAGGGAGTGATTTACTGAAAACGTTGCTTTTTTTATTTGTCAAAAACACAAAGTGGTGGAAAGTAATCAAGTACATTTACTTTAAAATATTTCAGCTACTTTTTTTGAGCACTTCCAATCTAGGCTATACTTTATATCTGAGGGAAATATAGCACGTTTACATTTATTTGACACGTAGTTATTAGATTGCAATTGTACTTAACATATAATCAGTATATGAAGTCTGATGCATTTTGAAGATTACCAGGCAACATAAAAACAAATCCTCAGTTGATCAAATTTAGTGCTGCTGATCTAATTTAACACAGGTTAATTTGTAACTAATGAATACTTTTACTTGCATAGTAGTTTTGTGGCATGGTATTGTAATACTTTGACCTCAAATACCAATGTTGCCTCTATTATTGCAAACGTCAAACCAGTGAAAACCGGAGATGCTTGTGGGTTGTGACCAAGCCCCCAAACCTGAGATGGGAACAAACCACCAGTTAAGACCAGGACGTCCTCGGGCTTTTAATAGCTGGGACCTGAAGGCAGCCAACCAGACTAATTTAATGTGGATTTATATACACGAGGCGTCTTGTTAACATAATGCATATCTAATCAAGCATGAGCACAAGGCAATTTCTGCTCCGTAATGGAAAGCAGACTTTGTTTATATGACAGAATATTGCCACAGCAGTCTAACGGGACACTACCTCTCTTTTAAAAGTGTATATTTTATTTAAAACAAGCAGGGAGTCTCTCCTTATTGGCCCATCAACAGTTCTGCTCGCTGCTAATCGGTTTGAAAGCAGCACAAAATTGACCCTTGAAACTGTCAAGCAGCTCTTCTCTTGCACAGCCACTTAGACTCTGTTTCTCTTCAGTGACATTCATGAAGTCAGCGTTTCTTGTCAGACCGTTAACATGCTCAGGACAGTGAGTCAGGCCTCACGCTGCTCCTACAATGTACTGCGGTCCTCTACTGCCATCTAGTGGGCGGGAATTAGACTGGCGCTAATTGCCCGGGAGACTATTATGCACCAAACGGTCAAATGTGCATTGTTTATACTTTGTATACACGACAAACTGGTGCTTCAAAGGAATTTTATTCCTGAGGGTACAGTGAAGGAAGGAAAGCTTCTCAACAGCAGAACCACATTGTATAAAGAGAATTCAAAAATAACTGGATTATTCAGTCTACTGTAAACTCGATATAATTTACCCCTCCAGAACAAAACCGTGTGGAGCAGATGAAAATCAATATTTGTGGCAGCTTCACAACGATTCACCATGTGTAAAAAATATGCAAGCAGAATCACAGAATACTTGTTATCTATTGGTTCAAATACTACGTATAAAATATTTTTACAAAACAGCTTTGGTGATCCATGTATATACACTTCTGAATATATAAAAGCGTGGAAAATGTTTAAATATTAAAAGTTGAGACTATTGCACAACAGCCGGGTGGGAGGGAGCGATCACTGGAGCAGCTGGCGGCGGCCGTCAGGGTTTTCTGCGCCTGAAACGTCAAACGAATCAAATGAAATACTGTTCAGCTATTGCAAAGCAAATGTGAGCGTTGGATGTGATCTATGGAAATCTCACTTGTTGATGGCATGATGCTCAACGCCAGGACCCATGTTGGAGCCAGCCCTCATCTCCAAAGCCACAGAACACTGCCAACAAAAGACACATTAGAACCCGACTCTACTGTGAGGCGCTGCGTTTACGTTAGTCTGTGTTGTTTGTGAATGTATCTTTCAAAGATGGACACTTTGATGCTTCTTCATCAAATGTCCGTCTCTGCCTGTAATCGCGGTGCGATATTACGCACGCTACAAGAATGGACCGGGGGCGAATTACGTAAATTAATTGGGTGCTTCTCCTGCAATAAATCCAATCCTGTGTCAGAGCTGTGCAAATTTGACTTTAGTGTAATTTTTGTATCTGTAGTTGGAGGGTATTATATTCAGTTCAAATGATTAATCACCCGAGACAAATTAATCAGCAACTTTATTATTTGTTAGTGATTTTTACTGCTTTTCTTGGCATGTGTGATTTATTAGCGTTGTAATCTTTTGGGTTTTGGTGAGTTGTAACAAGCTAATTGATGAGGTGTTAGTTAAATAAATAGTGTCATGTGTTAACGGGGGGGAAAAAAACGGATAATTGAGATTGAAAAAAGTGTTGGTTCATTATGACAAATTGAGTCCAATCATATCATTTTCTAACTGAAAGAACAAGAGATACATCTTATATGAATGCAAAGCCAAGTTCATTAAATGATTCATCCAAAACGAGTGATAGCGGGAGATTACTGAAGATTAATCAATATAATCATCCTACCCTCGTCTCCACATCGGTCCAAGCACCATCTGTTCCTGCTTCACCTTCGGAGGATTTTCTTTTACGCCTTCGGACACAAATTTAAAGTGACAAGAGAGAAAATGTTTAAACATCATTATAACGCCCGACTCATCCGCCGCTCCTAACTGTCTGTGGGCGGCTACCTGGGGACTGAGGTGAGCTCCTGCCTCAGCGTCTCGATGTCAGTGAACTGGACAGCCTGTCCTCCGCCTCTTGTTTTCATCACATCCCCCTGTTAAATGAAGAATAGGTATGATGTAACCGCGCATTACAATTAGTACATTCAGGTTCATATCAAACAAAGTGAGTTAACAAGTGCAGCACATGGTTTCCATACTTTAAAGCGGTTGGATACATTGTTGATCACTCACTTATCCCCAACATGCACTATGTAGCACGGGAAAGACAGAACCTGTCATCTATAAACATGCTCCAAAGACCGTTTATAGACGGCTTTGCCTCATTCCATCAAACTTTACAAAGGCGTTAGATATCTACAGATCAGAGGCGTAAGACGCTCCAGGAGACACTGAACATGTTTGAGAACATGCAGCAGACTTGGCTGGCCGGATACAGAGTGGGGATGTAATCTTCCTCCGTCTACATTGTGAGTGAATTAACAGAAATTAAGTCCAATTGACATCTTCCTTTGATTGTGAAACCGACTCGACAGTAGTATAAAACATTAACTGCTCCCAAGGTCAGTTATAGCAACTTTGTCTGTAACTGATGTTGGTGGATTCCCAATCCACTATTGGTTTGTTTACCAGCAAAAACCTCGGAAAAAACCAGCAACATGTGAGCGGACTGATAATCAGAATGAATGTCATCTCTATTTGCAGCGTCCTCACCTTGATGAGTTTGGTCTGTATTTCCCCATCAGAGGCGATCTCCTGGTGCGTCAACACGTATCGGTCACACTTGGACAGGACCTTCTCACTTGCTGAAGACACCTGGATGGAATTGGGGATGACCGGCTGCAGAACTGTACCCAAGTCCAAGTTGGACAAAGGCTTGTGGTCAACCCACTTCTCGCCGCCAGCAGAGCGAGAGCGCCGGTGGAGCGGCCGCACCGGCGTCGCCGTCTACAAAGCGGAGAAGCCATTGAAAAAGAAATGAGAACATGCATCCAAGTTGGATCACACTCTAACAACAATATCCATCATGAGGTGGCAACGGGTTGGAGAGGACTTCAGTTGGAGGAACTCAAATCTGGGGGAAACTGTCAAATATTCTGCCTGAGGATGCAGACACTTCTAGTCGGAACAGACATCAGAAAACCTCAAGCTGCTTCCTGTCGCTAACTCACTGACCAGGTAGCTCCTCTCAGTTAGGTCTAGATCAAACGAACGGGGGTTTGCCTCATCCTCCTCTCGAAACCGAAACAGAGCTCTCCTCCTCCGGCTCCGGAGGGCTGAGGAGCCGGCTGGGGACTCGGCTCTCGTGGGCGTACTAGGGGACCGGGAACCCTGCCTGCTGTCCTCAACCTCCTCAACTCTAGTGGCACTGACTGGCCTGACACGGGGAGAGTCCACAGGGCTCTGGGAAGCAGAGTGGACAGACTGCACAACGCCCGGTTAGATGAGTTAGTACACAGAAAGCACACAAGAGTGAAAAGTTACTGGTGGAACGGAGCAGCAGCCGATCACTGTGAGGGTGATGTTACATTGTTGGAGCACGTGGAGTCGTTACAACATTTAGTCGTCGGCATCATCCATTAATCATTTGGGTTATTGTAAGGACGAAATAGCCAAACATGATGGTTCCAGTTTCCTCGAATGGTAAAATGTATTTTCTTATATTTAATAGAGCCCGTTGCGGTTTTGGACTGTTGTTCGACCAAAACGTAACATCTCATTACGTGACTATGGGCTAAAGAATAGTAATTTTTTTTACGGTTTAATGTGTAGGAAAAAAAGCCAGTCACATGCCTACTGTGTGTAAATGTGGTGACAAATTAACACCTGAATTATTCCAATGTAGAGCTGAAACCATCAGACATTTGATGTAATCAAAATTGTTGCCAGATTGATCTTTAATTTTAAGATTTGCTTTTTTCAGTTTTTCATTGAAAATTGAATATTTGGGACTTAATATTTGAAGATGACATCGGGGGAAAGTTTCATCCTATTTCAACATCATCTGAGATCAATCAATAATGCAAACGAGTGGGAGTCGCAGCACCTATTCCAAGGCAACATCACAGTTACTACTTTATGACCAGATGATTGAATAAAAACTTTCAAATTAGTGAACTGCTGCAGGACTAACGCACTGAACTATACTTTATACACGTATACTTTATAATGCACAGGTGTTTATGTTCCAACATCTACTGCATCGCAATATGATTAGTCATGTTAG
This sequence comes from Pseudoliparis swirei, assembly GCF_029220125.1. Taxonomy (NCBI): domain Eukaryota; kingdom Metazoa; phylum Chordata; class Actinopteri; order Perciformes; family Liparidae; genus Pseudoliparis; species Pseudoliparis swirei. Next base: position 11,572,884 of record NC_079393.1, on the reverse strand, counting down.
TCCAGTGAGGGAAACAGATAAACGATGTGCATCGTCAACATACAGGGACGGGCGAGGCGGATCTCTTCGCAGGGAGCCGCTCCTCTCTGGAGGGCCGCTGAGGCGTCTGGCGGGGTGGAGGATCGGGGCGACCTTGGGTCTGCCGTGGTGGAGGATCGGGGCGTCCTGGAGTCTTGCTCTCCGTCACGATGGCCTTGAGCTGCTTCAGCTTCTCGTCCTTCACCCAAAGCTTGTTTTGCATCTCCAGCTGCATCGCATTGACGCGTCGGTCCTACACAGCAAGAGGCAAAGTGTTAAAGCTCAACACCACAGACTGTCATGTTCCAATTTCCCCAATGATCGTTTGTACAAACACAAGAATCCACGACTTGCCACTTAAGGAAAGCTGCAGCACACACAAGGCGAGTGGACCGGCGTCCGTGTTATTCGAGGAGCAACTCACACATTCTTTGGCCCACTTGTGCTGCGTGTCAGTGACCACGCCGTGCATGCGCTGCTCCATGCGCTTCTTGTCAGTCTGCTCCCGCTGCAGCTTCTGTTCTCTGGTTTCCAGTTCATACTTCATAGAGCGCTTGTCGTCCTCATAAATTTTTGTCGTTTTTTGCAGGATGTCAATCTGGAACAGGACCATGGTGGACGTTAAAGAAACTGAGTGACATATCTAGTAAAGACACTGAGCATTCTCTGGGAGGTTCTCGTGTTTTCGTCTGTCACCTTGTGTTCTTGCATCCTGTTCTTTTTCTCCAAGCGTTCGAGCTCCGTCTTGTTGTTCTGGATGATTTTGTCCTTATCCGCCAGTTTGCCATTTTGCGCATGAATTAAATCATCCTTAGAAATTTGGTTGTTGTCCAAGTCTTGAAGCATGGACTTCATCCTGTTGGCTAAAATAACACAAAGGAGTGAACATGTGAGCAGAGTTAGGAAACTATTCAAGTAACCTGAACAATAATAATAAAGTTTATTATGTACATTGCACATCTCACAGACAAAAGGTCACAGAGTGCTGTACAGGGGTCACGAAAAAAGCGAAAACATCAAACCATGTGACCATAACAGGGGTAAAAAAAACATAACAGGTAAGAAAGCATAATAATACACACTAAATGATACAATACCCCTTAAAATAGACACTAAAACTGCTAAAAAAGCAAGCCCTAGAGCAGGGGTCAGGAACCTTTTTGACTGGGAGAGCCATAAAAGCCAAATATATTTCATTGAGAGCCATATAGTATTTTTAACGTATAATAAATTAAATATGTCTTGCTTTTAATGCGACTGCTGGTGCTGCCTCAAAAGCTCCGTCTCCACGGGTCTTAAGGAGCGTGTGGGACGGACAAAAGATGCAAGTGGTTGGACCGGAGACTGCGGGCTGGTGAATATGAGAAAGTATCTCAGCCACATATGAATGATTCTGACCGTGTAGTGCCTTGTAAGTGAAGGTGAGGATTTTAAAGTGAGTCCTAGGGGAGTCAGTGAAGAGATGCGAGTGTGGGGGTGATGTGAGACCGCCGACAAGCAAAGCTGTGGGGTGAGGGTTGAGCTCAGGCACCTGCATTGTTGTATTCGTCAATCATCATCTGCCTGATCCTGTGTCTGTTCTGCAGAGCTTCGATCAGCCTGGGGAGGGTGATGTCATCGTGGGGGTCGTTCAGCTCGGAGGAAGGTAGAGGAGGGAGGCTCTGCACCAGGTGGTTTATCACCGAGGGCACATCTAAAAGAAAAGTAACAAGAGAATTAACAACTCCTCTTTTCTATTCCAAATATGTTCTTCAGTAAATGAGGGCTTTCTTAAATGTGAGAACTAATGCCATTGTACATTCATATAACCAGAAGGCACACGCACAAGCTTGATAGGAATTTGAGTAAATTAACTGAAGGAATGAGCATAAGCTCAGCAGCTAGGCGTACAAAACAAAAGAGAAATAGACCCAAACCTGAATCTTCTGCTTCACCCTGATCCTCTTTGAGGTGGTATGATTACAATTAGAAGAGTCATGGGGCTACGGTTCATTGAATGACTTAATTTAAAGTGTTCCCTTTTTTGTTTTATAAAATATTCATCCCATCATCAGGCTCGTCTTACATTTGTTCCAACATTACATTCTATGAAAGATTATTTATTCACTACATACTATATTTTACAGATTAGTTTCTACAGTGCGTAACATACCTTTATCTATCGGACCACCGCGCTCGTCCAGCTTGCGGGACAGTTCCTCTTTGAAGGCCTGGTTTCTATGGCGACGGCCGGGGGTGAAGCCACAGATAGGCCTGTCCACTGGCCGAGCCACTTCCACCTCCTGGGTTATCTCTGCAAACCGCATCACCAGCTGGACAAACGGAGAGCATCGTTTGAGCGTCCGACGGAAAACAACCCGCATGGTCATTCAAACAACAAGAAGGGGACGCGTGACGGCGCAGGGAGAACGTACCAAGGTTTCCTCGTAGTCGTCAACTTTGGGATTGACACAGACAACCATTCGGACTTTTCCCTCTCCGTCAAAGTAGTTCTTGAACAGATGGGTCACTTTGGAGTCTCTGTAGGGGACCATCTGTCGGAGAGAACTGGCATCACCAACATGGTTCACCAGTAAATGTAACGACAGCATTCTGGTGCGTTCTGGTCATTCATACCCGGTTTGTGCCACACATCTGGTTTTCTCGAAGTATCTCAATGCACGTTCGCAGATTCAGCAGAGACTGATTAATGTTACCTGCGAGGTAAGAATATTATTTAATCTCATGCAACTTCAGGAACTAATTAAACTTAATTTTGATGTTTTAGAAACAAACCTGCTTCTCGTATACGCGTGCCTTCTGCCCCCGTCCGCCCGGTGCGCTCACTTCCTGCCAAGTCCACCAGGCAGAGCTGGCTAACAGTCACCTGGTTTCTATCCTGATGAACACAATCAAAGAAATATTTTTTAAAATGGTGCTTACAATTCATCCGAATATGAATCTGGGAGCAGCCATTTGGTTTCACAACTGACCTGGAGAATGTTGTCGCCGTCTGCGTCCAGAGGAGCCTGAGCCAGTTTAATGATGAGCACACTGTGGGAGCGACTGGACTCGCAGTTCAGGCGGGTGTTCGCGACCTTCCTCTTCTTTTGGCCTGCAACGTCATAATACAATCGACTTTTACAAAACACGATTATTCAGACAGCGTCTTCGCATGCAATTTGAACTGCTCTAAACTATTTAAGGCGGCTCAGCGAGAAGATTAACTGAGGTCATATCCTGGCCAGAGCCGACCCGGAGGCCGGCAATGCCAGGTCAGTCACATCTACTATCATCAGTGCAATGTTTTTCCGTACTCTTTTTCTTTTTATAAGACTGCTTTGACTACTAAACGCAGGTCTTGCAACCACGTACCTCTCCAGAATACTTGAAAGGCCTCCTCAGCAGACTTGATTTCGACCTCCATGCAACCAGACACATACATGTTGTGATTCTGATCCTCTCTCAGGGTTTTGGATTGAGGTGCTCTACGTCGAGAACACAAACGTGTTAGTCACTGACAACATGGAATTTCATTTTTCATGCAGCAGATGTGGAGAATCAAACATTCAGAGGGAGGGGGGCGGCGGCAATGAAAGGCAATACAAAGCATGAAGGGCAACACAAAGCAACAAGAGAGCAGCTTTACATTCAGGAGCTTCAACAAAGACTACAAGCAGCTGAAGGGGCGATGCAATGATTTTAAAAACTACATAAACACTCATCAACACTGGAGACTATTTATTTATTATATATCTTTGCAAATATAAAAAATATAAAGCTATTACAAAGTCCTTGGTGACATCTTCAAAACAGCCAGGTCCAAACCATTACAATGTTCAGTATATCATACAAAACAAAGAAAAACAGAAACGCTCTCAGTGCTGGAACTAGAGCATATTTGGCTCAATTGATTTATTTTTCTGAAGCCCAGCTTTACTTCTGGGTAACTTCTTAGTTGTCCTGACAACTAGATTTTAGTTGACCTACAAGAAGTTTCCGTATGAAGTTTGTGAGTTTGAAAATGTATCCAGTGTTGATTGGGTTATATTTACAATCTAGCCTGCAGCTTTTGGTGTAACAGGGAGAGGTAATTTTAACAAGACCACTAGTCTGATGATGTACGAGTATTCACTGGCCACATACATGAACTCAGTGTTCTGGCACACAGGTGTGCCTCCACCATTCCACCTAGTAAACAGAAGACGATAATTGCCTTACAGCTACTTTGAGAGAAAAATTAAATGAATAAAAGAATCTCTACAAACCACTACACTTGAACTATAACATTTGAATATCTCTGAAGGGTCTGATTAATCAGTCTTTAAATGTACATTGATATCTGAATTATGCTCCTGCACTCACTTTGGTTTGATTGCATCCTCTTGATTTTCCTCCAGGAGGTCATAGATGTAGTTGTTGTAGATTTCTATATAGGAGATGAAGACGCTGTAGCTGCTGTCCTCATCCACGCCTTCAGTTTTGTACGCCTCCTCTGACTTAATCATGTCAGCAATTTCCGGATCGGATCTTTGTCTGAAATCAAAGAAGTGACTTCCACATCAGTGTTCTGCCACAATGTAACTGAATAGATAAATAAATAACATTAACAAGACTGAGACTTACCTGGAGGAGGATGGTTTAGGAAAAGACATGTTTTCCCGCTTCTGGCGCTCCAGCAAAGCATCGACTTCATTCTGGACCTCCATGCCATTCTTGTCATCAGTCTTAAAAACCTGAAAACCCAGCAGGAATTCAATTATACAAATTTCCCAAAGCATCGAATTGTGTGGGTAGAAGAGATGATCAACAGCGCTCTTGAATGTGAACTCGCTTACATATCTTTTGGCCTGGTATGGTCCTATACTGTTGAAGATCATGTCAAGCGAGCGAGGTAGAAGTCCACCCTGGCCTGGAGAGCCAGTCATGGTGAACGTCTTTCCACTTCCTGTGACGCCATACATGAAGAGAAGACCTGCAACGACGAAGGACATTAAGTGGAAGAAAATGCAGCAGAATTACTGATATTTAGTATGAAAATAGGGAGATTGCTTTAGTTAAACTGGTATTGTAATTTGACAAATACATGTGGCTTCTTTCTGAAGGTTATAACACTTACCATTTCTTCCATGGATGAGGTCGTCGACTAGAGGTTTGGCCACATACTCAAACAGCTCCATCTGAGATATTGACACTCCAAATACTTTTTTAAAGGAATACTGTGTCTGCGAAGTGAAAAAGACAAATTTGAATATTTATGGGGTAATATGTTACATTTAAGTACACGGCTGACTTTATCATATTTTTTTACAGTCACATATGCTGTAAAAACAGACAAAATAATGTATATTTCCAAAATTAGACGTGCACTGTTTTGAGATCATTTGATTAAATCAAGAACAAGCAGTGCATTTGTCATCTATGGATAATACAATACAAATGTGGAACACCACATTGGGTATTTATGTCAGCTGGATTGTGTTTGACTGTTGGACTTTGTTGATTTTCATTGTTCTGAGTATGTAGTCACGGTTGAATGGACTCTTTGTAAGTTCCTTTGGATAAAAGTGTCAGCCAAATGAAATGTAATATATGTGGGATTGAATTTAGGAAAATTTCACACACAATTGATCCGTTTATTATTTTTTTATTTGACCAATAGTGATCCATCAGACTTTGGCTAGATGGACAATACTTGTGAATAGGAACCATGTGTGGTTGGTTTTGGCCTTTGCATGGGATTTGGTCACAATAAGAAAAATACCGGCTTTGTCCTTTAAATTAAATCAGACAGTCACATGATCATTGAAAGTCCTAGAACAAAAAGGGAGGGAAACACAACTAGTCGTGCGTCGCAAGGTATACATTACCTCTTTGTATTCTCCATTGCGGTTTGTTTTAAAGCCTTCTGGGGCGTGCAGCTGGATAGTGCTGCTGCTGATGACCTCGATGCAGCATTCCTCGTCCTCCACACCCAGAGGTCGTACACGACAGTACACCTGAGCAGAAGAGGTGGATGTGGTTATTCCTTCACTACTCCCAAGTTAATTATGTGAAAAGTATCAGCTGACCCTAGTAACAAGCCAAACATCCATATCTCATACCACAGACATAATAAAAGCTACAGTCTGTGCTGTTTGACAATTCATGAACTTCAGCAACACCGAGCAGTGATCTGATAAGTCAACTAGTGGGTAAGGCTGAATTAAGACCTCCATATTTTGTGGCCACTGACCAAATGAGCTGGAATTGAATGCTTGCAGACCATTTCATTTAAATTGGGTTTTTGATAAATATCTTATCAAGCAAAGCTTCTGTACAGCTGCATGAGTTTTAACAATTCGTGATTTTCATTATTGATTCCATTATTTTGTGGTTAACAAAGTTGGTGAATAACATTACATTACAAAGATAAGTTACAGGAGGTGAACGTGTTTATTCGTTCACTACTCTCGAGTATATGCACTAACATGAGTAACAAGCCAAACGTTCACACATCATGAAAGCTTTTGAGCCGTTCGACAAGTCTTGAACAAACTTCAGTGACACTCACCCCCACCGGGTCTTTCTGAGTATTGGACGGCTTTTTGGGAGGCCTGCGAGGGGTTCTACCCTTCCTGTAAAACAACCACACGGTATGAGTTAGCACAGTTGCCTCGGGTGATGCGTGGACAAAGCCCCCGGCTAACGCCAGGGCTAAGCTAACAGCTAGCTAGGGGACGGTTGGCTGTTTGGACTCCGTGGACATCCCGTAACTTAAACTGTTTCTCGACATTTAGCCTCCGCGTAATACTTGAAGGTCGTCAACTTGAATAAAGCGATTTAAAAACAAATCAAATCTACTCACGCCTGTCTGATCATTGTAACTCGCTGCTTCTTGTGCTCGAGGTGTTTTTCTTTCGTTCTTCCTGTTCCGACGATTTTGAAACTTCCCTCCGCCTCAAATCAGAGGCTGTAGTCTGTTCAAAACGAGCCGCCAGCAGCCAATGAGATTTCACAACAAGCGAACACGTGTTTCCGCCTTCAGCTCCGAGCCATTTGAGGAAACTACCCACACCTAAAGTATGTTACGCGTCACCGGATAAACCCAGACGAGCAAGAGCGCGCGTCAGAAAAGCACAAGAAACCATGCAAACGAAAATAAACAGCAACAAGGAGAAATTGAATTTTCACAATCACAGTATTAAATTAAAATGAACCCTTCTCGTGCAGTAGGAACCATTAATTCATACTCTCTCATGCTTTAAAATAATGAGAAGGGGTAATTTCAGATTGCTGTGTGTATAAGTGAATTGTATTGTATCCATTATTCAAATTTAAAAAAAACATTTTAGGAAGAAACACATTAAAAGCTAGGACCGTGTATATAAATGTATGCAATAGTGTATACCACAGTCGTTACATACTCCAGTACGGTAGGTGGCGGTATGCATCTAAAATATGTGTATATATATATATATACTAAATGCAAAGAAGACAAACTACGCCCACCAAACACGTTACAAAACACCGCACATGTTCACTGTTGCGTTATGCAAACACCAGGAGCTCCTGCGACATTAAACATTGAACAGCGCAGGTTTGCAGTCTGGTTTAACCCCAGTGTGGCAGCTGCATGAGTAAGTCTCAAATCAAATCCTCCGTGTTGTGTTGTACAATAAGAATCGTTATTTTTTTAAAGGGCAAAACATGAAAACGAGACAGAAGAAGTCCGCAGAGGCACTTGAATCAAAGGCTAAACTCAGAAAAAGAACCGGGGAAAGTTCTTCTCCAACTCTCTCCAAAAAACTCCCAGACAGAAAAGATGGAGAAACATCCAAAAAAGGTGTGCAGAACGGGCAGACAGCTTCAGCACGGTGCACGTGAAGTGTTCTGGTCGTGACAGTTTATTGTTCTAGCAGGACCTCCCGTTAAGTCCGCAGCAGCTCAGAAGAGAAGAGGGTACAGGAGCATCCTGCACTACATCTACAGGAGCACTCTGGGTCAAAGTCTCCACTCCCAGATGAGACAGGTGAGACCAGTGTGCATGTGAATCTATACGAGTTCTTTAAATGCATTAACATTTATTGATGTGTGCATCATTTCTTTCTGCAGTTTGCTCATTTAACTCTGTCGTCTCTTCCAGTGTCTGCAGGAACCTTTCGTTCGCTCGCTGTCGTCCTATCATTTCCATGGCGCTACCAGCCCCTTCAACCGGAGAATCACCTGTCTGGAGTGGCACCCTACCCATCCCACCACCCTGGCTATGGGCTCCAAGGGGGGTGACATCTATCTGTGGGATTTTAAGGCACCTGCGAAAAAAGTATTTCTCCAAGGGGTGAGTTCCTGCACCAGATACTTGACTGACCGGATGACTTGAATGAGTCGTTCAACAAGCGTTCCACTCTTTAGAGTGGTCCTTTTTTAAATCGTGCAACACTTTGAGGACTTAAATTTACTTGACAACACCCTTTTATTGGTTCTCTGCCTAGATGGGGGTCGGAGACTCGGTTACAGACATGAAGTTTAACAAGTTAAATCCTACTCAGCTGTTCACCTTGTCTATGAGGGGTGTGATGGCACTTTGGGATGACAATGGGTCAACTTTAACAGTGTTTGCCAACACAGACATTCTGAAGTAAGACATGGTCTGTTTTCCCTACACTACAATCAAAGAGGATTATAGGTCTGAGCATCAGTCTTCTTATCCAGGGGCCCTTATTGCTTTAATGCTAAACATGTGTGTGGTGCTCAAAACCGCCCTGTGATAGGCCTGCGCGTGTGTTCCTGTGCACAGAACGGAGCAGGTGACTTTATCGGAGGGATGAAATTTTGCCCAATGGACCTTTCCCAAGTCTACGTGGCTTCTGGTGAGGGCACGTTGACCGTGCAGAGCTTTGAGGGCCGCACGCCCACCGTCCTGTCCAGAACTCAAGACTGTGGCCACGATCACCACAACCTTTGGTGAGGAAACTGCAGAGATGACTGATGCTCACCTTAAAGAGATGCTGTGACCTTGTTAATGTTGTTGTGCTGAGCGTGTAATGTTTGCATCTCTTAACATTTCAACTTTTCATGAAATGTAAAAAAAAACTAAAGTGGTTGTAACACTGCATCTCTTGTTTGTTTTAGCCTCAAACATGATACGAGTGAAACATTTTAATACTCAAATAAAGAAATAGATGTCACTGGACAGCAATGAGAAGGAATATTACATTTTTTCATGGAGTCTGCTTCTAATATTAATTAACTTACTTCCTGTGAATACAAAGAAAATGTAAAGATTGATTTAGACATACAAAAAAAATCTGAAATCATACGTCTAATGTTGCACGAATTTATTTTCCTTTTTTTATCCAGTGAACTCATGTTGTTCTGTTTCCTCCAGTTGCTGGTACTGCTGTGTGGACGTGTCTGTGAGTCGACAGATGCTTGTGACAGGAGACAACCTGGGGCATCTTATCCTCCTGGGTTTGGATGGCCAGAAGGTTTGTGTCCGTCCCCCAATGAAGTATTTATTACTAAACCTGAACAAGTAGTTTTGTTGTCGAATCCTAAATGTGAAAATAGACTCCTCACAGGAGTCAAAGCTTAGTCTCCTGTGTGACAGTCCCTCATTTGACTCATTCATTCACCGCAATGTACTACTTCAACATACTTTGTTGCTCTTTTTACTACTACTAGTACTAGTATTTTTTTAATTATTATTTTATTTAATTTCCTTGAATTTAATTTGTTCTGCTTTGCTATTTAATTTAATGTGAGTCTATTTTATACATTGTAACCTTGTTTACTGCTGATACAACGAAAGTTCATCCTGGGGATGAATAAAGTGTATATATGTGTATGTATATATATATATATATATATGTGTGTGTGTGTGTGTATATATCTACTACTAAATCCATTAAAAAGTGTGTATTTGTTATCGTGAATTCCTTTTTGCTCTGTCTTGTCGTAGATTTTCAGTGACAAGTTGCACAAAGCGAAAGTGACCCATGCCGAGTTCAACTCCTGCTGTGATTGGTTGTTGGCAACGGCCTCAGTTGACCACACAGTGAAACTTTGGGACCTGAGGAACATCAAGGACAAGAAGAGCTTCCTCCACGAGATGCCTCATGAGAAAGCTGTGAACTCGGGTAACATGCAAACAACTCTTTCTTAAGGTTGTGTCTTTTGTCGTTGTGCAATATTCCTAATGTACAGGTTGTAAAGAAAATCTACATTATTTTGTAAAACTGGTATTGTCGTCTCCTCACAGCCTATTTCAACCCGCTGGACTGCTCCAAGTTGCTCACCACGGATCAGTATGACCAGATCCGGGTCTACTCCTCTCCCGATTGGTCGAAACCTCAACATATCATCCAACATCCACACAGACAGTTCCAGCATCTCACACCCATCAAGGTTTGTTTTTTTCCCTTGATGTGTAAGTATCCTTCTGTAACTTATCCTCAAGGAATCATGTCGACCATAAAACTAAAGTAGTAGTGACACCGTGATGTCGCACGAAGTGTTAGGATACTATTTGTGAAGACAGTTATTATTTGTCTGTAGGCCTCATGGCACCCTGTCTATGACCTCATCGTGGCGGGCCGCTACCCGGATGAGCGGGTTTGCGCTGGAGAGCAAAGGACCATCGACGTCTTTGATGCCAACACCGCTGAGCTTGTGTGTCAGCTGCAAGATCCCAGCGCTACAGGAATCAAATCTGTGAGAGTTTGTTTTTTTTAAACACCCGAAAAACCTTTTTTGACTTTAATGCTTTAGTTATTAACACATACTGTATCTATTTATTCACAGATCAACAAATTTAATGCATTGGGTGACGTGATTGGATCTGGAATGGGTGAGTTTTTCACATTTTTGATCGATTTTTATAATTTGATCAAACCAGTTCAGCCAGTAGAGGTCAAAGTGTGTCACTTAAGCTGCTTGATGTTTACTCACAGGTGTGACGGTGCTGGTGTGGGATCGAGACAAGTCAGTGACCGGTGATCAGCCCGAAGCGCAGGAGGAAACCTCCACCTCAGTGGGCGGTTTAGGAGGCCGGCAGAGGCGCTCCAGCAGGGACAGGAGAGCTCCTGCTGTGGATGCAAAGCTCAAGAAGAAACTGGCTACTCTGGAAGAATTGGAGACCAAGACTGAGTTTACCAAACCAAAACAAACACGGACGAGGAAAAAATAAACCGTGGTTCTTAAAAGTCTGTGTGCAAAGTTGTTTCTACTGTAATATAATAAAGATGTTCATGTTTCATACATGATTGGCATTTCTTTCATTAATCACATGCATTATTATGAATACAAATTACAGAAAAATTCAAGGCAAGTGATTTATTGCATTCATTTTGATCTCATACAGAATGGCAGTTTGGGAATCATGCATAACTAAAGAGATAGTTCCCACGTAGTTCATAGACGGTGTAATTTGCCAGCTGAAGAAGCACTTCACTCCAGGCCGTTCGCTCCTTTTCTCTCTCCTGATGCCGGGCTTGCTGCGCCGAGTACACCATGCTCAGAACAAGAGTGTCAAACTGATTCTGAGTCTTCGGCTTTCCTCTCTTTTGACCCTCCAATGTGGTCGCCATGTGCAGCATGGCGCTCAGACTTCTGGGTATGTTGTCATTGATCTGAGACAGAAACGCCCGCCCCTGCCTCATCGATGCCATCTCCTCGTCGAGCATGACGATGTTGTTGTCCCGGTCGATCGCCACCCCGCCCAGCAAGAACTACACGCAGGATAGAAGAATGAAAATGCATCAATAACTCTGCAAGTAAAAAATGGCACAATATTTGATTGAACCTCATGCGGAGACAGAAAGTACCTCAAACATCAGGTTTGCATCAGAGACAGATGAGAGAGTTTTTTCAGAAGTTGGACTTCTGCCTGCAGCCACATCTTAAGAAAAGAATACTGAAGTTTAACTAACATAATTGAAATGCAGAGAATCTAAGTGTTTGTATACAGTGTCATGCATATTGATCATTACATGCAGTATCATTCTTTAACAACCTAAACATATCTGTCCTCATCGCAGTCCTGTTAGAATATTGTCCGTCTACTTACCTTGCAGCACAATCAAAAGCCATAAAATGACACAAAGGCAGATTTTAAATTGTATTTTTGCATTCATTATTCTTTTGATTATTCCTGAAAGACAAAACCACTGCATCCTCCTCACGCACTTTAGTAAATGCAGGCAGGAGCAGCTCAGCCAGTGAATACCATTCATTTTTCCACCTTGGAAAAAAGGGACCAAAAGCCAGATGATGATGTGGCTTTTGGTGCAGAACAGAGAGCAATGTCTTGTAAATCCAGGATTTTTATCCATAGCGGTATCCAGAACTTTGAGCTTGCAGGATTTGAAGTTCACAGAGGGAACTCATTTGTTCATCCGTTATTCTGCCTAAATTAAATGCACACCATGCATTTCCCAAGACATTAATGTTACAAATACAAAACAAAAGACCTTATCAGTTAAGGTAAGTGTCCTTCTCAACATTAATAGGTTAAATTTGTTTTTATTTTGTTGTTTTTATATTTAACCATATTTAACCAGCTGTGTCCCATTACGATCATATATATATATATAGTGTTTCAACAATGAACATAAAGCACACAGATTTGAGTATCATTAGATAAAACATCTTTACAGTGACAACCTTCACTCAGTAGATCTCACAAATTGTTTAAACTCATTCAAGGTATCGATCAGTCTGTAAATGTTTATATGCAGTTGCCTCGGGAGAGAAAAATCTAAAGGTTTATGGAAAAATAAGGACATTTTAAAAAGCTTGCTTTGATAAATATTGTGTAAAACACAGTTTCAATGTAAAACATTAATATATATATATATATATATATGAAGAGCGGATGGAACCACATCTAGTCTTTCCGTCTCCCTGAGAAATCATGAATCTATGAATATCTAAATATGAATAAATCACAGCCTTCCGTCCCACCCATCACATTCATCATTCAGTGGGTGAAACCATATATAAGAACATAACAAGGGAAGTGAACAAAATACTAGAAAAATGTCATTCGAGATTTTAAAGCTCACTTCTTTGACTTTCTGTGTAATTGGGTAAGACACATATATTATAAACTTAACGCCTCATGCTTTCGGTGAACATTATAAACCGTGCATGCTGTAAGAAAGGCATTATGTTTATCACAACATGTCCTGGAGCCACTCCGCACCTAACTGTCCAGCGACGCCTCTCACTTCTATTTAGAGTTTCGCAAAAATAACAGTTGTAGTAACGCAGCTCCACCACGAGGTGGCAGCAGCTCCAGATGATACCAGCGATTCGTCTCTTCCTGCACAGTGAAACAGTGTATTTACTTCCGGTGAAGAGTTCATCTGCGCCTGAATGGTGAAGTAGTGAAAACAAAGGTAACCACGATTTTGTACCAGTCATTTTTTAAGCCTCGCGACTCTTCTGTCTAGTTTTCGGTCCAAGTTATAACTCTATTTAGAAGAAATCGCGGTTAAATTGTGTCTCGAGGGAACCCGAGCCAGCTAGCTGCTGTGGCGAAGCATGTTCTAGCTAATGAGGACCGTAAACACAACACCGCGTCAGCTTCTCAGGCTCTACACCGTCTGTGTATCGACACTGACTTTAACAACCTGTAACAGCCGCTCATTTAACAGCCATAGAACCAAGCTCTGGATTCATCTCTTCAGAACCAATGCAGTCCAGGAGTCCTGCTGTTATTCCCACCTGGGTCATGATTCTCATGGAGATGGTTTAAACTGTATCAGACAGGGGTTTATTCGACTTAAGAGGCATTTTGGAGATTGCATTTGTATTGTATTGTTTGTTCTATTAGGTGGCTAATGTGTTGTGTATTTTAGTTAAAATAAATGTGGTGGATAAATGATTAGAAACACCTTTCAGGACAATGCAACATGTTTCCATAACAATAAGCAGCAGCATAGCTGGAGGGATACACTTGTTTTTTAAACACTCCAAGATCAGCTCTAGGAAAATGTCAACGACTGAACATTATAACGTTAATGAAGGCAGTAATTTGTTTTAGATTATATTAGTTTTAACTGTACATACATTTTAAAATGGCAACAGAGTGTAAATGGATGCTTTGTTATTATTTGTTATCAGGCGAGCAGCAAAGATGGAATCCAGCGAGGAGGGGGGCCTCGGTGTCGGGGGCTCTGTGGGAGAAGAGAACTACTTCCTGGGATACACCTTCACTGATCGCTCCCACTCCAGCCGGGTGGTGAAGAGCATCATGGACCTGTGTCTGGAGGACGGCCTGTTCGCTGATGTCATCGTCACCGTGGATAGCAAAGAGTTTAACCTGCACCGGCTGGTGCTTTCGGCTCAGAGCAGTTTCTTCCGCTCCATGTTCACCTCCAACCTCAAAGAGTCCCACGACCGCTCTATTGAACTGAAGGATGTCAGTGCCACTGTCTTCCAGCTGCTGATTGACTACATCTATCACGGCAGAATAAAATTGAGGGTGGAGGAGCTTCAGGACACATATGAGATGGCAGATATGTACCAGCTCACTGCACTGTTTGAGGAATGTTCCCGCTTCCTCTCACGGACAGTAGAAGTGAAGAACTGCCTGCAGGTGACTGTTTTCACAAGTCTCTGCTACTGAAGCATACTTGTGTCGTATCAGTTTAATGATTACCTGTTTGTGTCCAGGTGATGTGGCTTGCAGACAGACACAGTGACCAGGAGTTGTATACTGCAGCAAAGCAATGTGCTAAAATCCACTTGGCGCAACTGCATCAGACTGAGGAATTTCTTAATATGCCTCTCTGTCTGCTCCTGGACATCATCAAAGGTATGTGGCTGTCTTATCCCTATGTGCCATGCCGTCTGAAACAGTGTTTTACAATGTGCTGTATTATTTACATTACTAAATGATGTTAGCGAGCAGCACATGCAGGAGGAGTTGGAGATAACACATTTAATGAATGTGACTCACTTGACCTTGTGTTTGTGTTCAGACGGAGTTCCGAGCTCCCAGAATCCAACAGTAGCCATCGAGTTGTGGATAAATCACAACAAGGTGGAGAGAGAGGAGTTTTCTTGTATCCTCCAAGAAAATCTCAAGGTACTGTTATTTCATCTGAGAGCGCTCTCTTTTTTAAATTATATTGAAAATATTTGTTTGTCTGATGTGTCTTTTGTGTGTCTGCAGGAAATCGGTGAGAATGTCCACATTTACCTGATTGGCAAAGAGGAGGCGCGGACTCACTCCCTGGCTGTGTCGCTTCACTGTGACGAGGACGATGCGATCAGAGTGAGCGGCCAGAACAGTTTATGCCATCAGATCACTGCAGCCTGTAAACACGGAGGGGACCTGTATGTGGTCGGGGGGTCCATTCCTCGCCGCATGTG
Source organism: Pseudoliparis swirei (assembly GCF_029220125.1). NCBI lineage: Eukaryota > Metazoa > Chordata > Actinopteri > Perciformes > Liparidae > Pseudoliparis > Pseudoliparis swirei. Next base: position 11,557,527 of record NC_079393.1, on the reverse strand, counting down.
GAAGTGCAACATGCACACCATGGACTGGGAGCGCTGCGCCCCACTGCCCAGAGACCGCCTCCATCACACCATGGTCTCTGTCTCTACTGAGGACGCTATCTACTCCCTGGGAGGGAAGACACTGCAGGACACGCTCTCGAATGCGGTCATCTACTACACCGTGAAGGACAACGTGTGGACCGAGACCAGCCAGTTGGACACGGCGGTGTCCGGGGCCGCCGGTGTGAACCTGGGAGGTACCATCTACCTGCTCGGAGGGGAGGAGAACGACATGGACTTCTTTACCAAGCCGTCTCGACTGATTCAGTGCTTTGACACCGCCTCCCAGAAGTGCCAGATCAAACCGTACGTGCTGCCGTTCGCGGGCTGCATGCACGCCGCGGTCCACATGGACGTGATCTTCATCGTCGCCGAGGGAGACTCCCTGGTGTGCTACAACCCTCTGCTGGAGAGCTTCACCCGCCTGCGCTTCCCCGCGGTGTGGAGCTGCGTTCCTTCGCTGTGGAAGATCGCCAGTTGTAATGGTTGCATATACGTCTTCAGGGACAAATGTAAGAAAGGTGACGCAAACACGTTAAAGTTTAACCCGGCCACATCTGTTGTCTCCGTTATCAGAGGTATCAAAATCCTCCTCACAAACTGGCAGTTTGTTTTGGCCTAAGCTCTCGCCTGGAGGTTCATACTGTCGCCACGGACAATCGGGGAGGACTGTTGGATAACTCCCCATGACTTCACTGCTCAGACATTCGGTGAGGAGATCTGCTCTAAATGTATTTACTCAGCTGGTTTCTGCGTCACTCTTTACACACGGACCTCAACCTCAGACCAGTAGAACTAGTGTTTCACTTGCTTGTATTATTCCAGTGAGTCTCATTGTTGATCCCTTTAGCCCAGAAGTCACATGGTTTGTTGTGGTGCTGTGACGAGTGATGTTCTAATCGACGTGGTTTCCTGTGCACTGATTAATTGTTGACATGCATGCACAACTTCAGCTTCAAACTTTACTGAACATAAAACATTCTTCTGTGTATTGTGCGTTATGAAGTGTTTCATGATGTTGTGGGTTAAATCTCCTCAGATGTCAAGTTTGAAGTCAAATCGTGCATAAAGATGATAACAGAGGATGTTTTCTAATTTTGAAATTTTTCACAGGTTTTTTTGTCTCGTATTTTTTGATGTACATGTTCAAGTTAAACTGTCAACGGAAATGTCAAATATATTGCTGTAGCTACAAGCTGTCCGTTTCTTCTTATATGTATGTCTCGTTAGCCTTTACGCGTTAATATCGCGCCCTATTAATACTGTAAGAATGTTTGTGACCAGGGATTTAGGATCTTTCATTCTTGCAAGCTTTGCCTCAACAAAGATGTTCATCTTTGTGTTGGTAGTGCATCCTGTGAATGGCGAGGTGGTAAAGGTGCCTGTTTTGTCCTTGTGGGGGGGGGGGAGTTGAAGGGGCGAAAGCTACTACAGCGAGGGCAAAACGTTGATCCCATTGATGTGTTGCAGGAGGCTGTGCAGCTGAAACCCAAGCCCAGTAACATGTCAGACTTTGTGAACTATTCTAAGCATCAGTTGCTGACGCCAAGAAGAGGGGTGGGGGGTTCTGGGGGCACATATGTGCCTCTATAAGAACTCCCAACAGGAACCGACTGCCACTACGAGCACCATCTGACTCGCAGTGCCTTTTTCATTTTGGACAATCACGTTGTTAATAGCTCCCATATCACAGTTCACAGTCCCACATGTGAGTCCAGTGAGATCAATGTGTGTGTGTGTGTGTGTATTTAATGCTCCAGAGGGCTGTAATTTAAACATGTCTTGTCCAGTGTTTGGTCAGCGAGTGAGTGTAAAGGTAGATCGCTAGGAGCTGAAGTGACCTTGGGGCTGCTTGCTGAGGGCAGGACAGAATTCCTGAAGGGACACATGGTCTAGAGTGACAAGGCCATCTGCTGTAGCGCCAGCAGTAGGAGGAAGGTGGAGGGGGTTGGACACGGGGGTGTTGAGAATTCCTTTCGCTGGGGTGCGGAGGGAGTCGATATTCTGGGATACCACTGCTAGCACTCCGTCAATAAACGTGTTTCTTTGGCATTTTTCAAGCGCAAATCTGACGGAGAATTTTTGAACACTTTGTGGTGAGAGGGGATCTTTGCAGCGTTGAATGGGGAAGGTTTTCTTTCTGGCCCTGCAGATCTCCGAGAAGCGACGGGTGATAATGGTCTTGGTGCGTTGCCGTTTTACTTTGGTGGATTCAGTTTCCTCTCCATCTGAGCACAGCCGCAGCTGAGAGAGCGGGATCTGGTAGGCCTTCTGTCAGCGACCTCTTGGAGGATCATCTTCAAGGGATCTTCTTTGGAGTTGTTCTGTGCATGGCAAGGATCTACTTTCTTGCTGCCTCACTGAAATTACATGGCCTAAACGAAAGAATATTTTTATGAGGCGCCTTGCACCAGAGATGGGCCAGGACCAAACCAAGCAGCAGATAGAGAAGGGCCTGAGGTTGTATCAGTCCAATCAGACGGACAAAGCCCTGCATGTCTGGACTAAAGTGCTGGAGAAGACCTCAGATCCTGGGGGGAAGTTTCGGGTGTTAGGCTGCCTGATAACGGCTCACTCAGAAATGGGAAAATATAAAGACATGCTCAAGGTAAGCCTCCGAAAGAACGGTGTGTGACATAATGTTATATATATATATATATATATATATTTTGTCTGTCCTACTCTAATTATCAGTGTTGTCATTTGGTTTGGATAATTAATGTCAAGACAATCTCACATTTTCACTCCAGTGTGATCATGTTTTGAGTTGCGAGGAGCGCTGTGCGAGTGTGCTGCTGAGTATCCTATCGATTTGATATGTCACCATGTCCACTCACAAGTGGTACAGTTCATGCCGTAGTAAATTTCTACAACTATTTAGTGACTATTAAACAAGAAGAGGTCAAAGGTCACGCTCTTGGTTCCATTTCCAGTTATCTTGAAAGGCAAGAGTTAATTTGTGGCTTCCACACGATGCAGAGTAAATAAGTGTCCTGCAACCCGAGTATCAGTGTGGGGTCTCTTGTTGACATAACCATCTTTACTCAAGCAGCACCCACTGGGAGGTCCAATGTCTTTGAATAAATGCATCATATAATTTGGCTTTTATTCAGTATCATTTCTTTTGTACTTATTCACAATTTGCCTACAAGTTCTCCATCACCTCGCTCTCTCTTGGCAGTACGCTCTAGATCAAATTGACACAGCCAGAGAAATGGAGGACCCAGACTACCTGACGGAAGGCTACCTGAACTTGGCGCGCAGCAATGAGAAGCTGTGCGACTTCCAGAAAACGGTGTCCTACTGTAAGACCTGCTTAAACATGCAGGGCACCACCGTCAGCCTGCAGCTCAACGGCCAGGTGTGCCTGAGCATGGGCAACGCCTTCCTGGGCCTCAGCGTCTTCCAGAAAGCTCTGGAGAGCTACGAGAAGGCCCTGCGCTACGCACACAACAACGACGACAAGATGCTGGAGTGCAGAGTCTGCTGCAGTCTGGGGAACATTTATGTCCACCTTAAGGTACTTTTTATAGAATTAACCAGATTGTTCTGAAAGCTGATGCTTAGCATTAGCTTTTCACCAAATGTCTTTAGCAATCATTATTGAATTGCATATTACAGACAGGGAGCCTAAATAAGAACTTTGCTTTTTCTGTGAAACATATTTTGACCTATTGGGGTTTTCTATTTGGGTAAAACCATTTGTTGTGCACGTGTGACTTGATTGCGCAATCAATACTGAGGTTGCCAACGTATTTGCAGAGTATGGTGACACTGCAGAGCATCCAAGCAAACACCATCAATGGTTAGCTCAAGGGGTACTGGGCTTTGTGAAAGAGAAGCGGAGGGAGTGTTCGTGTAGTACCTTTGACATCAGAGATGTGTTAGAGTAATCCCGCGGCTTCCTCGGGAGGATTGGTTTCAATGGGATTGAGAGGAAGCGGCGTTTGTAAATTGCAATCATATGTCACATTATTTTATGAAAGATGGAAAGATAATGAGCCTAATATAAAAAATATAAAAATACTCAAACCTATGACAATTCAACCTTTCCCATAATACTGTCAAAGGCTGAATTCTCATCGGATAACAAACCTGAAAGCCATTTGACTATCAGAGGTCTTACTCGTCTATAACGTATGCCCACAGGACTATGAGAAAGCCCTGTTCTTCCCATGTAAAGCAGCTGAGCTCGTCAATGACTACGGCAAGGGTTGGAGCCTCAAGTATCGAGCGATGAGCCAGTACCACATGTCTGTCGCCTACAGGAAACTCGAGCGCCTGCCAGACGCCATGGAGTGCTGTGAGGTATTGTTTTATAGCTGTCCAACACTCAATAACTGGTCCAACTGTGCTCAGAATCTGGACTCACAAACTCAAATAGCTTGTGGAGAATGTCACTGTTTTTGTTTCCTCACAAAGTCCCCTGCCCCCTGATGTCTTTGGCCGTTTGTATGTCGGAGTTGCAAATACTGTAGATGTGCTGACAGGTGCAAGCCGCAGTTGTTCTGTTGTCCCAGGCCTTAGACCTCGACAGAAATATGCTCATAGAGGGGCTGGTTTAAAGTGTTAATGAAGCTTTAGTCTTTACTCTGTTCTAATTATGTACTGAGGGTGAAAAATAGCTTGATGTCATTGCCTTGGAGTGCAAAAGTAAAGTAACAAGACAGCAGGATGCATTTCAGATGTATTACTTCAGCCAAACACATTTAGAATATGTACACATGTTGTCATATTTAGAATACCCGGGTACAAGAGGAGTCCTTTAGGGGAAGCAACAACACCTCTTGTTTGGCATCAGTTGTCAGTCTGATTCATTTGAAAATATACTGAAACGGCTAAATTAAAAAACGGCATGCAATTTGTAAAAGTAGTTAAATATGGCCTTCAGTTTCAGGATTTACGTGTCTTTTCTATTATAAAAAAAGCCCTCATTCACAGAATGTTTTAGTTAAATGTGTAATTATTTTAAATTCAAAATTAGACTTAATTTTAAGACGCAGTTTCTACATCATGTTATATATAGTTCAATACTGCCATTTAATTTATATATATATATATGCTGTCAATAAACCTGACTAACTTTAAAAATTCCAATTTTCAAATGATCCAAACATATTTTAGATAACTTCCCATCATTAGATGATTTAATAAGAGCTTTGCTCTCGCAGTTTAGGAGATTCAACTAAATAATTTGTTCTCGAAAACCTCTCTCTGTCTTACACTCCAACAGGAATCGATGAAGATTGCTCTGCAGCACAGTGACCGTCCTCTGCAGGCGCTGTGCTTACTAAACTTTGCAGACATACACCGCTGCAGACGTGACGCTGATGTAAGATGCCGCCCTTTGAGCAGACTTGATTGGTTAAAGAGAAGATGCTGTCTTTGGTGTATTTATCATTGCTTTCTCACAGAAAGTTGGTTCCTTAACTGTTTGTTGTGCTGGCATCTAAATGGTGAGCTTTATTTTGGTAATTCTCTTCATCCATCCAGAAAGCATTCCCTCGCTACGAGTCTGCACTGAGTATCATGACTGAGATTGGAAACCGTCTCGGACAATCACACGTCTACCTGGGAGTTGCAAAGTGTTGGCTGCTGCAGAAAGAATTTGACAAGGTATCTATAATTATATGTATATTTCACTTCAAACCTCACAGTCTTAAGACTTTTTGTTTTTTAGAATAAGTGCCTACCTCACTGTTTATTTTGCAGGCTCTTGATTCTTTGCAGCGAGCACAGGAATTGTCAGATGGGATGGGATACAAGGTAACTGATGTTACACAGGAAGTACAGTAGAGCTCCAACTATCAGTCCAATAATCAATACATTGTATGCAGAATTAATCGGCAAGTAGTTTAATAATCAAATAATTGTATCAGTCATTTTTTAAGCAATAATGAAAAGCATTTGTATGAATAACCGAGTTACAGACTGGATACAGGACTTCCCACACAATAGGAAACAGAAGGTGGTGGTAATTGATGCCAGGCTGGAAACCAGTGACCTTCGGAGTTCCTCAGGGATCTGTGTTGGGCCCTGTACCTTTTGTTGTCGATGCAAATGCTTTGCTAAGTGTGATACAGCCAGATGCATTATTTGAGACATATTTAGAACCGTTACTGAGGACGCTGACATTGGTCTGGTGTCTTTAAAGGTAAACATAAGCGTTCTGTGTTTGCTGTAGCTGGAGAAACATTTATTCTTAAAATACTTTTGAATAAATTGGGAATAAGATTTCTTTGTCACACATGATTATCAACTATTGGTTGGACATAAGATATATTAAGACGTCAACTTCGAGGGAAGTTACAAAGGAATATTTTTGCTCTGTTTTGCCATTTTATAGACAAAACAATGGCCTTTTCTTTAGTTTCAGCCCTTCACCCAAGTGGTAGATAAATCATACGAACAATCTACAGGTCACATTGACGGTTCTTTTCTGATTTTGTCTGAAGCTGTGTTCGCTGAAGGTGCACTGCCTGAGTGAAGGGATCCATCGAACCCGGGGGCAGCAGGAAGAGCTCAGGGACCAGGTGGTGAAGTTCCTGCAGTGTGTGGAGGAGCTGGAGCTCTACTGCGGCATGTGTGGAGAGTCCATCGGGGACAGGGACCAAAAACTGCAGGCCTTACCCTGTTCCCACATTTTCCATCTCAAGTGGGTGTACTACTTATTATTCTTGATCTTTGAGTGTGATTTCCTCATTGACGACAGTGAGGTCTTCGGATCTGGCGTCAAATATAAATCGACCTGCATGAATACGCGTATCTCTGGACGTGTACACGTCCAAATGCCGCAGAAGTTGACACTTGGCTGTTGTCTTCTTTCAGGTGTCTGCAGACAAACGGCACGAAGGGTTGTCCCAAGTGTTTCAAGTCCTCAATGAAGCCTGGATTTGTGTGATTGTGCGACTGCGTTTGTGCGTTGGATCTGCAGACGAAGCGCGACGCCTCACAGGCTCCTGACTGATCTGAGAGAAGCAGGCGGCCTCGGGATGTGCTGAAGATGTTTGAGGAGTAACAATTCACTGCTCCGTGAAGAGGATGCGGAACTGAACCCGGAGCGTTGCAGAGTGCGGCTCTGAGGACACGGTCAAGGCATCCATCGTATTCACAGACATCAGTCTGTGAGTTACAGCTGCCGGTGGAGGTTTAACGGACTGATTTCAATACAAGCTGAAGAAGTAAGAACCCACAGTGGCTCTGATGACTCTCTTTGTTGCAGGATTTAAATCTAGAGGAATATGGACCGCCCGAAGAGCATTTATAACTTGTATTTGCTATTTTATGTATTAGAATTATTTTGTGAAATGATGAAATGATCTTCAGTGATCTTAGTCGCAGGGTTTGTTCCAGTTCTCATAACACCTTTTACACAATATCCACTTTTTCTTTAATTAATCGTTGTCTGATTTATTTATTTTTGTATCAGAGTACAGTCATTTTGAATGTAACTGATTTCATACATGGTATATTTATTATTGTATTTATGTACATACTATTCTCATGCTAATTTGTTTCAAAGGTTTGATTTATTTGAGGTGTTATGTAAAACCTAAAAATGAGCTAAAAACTCTTAACCATTTACAATCTAGTATGTTTTTACAGGACTGGTTCATGCAGCTCCGGTTTTGCCTTTTTCATCAAGACTAAGGAGCCACATCAACACACATTGTGTTCATAGAAATACCTTTTCTGTCCATGTTTTACTCTTAAGTCTGACATCAACATATTATTGTTGCAATTTAAGGACAAATATTGTTGAGAAGGAAACCTATTGGGAAAGGATCTTTGACCAATCACACACTCGTCAGATAACCATTTAGAGGAGAAACAGTACTTTGTTTTAATGTGGTGCTTTCATATTTATAGTTGTATGTACATATGAATTAATTGGTCAAATTTATACAGATTATTTACTCGCAGGGGCATTGTCATCTTAAGGTGGTTTTGAGGAAGAAAGCCAAAAATTGCATCAGATCATGTTGCATGTTTTATTTATAAGAAACAAAAGATGTCGTCAAATTATAAATTCGTGCAACTGCATTTACTTATTTCGGAATTGTTTAATATAGTATTTCTTAATATTCAGTGGCTTTTACCATTCATATTCCTTATATATTGTAAGTAATAATGTGACTTGGGGGATAAAAACCTGTCAATTAAAATAGTCGTGGCTTAAACGAGGTCTTTCATACAGTAGAAAAACTGTAAACTCCCCTTAAGTTTCTTTTTAGTAAGACTGTAGTAGAAGTGTTTTAAAATATTCTTTTAAAACATTGATGCAGGACATGAATCCTTTAGGTTGAGTGGTCAAACCAGGATCAATAGTTTCACCAATTACTATTAACACTTTTTAAACATTCATAATTAAAGCAAAGAGGTGACAAACCTTTATCCTCAGTTCACAAAACTGTAGCTTTAAAACTTTTTAAAAATACATAGTTTTCTCTATGAAAGGCGAGTAGGGTGGCAGCATGAAAGAAGAGAGCAACACTTTACTCGTACAGCTCCACACCTGTTTCTCACGCATCACTAAGCACCTGGATCTTTTTTGAAGTTGTGCATCCAAAAAAATGTTGATTAACCTGCCTGTTGTTAACCTGTAGTAAGGTCAATGTTGAACTTCAAAATGATGGACATCTTCTCCACCCTTTGTTCTCGGGTCTGGGTATAAATGAGATTTCACTGCACCACTGAGGCTCATCTTCAACGATTTAAACTACCTCGGTATTTGCCTCTAAGCTTTGCCCTCCCCAGAGTGCAGTAATAACACAACATGGAAATACATGCAGTAGCATTCTTATGTTTTCCTAGACCTCATGTTGATAATACCATGGTTAGAATGATTTAGAGGCTGACTAGAATGCATTGTTAATATATTTATGCATTAAGTCAAACCACAGTACTGTGTCAAATGTGGAAACATTTCATAGTGGAAAATAAATGGCACTGAAAGTGAATATAAGTCTATTCTGTGATCTGAGTGCTGCTAGTGGCTATTGTTTTATATATCCATATGTGTGTGTGTATATTTGTTATGCTTCCATCTGCAGTTGTATTCCATCGATTCTTAGGAGCCGATTTAACGTACTTTATGAGGGTTGCTAGAAGCGTATTTAACCAGTCGTACTGGTTTTCCAACTAGCTTCAGGGTCGAACCGCCTGCGGTCACAACACCTGAAGAGCAGGAAGGAAGCACTCCTGTTACCTCACTCTACGGGAACACTTCAGCCGAATGGCAGGGATTTTGTTCTCTGACGAGGACTTACTTTGTCCTCAATGTACTGAGATTTATCACCTTCCTGTTCTCCTAAAATGTGGCCACAGTATTTGCAGAGTTTGTTTGCAGAAATTCTGGGAATTGAAAGGATGCAGAGAATGCCCCGTGTGTCGCACTGTGTCTGTTCCTGGGAGGCCTCCTATCAATTTGGCACTAAAGATAGCTGCGGACCATCAGCAAGTGCAAAAGACCAGCGGGAACCAAGACTTGTGTGGTCTTCACAACGAGAAGCTGAAGCTTTTTTGTCACAATGACCAGGAGCCCATCTGTCTTGTCTGCCAAACGACAAAACAGCACAGAGTTCATGAGTGCTGCCCGGTGGAGGAGGCGGCCGACCAGAAAAAGGTAGAGTAAAAATATAAACTACAGAAATGACAGGATTAACTGCACACACACACACACACACACACACACACACACACACACACACACACACACACACACACACACACACACACACACACACACACACACACACACACACACACTCCAGTGCAGGAAACACAATTAGTGATCTCTGAGAGCAAAAGTTTGTTACTACTGGGATTGGATTTATTTTATTTTAGGGTATAAATTAGGTTGCAAATAACAATTTATTTCATGTTAAGTATTTTTCTCAATTACATAATTAATCATGGAGTTTCCCAGAGCAGCCCGTCTCAAGGTCAACACGACTGCAAATCGACTCACAAGACGGGATTGTATTGTCCCTCTCAAGAAAAGTGATTTCAGTTAGTCTGCTTTTTCTGTACAAGCTGCACCAGACTGGAACTCCATTCCAGGATCGATCAGAGAACCACAGACAGTTCATTTAAAGCTCAATTAAAGAAATGGTTAGTTAGCACCCAGCTCTGTCAGCACGAGAACGGAACTGTCCTCAATCTGTCTGTGTGGAACTTTCCCTCTGTCTGTCTGTTGTCAGGTATGTCTGTTGTCGACTATATGTCTGTTGTCAGGTCTGTCTGTCTGTTGTCATGTCTGTTGTCAGTTATCTGTTTGTTGTCAGGTCTCTGTCTGTTTTCAGGAGGTGTTGTTGACTGTCTGTCTGTTGTCAGGTGTTGTTGACTGTCTGTCTGTTGTCGACTATATGTCTGTTGTCAGTTCTCTGTCTGTCTGTTGTTAGGTCTCTGTGTCTGTTGTTGACTGTCTGTATGTTGTCAGATCTCTGTCTGTCATCGACTGTTTGTCTGTCTGTCTGTTGTTGACTATCTGTCTGTATGTTGTTGTCAGTTCTCTGTCTGTTTGTTGTCGACTGTCTGTCTGTTGTCAGGTCTCTCTGTTGTCGGCTGTCTGTATGTCTTGACTTTGCTGGTCGACCATCATCGACCTGCATCATGTCTTTTGTTGTTGTTTACCTGTGCCTGACTGATTTATATATTTGTACAATCACTACAATGTTCTGTGGCCCTGCTATGGATTTTTAATTTTATTTTTATATTTAGTGTATAACAATGCAGCATCATCTTTTTATTAAGGAAAAAGTAACACATTGATTATTGAGATAGTTGAAAATACATATGTTGTCCATTGACTACATTGTTTCATCGTAAATATTGTTTCAGCTCAAGATTTAAACTCTTAATGATTCTTTTCATAATTTCAGAAGGAGATTTCCACAATGCTCGGGTCCTTGAAGAAAAAGCTCAGAACACTGATCAAGACCAAAGTGGACTGGGAGGAAACCAAAAACTATATTCAGGTAAAAGTTAATAGAGTATTGTATTCTCTATTGTTTTGGGCCCAGAGTTAACACCGCAGCTCCTCGGGTCCACGGACAAACATAACCAGCTTTCTCCACCGGACAGAGCCAAGCTCATCAAAACGAGGAAGCGATTAAGGAGACGTTTGAGAAGCTCCGCCTCTTCCTTCAGGAGGAGGAGAACAGCAGACTGAAGGTGCTCAACGAGGAAAAGGAAATCAAGACCCAGGTGATGGGCGAGAAGCTGGAAAACATCACGGACCAGATCAAAAGCCTCTCGTCCACCGTCAGGGATATTGAGGCATATCTCAGAGCAAAGGACTTACCATTTCTAAAGGTACGTGTTTACTGATGTCAATGACAATCCAAACCATAAAATGAGAAGCATGTTATCATGTTCATCTCAGTTGGCTCTTCTTTATGTGAACATGTATTAATATGTTGTATATATCCGTATATACAATTGTTATAGAAATTCCCACATTTTATGCCAGACTTAAACAGTTTGAGGATTATGAATGTCGGTTCCAAATTTCAATCAAATGGTTGAGATGTTCCAGTCTGGACCGCGGTGGACTGGAATTATTTAGATGTTTCTTTTCATGTTTGTACTTGATATATTTAACCTATCTTTTCTTGTCCACTTAAAGTTGTGTACTCTTTTTGTCAATACTGATTCAAAAAATCTTTGCATCTACATGTGAGTTTGCATATAACTACACATCTAGCATGTTGTCAATATGATGTATTTTTTTATTTTCTCTTTTACCTTAAGGAGTACAAGCAGATGAAGAAACGGTAAGTATCACTCACTATCTGCCATTATTATCAATGTCTTCATAAGACAATATTTCAATTATTTGAACCTTTTTTAGGGCAAAATGCGTTATTCGAGAGCCAGAATGTATCCGAGATATCCTGATCACCTCTGCAAATCATCTGGGATTACTTGGGTTTGGAATTTGGAAGAAGATGGCCGACATCGTCACATGTGGTGGGTGAGCACACAAGGGCTCAAAGATAAAGTTTATTGCGAGGCATTTTCAATCAACTGAATTTGGTTTATACTTCCAGTCCCCATCACTCTGGATCCAAACACAGCCCAGTCCAACTTAATGTTTTCTAAAGAGCTGACCAGTGTTCAATACAGCAGGAAGCAAATCCTACCGGACAACCCTGAACGCTGCACCAATCGTGTGTGTGCGCTGGGAGCCACCGGCTTCACATCTGGGAAGCACAGCTGGACTGTGGAGGTGGGCCAGGGAAAGGAATGGTGCATCGGAGTCGTCCAAGAGTCCATCAAAAGGAAGAGTACCGTCTTCCTCAACCCGGCTGAGGGATTCTGGGTGATCGCCCTGTGCAACGGGGACTCAATTTGGGCTCAGACCTCGCCTCGCACCAAGCTGGTGTTGAAGCAGAAGCCCGAGAGGATTACAGTCCAGCTGGACTACGACAAAGGAAAGGTGGTTTTCATCAACGCTGCCGATTTGACAACGATGCACACGTTCAAAGATCGATTCAAAGAGAGGGTGTTTCCCTACTTTTCTCCTGGATTGAATGAAGATGGGAAAAACTCCACCCCACTGACAATCTGTCCTCTGACAGTCACCGTGGATGTAAAGTAGACCCGACACCGTATCGTTGAAGAGGACTTTGTAGAGAGTGTCAAAGCTGCTACAAGGAACACGAGGCGGTTTCAAGATGTATTTCATGAGATTTAGTAGCACATTGTATGAAACCATACTGTATGAATGTTGGAAAGGCAACACAGATTATAATATGTAAATTTGATCAAACAAGACGTTTTCAAACTTTTTTATGGTTTAATTGTTCACAATAAAGTCTCTAGTTATGGGAATTTACAAAGTTTGTTTGCTCGCCTTATCTGTCATTCTTTGTTTTTGGGTTTCCTCTGTGATGACATAGCTTTCAATTTAGAGTCCAATTTCCTTTGTAGATAGGCTTTCTTATTGGGGTCCATGGATTTGTCTTTCTTCCCACTTCCTGCGTACAGAACGCCTTCTTTGCTTATTCTCATCCGAGCATGAGACTTGGCTTTATCTCCACAGCCGTGGACCTGACAAGGGTTTACAACATGACAACATGACTATCACGTCAGAAAAACACAATGTTTATACATTTAACAAGGGACAGTTAACTCCCAAATCAAAAATACGTATTTATCCTCTTACACATTTATCCTCAATCTACATTGTTTTGGTTTGAGTAGCCTAGTTTTGGCAATATTGGCCATAGACATGTTTTTCTAATGTATGTTTTTGGCGTTTCGTGCGCTACAGGCTGAGTGTAATTATACCCTTGAGAAGATAGATGTCTTTATGGCATATATCTCCAAAACTAGGAACCTCACACCTACACAATCGAGGTTGATAATTAGCACCACAAGTAACACTAACAATATGTATGTTTGATTTTGGGGTGAAATGTCTCTTTTGCTGAAATCAATGCACAGAAGAAAAGTAAAGCCTTTCTTGGAACTGTATATGCATTTGAATCCAGCGTCTAGTAAACACAGCAATCAAAACAACTGCTACTTGGTTGGGGTCTGCTCCCGTCTTACCTCCGGGATATGATGCCCGAGACAATACTGCCTGTTGCAGAACAGGCAAAGCTGTCCGAGCATCAGCACAGACGCTTTGCACCTGACGAAGCTGCACACGCGCTCAGCCTTGATGACGGCGTCGAGGAGCGTGTCAAAGTCCTCATCCGGAGCGGCAGCAGCAGCGATGCCACAAGCGCCGGGCTTCACTCGGCTCTTTCCTGGGAGGGAAACGGTAAGAGTTGACCTGTTGCACACACATTGGAGCAGGCACGTTCAAACAACTCTAAGAATGAGATGTTTCCACTTCAAACCTTTAGCAGACTTGGGCTTCTTTGACGACTGGGCCAACGCGGGTGGGATGTTGTTCTGTTGCTGTTTTTGTTGAGCATGTTCTTCCCTCTTCTGCTGCTCCCTCTTCATTCGATCCAAATGTAAACTTTTCAGGTCTAATGGAGGCTGACACAGCGGCTCACTTTGGGGGTTGGGGATTGTTTCGTTTTCCTGAGGTTCTTCATCATCATCATCATCATCATCTTCTTCTTCTTCTTCTGCTTGTGTTGGCCTCTCAGCCGGTGTTGACACCAGAGGCCTGGTCACCATGATACACCTGTCTTTACCCTCACCTTTACTCTCATGCACGAGGCCCAGCTCCTCAGCGATCTGGTGGACCAGCAGGCGGTCATGAGAGTTAAATGATGATGGGAACTGTAGTTCTTTCTGACTTAAGTCCTTTCGAAAGCTCTCCACCTGCACTCTGATCTCAGCACATCTGGTCATGTCCTGCTCTTCCTCGGTCACTGACTTTGTGTGCTTCTGTGTCGCAGCAGCATGTTCATTACTGCTGCCACCAGGACACTTCTCGTGTTGTGGCTTCGCCCGGCTCGGAGGCTGATCTTTCACCTTCTGTTTGGTGGATGTGGAGCTGCTGGCAGACGTATTAGCCTTTGTGTCTTTGTGGTCACGGGTGTAGTTCTGTGGCACGAGGTCTTGCATGTACTCAAATGCTGTTCTGACCTCGCCAAACTCAGTCATATGCTTGATCAGGGACTTCAGGAAAGCATGAGTCTGGACAGTCTGAGTGTCGCACACAACAGCGATGTGACGTCTCGCACGTGTAACGGCCACGTTGATCCTTCTGTCCTCTGCCAGGAATCCAACTTCCCCTGAAATAAAGCAGTGAACACATACATCAATGACTGCTGCAAACAATCATGGCGTGCCAGACACAGCTCAATGAGTTACCCTTTCTGTTGGACCGAACTAACGACAACACCACAGCCTCTTTCTCTCTGCCTTGAAATCCATCCACAGACTTGATCTCCAGCTCCGGATGCCTCGCAGAAAGTTTCTGACGCAGAAGATCGACCTGTACGGAGACAACGCATCCAAATACAAGTCAGTTCATTATTTTGAGACATCACTGTAAGATCTTTTGATTTCACTTCATCCATTTTGGATATTGGGTATTTTATTGTCATTACGGTTGAAAGTGTAGATCGAAATTTAAGTTTTGCATGAATGCTATGACACAGTTCAGCAGTATTAGTTGAGTACTGCAGTATCTCAACTCAGTGACTTACTTGTAGATTGTATGGAGCAATAACAGCGATGTCTTTAGCTTTAACTCCAGCTTCAGTCAAGGCCGTTATGTGCAGTTCAACAATGTCGACCTCACCTGAGGAAAAAGTCATCCGTGTTAGATCCCAGAGCACACTCACTGTGATAACGTTTGATATCTTGCAATAAAAATGACTAACCCTGATTGCCTTTGGACTGCTCATCTGTGACCTCCATCTCGCTCAGGCCGCAGCCCGCAGTGTCAATGAGGAGAAGTGGCGTGCTGGTCTCTTCAACACAGGCGACTCCTGGTAAATCCCTTTGGCATGAAAGAGATTGTTTTTTTCACACTTTAATGATTTATCATTCACTGAAATACAAACGCGACGTACTTTCCATCATCAAGCTCACACTCACTTTAACAGGTGTCTCTCTACAGAGCTGTGAGCGGTTAGTCTTCCCTGGTACATCTCTTTGGAGGCCCAGTCCATGATGGCACTGTTCATGCGGTACTGAACTGTGAGCATCCGGACCACTGAGTCCCCGTACATCTGGATAAGTCTCTCCATGAGACTGAGTGACAGGCCTTTAGATGCAGCCCTGTGGAGCGCAAAAAGAAAACAATGTGAGACAAACAATAACAACCTGTCAAAGGATCTTAGAGACAACAATCTGTTTCTGACTATGGTCGATGGGGTCCTACATGAACACACATTTTCCGCCAAAGTTAGAACAGTTTTCTTAATTTCATGAGAGATTTCTTTATTTGAGTTTTTGTTTGTGTTGTGTAAGTGGTTTGATTTTTAGCATTGGATGGATTGTTGTTGACAGTTTCACACTTTAAAATGTGATCAAACCCAAACTGTCCCGATGAAGCAGATCAGCAGAGATTCTGAGTGTTTAAGCTCAGAAAGTGAGAAAAAAACCCCCATCTCATGTTGTTATTTAAGAGCTCAATCAGATTATGTTTCTTACTTAGCCATAATTGGAAAAGGTACTCTGGTATGTTTACAGGAGCTCTGAGGAAGATGTTAAAAAATGTTGTCCCAGGACAAATACTAAATCTTGAATGTTATTTGCATATGAATGAAAAGAGAGGAACGCCTGCTACTTTACATTTGTGATTTGATAGTAGGTGGTAACTGCTTGTAGTCTCCAGCCAGAATGCACTTGCGTGCTTGGAGCAGGGCGATCCAACAGCTGCTCTCCAGCGCCTGAGCGCACTCGTCTATCACCACCAAATCAAAATGCTCCGCTGGCAGGAACTTCAGAGGACCACTGCCAGAAGCACCTGCAGACGCAGACAAATGCACTGTAATTGCCTTTCATCATCACTGCAACCAATGAATTACATTTACTTCCCTCAAAGCCAATACTGACCTGTGTTGGTTGATAACACAACATCGGCTCTTTTTAGGATCTGCGTTATGGCTGTTGCTTCCCTTGTTTTCAGCTCTTTTCTAAGCTCCCCTATTTCTCTTTTGTAGTTCACCCGCTGTCCTTTATCACGCATTTTCTTTATTCCAATCTTGAAAAGAAAAAAAGATTTAGAAATACTTGTAAATCAGTCACAATGGCACACACATGCCAGTAGAAGCAAACAGTAACCTTCTTACAAATGCTTTATCGATGTCCTTTCGGATGTCAGCGATGATGTTTGCGTTGTCACTCTGTGCAAGGATGGCGTCTAGAGAATGTTTCTGTATAGACTCCAGAAGTCTGGCAGGGTGACCCAGCCTGAGGACCTTTGCCTTGGACCGGGCTAACCTCTCCACCAAATTATCCACAGCCACGTTAGAGGGCGCACAGCAAAGTACCTGCACAAACACAGAACACAAATGTGAAAATCACCCTGTCTAGACTGACATACTGCACTGACAGAACATAGTAAATGTAACTGAATCAATCACTAGGAGAGAAATATTCACATATATACTTCCTGCACCTTTTGTCCCTGTTTTACTGCTTGCAAGATGATCTCCACCACTGTGGTGGTTTTCCCGGTGCCTGGTGGTCCATGAATCACAGCCAGTTCTCTCTGAGACAGCGTAAAGGACACAGCTTCTCTCTGAGAATCGTCCAGGTTCGAGTTAAAGAATTGTACTTTATCTGATGAAACAAAATAACATACCCAGAATTGTATGTTGATTGTATGAATCATGCAACATTTTGAAATAAGCGTAGAGTATGTTGCATACTTGTGTAAAAGGTACCAACAAGCACAATTTCACAGAGCAACTATCTTTTGATTATATTTGCTTTGTAACGTGTCACTTACTTGGCTGTGATTGCGAGGATGGTTGTGAGTCCCCAAAAAGAACATTTATCAGATTGGCAGCTGGTCCATTGCTGTATCCATTCAATGTATTCAAGGCACTGCAGGCAAAAAACACACAGAGAAATTAACTTGTTTTAAAGTCTTCAGAATTCCCATATATCCGTCTTACATAAAAATCTCACTCACCTTTTCATCCGTTTGTATGTGACGTCATTTGCCAACTTTAGGAGGTTGTGAAGCGCACCCGTATCAAAGCTGAGGCCATCATTTGAATCGTCGAAGGCCACACTTATAGAAACTTGGCTGACCCTCGTCACTATTCCTGTGCCGATCTGAGAGGCTGGGGTGCATCCACCAGTGTCATACAACCCAACTATGTCCCCTGTAACAAAAGACAAACATGTCACAATAAGCAAAATATGAAACTAAAGTCACAATGAAACCCACAGATCAAATGTTTTATTCTTCCATCTCACCGGGTCCAAAGCTGTTGCTTGGCAGAGCCAAGAAACCAAGATGCTTTCTTGGTTCAAGGACGACGACTGTGCGACCGTACAGGCCTGTGGACTGACTTCCTATCTGCAACTTCAGCAGGCAAACTCCTTTATGTTGAAGATCTTTGAGAGAGATGTTCTCCTGCCATATCCTGAAGGTAAAAAAAACAAAAAGCCACAGTCATTGTTTCGTGCCATTATGGGAAGTGCAGGATCCTGTGTTGTTGGAGCTTGACCCATGGCATTGAAGTTGTGAATAATGCCTTTACTAAGTAAAGTACCACAGTCTAAATGTTATGTTACATACCTGGTCTCCTCTATCTCAGCCTCCCTTTCCTCCTGGAGAAGCTCGAGTGTCTTTGACACAAATTGTTCAACCGCCATCTCTCACTAGAAAGAACCAAAAGATGATCAGAACAGAATAACTAAACTATCTGTTGTTACGTTTTAATGTTACACGCCAGCTCAAATATGACTGATGAAACGTGTTGTAATTTAGAGATAGGTTAGAGAAACCTCTCATTAATAATAAGGGGGGAAGCATACCAGTGCTCTAATGTAACAGGCTTCATCATGTATTACTTAGATTAAGGGAGTTTTGTTGTATTACATACGTGTTACTTCTACTTAAGTAACGTTATAAAGCATATACACTTCTCCCACCAGCACAGCCATTAAATTAGGTCACGTTACGTCACATATTGCTCTGGATGTGCATGAGGAAAAACGAGCAGGATAAAGCGTAGTAGTTAAGACAGATATGTGCTAGCTTAAAGCTACATGAAAGCTAACGTTAGTTTGCCAACCCAGAAAGAAAGACACGCACCTGTTAATGATGATGTCAGTTAACTAATAAGCTCGATTATCTGAATAGAAAAGAGCCGACGACAGAAAGGCTGAAGTTAATCACACGGACCCACTTTGACAGTCTCTTGCTAACACCGGTGTGTGTGTATTTTTGACTCATGTTGTCTTTCGTGAAACGAGCCTGCCAGCCCTCCGGCGACACTGCCGCCTAACGACTCGGATGACGTCTCGTCACTCACGCGCGCACCTTTTATTTTGAAAAACACGCAACGCGGAAGTTACCCAGCTTCGTTGACGCTCCGAAAAAACACGTTGTGCTAAGTTGTCACTCAAACTGGCAGAACCCGCCCGACCGTCAGAACCAGGTCGTTCATCATACATGTTGTGTGTCTGCCGCTTTGCCTCGTTGTGCTGTGTGACTGCCACGCGAGGCGGGATATGCTGGTTTTTAATCGACCACATCAATCAAGAAGGGAGCGCGTGCCACTACAAAACCTGCCGACTCTGAGCTAACCCGTTCTTATATTTAAGAGTTAACTGCGTTTTTGTTGTTGTTAAAATGAGAAATACATCATTCCTGCTGCTGCTCCTGCACGCCATCTCATGCTGCGTGTTGGTCAGTGCCACTCTCTCAAAAACTGATGCAAAGAAGTCGCACAAAGCTGTGGCTGAGGTGAGTTTAATGTATATGTTCCAACTTCCGGTCTATACCATGGACTGGGTGTGAGCTGTTTCATGCTGTCACTGCAGGGCATACCAGTCCTCTGTCGCCCTGGCATGCTGCTGGATTGGCATCATGCCCTCATGTCCTCATGTCCACTCATGATTATGTTCCACCTGTCCCTGAAATGTGCTGTTTTCATTTGCTCTCACTGTTTAGGCATCTCCAGCTGAGCTGTCTGTGCTGGAGAGAGGCCTCGTTGTGTCGGACCCGTCCTGGAAAGACATAGTGAAGGAGGAAAAGAGACACTGGGCTCAGATCAAGAAAACCTTTCAAGGACCGGTGCTTGGATATGTCACCCCAGTAAGTCACTGACATGTTTACTTCCTCCCTTGTTGCTGTTCAGCGTTGGACGACACAGCGTTAAAGGATATAGACTATTTCAAGTCGGTTTTATTGCCACACTCGCACGCCCATATGTGCAGCGGAAGTGTTCGCCGCTGTGGTTTTCTTCCTCGCCAAACTGGCTTGACGGTGAAGGCCTGTGCACACCTTCAATTTATTGGAGACACTAAAAGACTAACTTTGTTCGAGACAAAAACATTGGTTCACTAAGGATTCACGGAGAATGAATTGGTAACTGCCGTGATATTAAATTTATCATTGAACTCTCTTTTCAAGCACAAATGCCAAATATTTACTGATGCCAGGTTCTCTACAATAAAGATGTAATGTTTTCATATGTCTTATATGATGGTACATTTAGTGTCTGAGTATTTTGATGCTCTTTTTGTTCCTTATATTTTCCGAGGTGATGATACTGAACAATGAAAATGATTTCCACTTCTGGCCCTTAACTTTAGAAGTAACCCTCTTACTTTGCTTATGTATTAGGACGTAAAAGAGGAATGATTGTAGCGACCGATAGTTCTTTCAACATGCGTGTAGACATTTATGTGTTGACTTAACCCTTGTGTTGCCTTAGGGTCATTTTGACCCGACTCAATATTACACCCTCCCCACGCCTTTGGATTAATTTGACCCCATTCAATGTTTAATGTCGGTGTTCTTTCGGTAGTCAACAAACAAACATAAAGTGCCTCACACTTAAACTTGGAAAACAATATTAATTCTAATAATTTTCTGGAGGTTTTAATTGCTGTCGTCAAATTCAACCCAAAGGGTAAAATATGTTAGTAAATATAAAGGTAACAGGAGGGTGAAACATTGAATCGGGTCAAAATGACCCAAAGGCGGGGGGAGGGTGTAATATTGATTCGGGTCAAAATGACCCGAAGGCAACACAAGGGTTAAGACACTCTTGAATCTTCTCTTTTGTGTGTACAGTATGTTGTTTTGACTAAATATCTATAAATTGCATGTCTTACTTCTCTCATCCTCCAGTGGAATTCCCATGGTTATGATGTTGCCAAAATATTTGGTGCTAAACTAACTATGGTGTGCCCAGTCTGGCTTCAGCTGCACCGACGAGGAGCGGAAACCTTCGAAGTTACAGGACTCCACGATCATGACCCAGGTAAAGGATCCACGTCACCAATGGTCAAATGTAAGCTGTTTTCTAATGATTAATGTACATAAAGGAGTCTTTTTGTCTCTCCAGGCTGGGTCAAAGCTGTACGCAAGTCGAGTAAAAAAGTCCGGATGGGTGAGTAGACCACAACTCATATCTGTTAATGTATGAAAGTGTTTTCAGATGAGACTCTATTGTTTGGTCCTTCGTTTGAGATGCTTCATTTTCTTTACCCTCAGTGCCTCGGCTGTTATTTGACGGCTGGTCTTACCAGGACTACTTGCATGTGATGGAAAGTGAAGATGAAATTGAGGAGCTGGGAATTGAGTTGGTGAATGTTGCAAAGGTAAGTAGGTGTTGTGTTTAGCTTTCACTCCCATGCAACCGTGTGTGTCCGGAGTCCGTCTAATGAAGCTGTGGCCTTGCAGACTGAAGGTTTCGATGGTTTCACGTTGGAGCTGTGGAGCCAGCTGGGAGGTAACAAAAGGAAGTGAGTTCTTCTGTTGACACATCTGTATCTGACCATCATATACAGGACTGTCTCAGAAAATTAGAATATTGTGATGAAGTTCTTTATTTTCTGTAATGCAATTAAAAAAACAAAAATGTCATGCATTCTGGATTCATTACAAATCAACTGAAATATTGCAAGCCTTTTATTCTTTTAATATTGCTGATTATGGCTTACAGCTTAAGAAAACTCAAATATCCTATCTCTAAATATTAGAATATCATGAAAAAGTATACTAGTAGGGTATTAAACAAATCACTTGAATTGTCTAATTAACTCGAAACACCTGCAAGGGTTTCCTGAGCCTTGACAAACACTCAGCTGTTATAAATCTTTTTTTTTACTTGGTCTGAGGAAATATTAAAATTTTATGATAGGATTTTAGAATTTTCTTAAGCTGTAAGCCATAATCAGCAATATAAAAAAAAATAAAAGGCTTGCAATATTTCAGTTGATTTGTAATGAATCCAGAATGCATGACATTTTTGTTTTTTTATTGCATTACAGAAAATAAAGAACTTTATCACAATATTCTAATTTTCTGAGACAGTCCTGTATATGTATTTTTTTTAATCTGAGGTGATGACAGAAATACAAAGAAACACATGTGTAAAATCTTTTCTGTGCAGGGAGCTGGTCCATTTGGTGAAACACATATGTGAAACTTTGAAGGCAAAAAGATTAGACTGCATTCTTGTCATCCCACCTGCTGTGACAAGGTGAAATAAATTGGTTTTCCTTCAGCGCCTTCAAAAGAAAATGTAAAAGTACACTTAAATTGGTGCTGACTTTCCTTTGTTTGTTTCCTTTTCCACCACTATCAGTGACGGCCAGCCAGGTATGTTTGGCAGGGAGGAGTTTGAGGAGTTGGCCCCGGTGGTGGACGGATTCAGCCTCATGACGTACGACTACTCCAGTGGTGCCAGGTGAGTCACAGACAAGTGATGGCCATACATGCATTGTGGCAGCAATGGGAATGTTTCAGGGAATGGACATGAGTAGAGTAACAGACAGCTACAAGAAGATGCACAGCATTAATGCTTTTTTAAAATGTTCTTTAATAGACCGGGCCCGAGCTCCCCCCTCCCCTGGGTGAGGGACTGTGTTCTCCAACTTGCTCCCAACGCTCAGTGGAGGCAAAAGATCCTGCTTGGACTCAATTTGTATGGCCTGGATTTTGCAAGCCAGGGAGCAGAGCCAACCCTGGGAGGAAGGTGAGACAGTACTGTGACTACTGCTGTAAAACCTTATTTACATTTTTAGCAATTACATTTTTAGATGTTTCATTCTGATTTAGCGTTGTGGCAAACAGTCAACATCCCAATGGATTGCTTAAAAAAAAAGTCTAAATAGATCAAAGATTATTTTATTCTACACTTTAGTCTTCTGTCTCTAAACCTGCTGCCTATTTTATCCATAATGCAATGGGAGCCGCTGACAGTTCAGTTGTAGATTTGGGTGTGTTATGCAAGTAGCAGTTTGTCAAGCCACTAACATCAACCAGTGGGGCGGGCAACAAAGATCTGATAAACTTCTTTCCAACTCCACACACCAGATGTTGAAGTCTGTTACATCCATGGAATTTCCCATTTAAAGCCCCTGAAAGCTTTAAAATAACTGTTTTTCAAAATAAAATACTCATGAACAAATAAGCAACAAAGTCAAAGTTTAGGGGAATAAAACCGCCAAATAACTGTGGCCCGGCAACATCCACGCAACTGATTTAAACTGATCGGTTTTCCCAAGTACATGACATCACTCATTACCAAATAAGAAACAAAAAACACTTTCAATTATTGTTTGCTTATTCCGTGTGAAATTGGCATTTAAAAAAAAGCACAGATCCTTGAACGTAGTCTTAAATCTGTCTCTGATTTCCTGTAGGTACATCGAGATTTTGCGAGAACACAGGCCAAAACTTCTCTGGGACGAATACTCTGCAGAGCATTATTTCAGCTACAGGAGGTACTGATTAAATTACACGAAGTGAAAAATTAATTGCTGGAATTTTAACAGCATCTTTTAACTATTTGACATTAATTTCAGGAGCAATGCCGTTAAGCATGTGGTGTACTATCCGTCATTGAAGGTACGTCTTATGCACATTTTAAGATCATTAAAGAAATGTTTTCCTTATGTTAACTGCTACATGGGAGATTAACATTTTTTATTTACTTTTTTACAGTCGCTCTACCTGAGGATCTCTTTAGCGACTGAACTGGGAACAGGGATTTCCTTATGGGAATTAGGACAAGGACTGGACTATTTCTATGATCTCCTATAAGAGTTGGACTTGATAGAGAAGACTGTAGACTTTGGACCAGCAGCACATGGATTTTACTTTCTTTTTTTTCTTTAAACACAGCACCAAACATTCGGGAGCTATATGCAGCTAAAATGTTTCTGTTTTACAAGTTAGGGTCACATAAACTGAAACGAGCCGTTGACAGAATTTGGTTAATACTCAACTTGTTTGAGGGTCATGAAAGTGTTGAAATCCCTTCTACATGAACAAATGCCATATTTGTTGACTCAAACAATACTCACAGCAGACACAAGATACTTCAGTATGTTTTTATTCCTCATCATTGATGGTATTGTGGAAAACAATTCAATTTGTACAGTTTAGTCAAAGTGCAGTGACTCATCTCCCTTCATCAACAGAGGGTGCATGATAATCAATATCTATAACGTTGAAATGAAAGGTTATTTTCTCTCTCGTTCACTGACCAGACATCAGCAGCCTCTCCTCAGTCCAAATCCCAAAAAATCTGTTCTTTTGTGCACACACATATTTCTACTCTTGGGTGCAGCTTTGCTTGCTGTGAATCCTTCTGACTTCCTCAAAACTGCATCTGCTTTTGATATTTGATTATGTTCATAATAACAGCATTGAGAAGTTGTATTTACAATGTTGCCAAACATCAGTTCTTACCCAGCATCCGAGATGAACGTTTGTTTAATTACATGAATATAAATGTCGAACAACTAAACAGTTGAATTTGAATGCTCCTGATGTTAATTTGTTTCTGTTCTTATTTTGCACTGGAGAGCAGGATTAGGTTATTTACAGCAAGTGAGGTTGACTGCATATTCTGGCCAGTTATTAAGTGTCTGTCTATCACGACATGCACAGCATCTTCTTGACTTGCTGAAAAACGAAGACATACACATGAAAGGATTTTTGTAATTTTTTTTAACGCCAAATAAGTATTTACCAAATTGTCAGTGCAGGTCAGCTCACCTGTGTATGATCCACCACTGTCTTTCACAAAGTCTTCCACAACCAAGGGCAGGTTGGCAAAGTCAGGTCTCCGCACCAGTTCAAACACTGACGGCTTTGACAGAAGCACTTACTGTTAGTACAGGCATTACCGCATGAAGATATTTATGTAAATTGCCCTCATGTTTACTCGAGGAAGACTAACCCCTGTTAAGCTGTAGCCATTGAAGATCCACCGCTGTCCCTCAGTGGCACAGCACAGCGCCGACACGCCTTGTCCCACTGCACAAACAGGCTCTGCATACAGAGACGCAGACACATGCATTACACACCGACTGCTTTAAAATACACTTTTAAAAAGCCTCACACTCACTTTGGTGAGAGATGAAGTGTGTGAGGATGCGGTGCAGGGAGCCGCTGTGTGCCAGGTCATTCGGCGCTCCGGGACAGTCCGGGATGAGCAGCACCTGGTACCGAGCACCTGAAGAGGGTCATCGTGACACAACTGAGGAGAGTCCAACCAATGGCACACATCAAAAAACAGCCAAAATGACCATGAAATAAATAACCTCACCATCTATAGATTCAAGTTTGGCGGGTGTTGCGTAGGGTTTCAGGTTGAAGTCCTGCACCCATCGAGCAGTGCTTTCATCAACTCCTACAAAGTCTATTGGCTTCCCCTGCAATTAAAAGAAACCCTCGATGAGGACAAGCTCTTCCTCTGTCCTCAGTGCGGAAGTTTCATAAACTCTGGTTAGTTAGACACATCAACATGTTAAATTTAATTAATCACAGCAGTATTTTATATCATAATTTTACTTTTAGCCCGAAGTAAATGATGAAGCTTTTTTATTAGCACTGTAGAACAATACTTTTAAGTGGTTTATTTGTTCACGTAGGAAAAGCCTCCTTACCCCAGGTGTGGCTGTCTGCAGATTAAACACGGAGGCACAAAGGCTGAAGGACTGATGGAATGACGTCGCTGACACACCTGGAGAAAGAGACACCTGATTAGACAGCTCTTCTGCAGCAGAAACACGTCGCCTGGTTGTGACGCTAAGCTAGCTCTAGCAAGCGACGTTGACCAGAGCTAACACGTTAATTAAAATCAATTAACGGTGGCTGAGCTCCAATTCTCACACAACTGTCTGTGAACTCAGCACTGCACTTTATCACATTAATTAACGTCACAGTATCACTACTATTTGACTATAGCCTAACGTCACATCAACTCGCACGCGCTCATGGACCCACCTTGAGGAGACGCACTCGCCACAATCAAACACGTGGGTTTTGCAGACATTTCATTTATCTTCGTGTTCCCTCACTAATAAATAGATGTAGCTTGTTTGAAACGAATAAGAAGATAATTGTGGGTGAAATCATTCAAGAGAAATCCGCGAGGAGGAAGTAATGTCAGCTGACAACAACATCCGCTGTCGGATTTCAGAATAAAAGTTCACTGTCACAGAAATACAACACATTCATTGTGAAAAAAAGCTTTTTTACTTCAGCAAACAAAACATTTTTTTTAATACTCATTATTTAGTTACAATTTTGGTTAACACTGTGATGCATGAAAAATATATATATATTTTCAAATGTAGCCACAGCCTTCTCATATTGATCTGCTCTGTACAATGTGTTTTTAGCTCATCTAAGTTAATCCAAACATAATAGTAATATAAAAAGGGACGATATTTAAAACATGTAATGCTATTTAAAAATAAAAAAAACCATTTCTGTTCATCTCGTGTGTGCGTATTTTGAAAAATCATATAATGTGAGTTAACAGGTTCACAGCATCCAGAACTGTATACATAACTTGGTTATTAAAATACGTATAACATATTTTACAATTTATGATGTGACACATTTTGCGATATTAAAACAAAGTAAAAAATCATTATGGATCTTCTTTCAAATTTTGATAAAGGCAGCAAGTAAACATCATCCCCACAAGCTGAAATAAAAAAGACACAAGAAACTTGTTAATTCCACACTGCACCTAGAAACAATCATTGATCACAGTTCAGCTGCTGGTATTTTCCACAACATTAAAAGAGATGTTGATGTCAATGTGTACTCAGTGTTTAGTGCTTTACCTGTAGAAATGCAATCCCAATGCCCACTGCACCGATAATATACAACTGACTCAGGATGAACTCCTCTAACTTCATAATGCAGCCTCCCTGGGAGTACAAGACAAAATAAATTAAGATACTGTTATGATTTAACAACTATTCGCAGCCGAAGGGACATGTCTCCCTACCTCCACCTTGTAGATGTTGGAGGGATGGTCCCTGCGTCCGCAGAAGTTACTTGGACTTTTACAGCAGCTATCAGGAACAAGCCGCTCATTCTCTGCTGACTGGATCCACACACAGTCTGCCCAGTCTGAGGAGTTATGACTGCCACAACATTTAAACTGAGAGGGAGACGGTGAGAGAAACAAGACGAACAATGTATGAGGGAAATTGTGATTAACACTGAATTGTATTCACATGCAGGCTAAAGGAGCCACGCTGTCATTGATCAGACTGACACAGGTGATTTAAACATTTAGTAGCACTTCTAGACCTCCTGCTGAAGTTTATCCACCGCCTGTGTGATGCTCTCCTCCCCCGGCTGCTGGTATTTCTGCTGCATTGTCACCTTCAGATTCTGTCTCATCTCCTCGTCCAGCTGTGAGACAGAAAGCTGCACTTCAGTGGTACTCAGGAGAAAATCTGTTATCTGTTAATCTCCTCCCATCAATAAAAATAGCTATATTTTGTATATAAATATATATATAGTCTTAGAGCTCCTCTGACTCCACTCCCTGCTCCACATGAGCATTCTTCACATTCATACAGAAATAAAGATAGTGTTGTTGCTTGACTGACAATGTGTAAACAAGCCATTAATATCATCCTGTTCGAGAAACAGTTTGATATTAAATGGAAACAGTTGGCATCAGATTACCTGATAGCAGAAAGGGAAACACTGGAGCAAGAAAAGGGAGGAAGGAAGAGAGGTGTGAGAAAGATAGAAAACAAGACAAATGTAGAACATGCACAGAGAGGCATGCAGAGAAGATTTCAGAGCAGAAAATGCAGCAGCTGAGCCATTTCCTGGCTGGTAAAAAAAGAAAATAGAAATAGAAATGGACAACAAGGAATGGTGTTTGAAATCACATTACGCGATTGTGGAATGACAAAAATACACATTAATTATACATACAGAAAAAAGGGAGTGTCAGGTTTGTAGTTACTGCAGTGAAATTTAAAATAAATGGTGACTAGAATACAAAACATACTATCAGCGTAAAATCACACGCTGTATCAGAATTTGATATTGATATGAATAATATCTATTGATATGAATAATATCTGTCACTATCTTTCTATCAAATATTTACAGCAAGAAAAAAACACAAGTTAAAGCACTTCACCTCTTGGTAGGTAATGTAAGCCAGCACACCAGCAATGACTTCCAGCAGGAAGATACCGAGCAACAAGACCAGATACTGTGGAGGAGGGACATGAAATAACAAAGAACACAGCTGTGAATAAACTGAGGGAGAAAAATATTAATCTCTGCATGTTTCAAATATCTTTTATGTATATTTAGCTAAAATACGAAATGATACGACACACTTATAATTATTGAACATCACTGTGCATGACACAAATGAGGTTAAATGATTAAACTCATGACAAATGTTGTGTTGAAAATGCAAATAAAAATGTCACAGAGCTGGTGCAGTTTAGATTCTGCATGATATCCTCTCACTTGCGTCTATCTCACACACTCCTCAGTCCAAGCAGCCACTTCCGATGCCCTTCATTCCTCAAGCATGAGCCGCACTCTAAATTTAAACTCTTAAAGACACACTCTGCATGGCTTTGTCTGTTATATGTGACAGTCATGCCTGTCTGACATAATGAGCTGCCCTGAATGCAGGCGGACGGGACAGAAGGTCACTCAGAATTAACTTTCGAAGCACGCCGACTCAGACCGGGCTGTGTGTGTGTGTGTGTGTGTGTGTGTGTGTGTGTGTAAAAACAGGAACTCAAAAGGGCCTTTACTTGGTTTCTTAATCCACATCATTCAATGGGGTTCCTGCTTCAGTGGAGTGAAATAAACACGTGTGTGTCACGGGGCAGTGCTTTGTGTCTGATCCATCCTACCACAATCAAAAGACTCTTCTTCTCCTTCAGAGTGGCGCAGCATCCGATGATCCCCGTCACTATCACAATGACCCCGGCAGCTATCAGGATATAAGCTGAGACTGAGTAGAAGCTGGAGTTCAATAAACTGATGTAGTCGCTCTTTTCCACCAGAGTCCACACGCCGACTGCCAGCACCAGCCCTCCTGCCAGCTGAAAGAACCACCGTCATCAGCTTCACTCCAGCCAGATGCTCATATCAAGAATGCACATTATGTTTTGCAGGCTATTAAAATGTGCCAGCAAACAAGACAACGTCTTTCTCTTTGCCCGTTAGCCTCAAGAGACGTTCATGCATCCGAGTGCATATACTTGGTTATTCAAGTTGGTTATACAATAAATGTTGTTTGAAGATTTATTATAGGATTGTCTCTGAAGAATTTCTTGTAACTTTTTGTCCATTGGAGTCAAGACATTATACCTTAAATGTAGTCTATAGAAACTATAGGGCACATGATTCTATAGAATATACATAACATAGAAGTTGGTTTTCTGACCATGAGAAATAGAGCTGTGAAGTGATTCCGTGTTGTAAATATCTGGCATCTGAAGCAAACATTACATTTAACATGTATGTAAAACTACTAAAAATACTACTGCTAATGTTAGTATACTGTCCTTATCACAGTAGTCAGTAGAGCTGAGAGACAACAGAGAGACGGTGGTCTTCATTACAGATACACTCTTCCTTATTAACTTACCCAAAAAAGAATATTAAAAAGAAAAAGTAGATATTTCAGACAAATGGTCCCACAGCCGAGTGGTTTTTCCCCCTGAGCTTCCATTCTGAAATAGAAACACGTATACGTTAGTGAACTGCAGGTTTGTGTCCACTCTGGGAGTTTGACCTGAAATACTTTCTGCACAGCTGAATCCTCACCTCGAGAAGGAATACAAGATGCTCAGAGAGCAGGTCATACCCTCCAACACTTATGTCATACTATAGTGAGGATTATGATCATTCAATATATCTTCTCTATTCTCTCATGATTAGCAATATCCTCTTTCAGTCTACTTTAGTTCCACGTTTGGGGTAACAAGATGATTGAATGGGTGAAGTTCAAACCCACACTGGGCATACATTACATTTCTGACATGTTATTAAGGTTTTATATGTGTGTTTTGCTTTGAATGAAAATAAACAATGAAAATTAAATGTGGTGCGTTTCAAACTTGGTGGTAAAACAGCAGTAGAAAGAGCTCAAAGATTAAATAAAATGTGTTTTAGGGAAAACATACTTAAGAGTGTCACTCACATGTCATCCAGCAGTCTCTCTCTCTCATATATATATATAATCCAAGTAACTTAACCTGATCTTTTTACATGCAAGTGATATACTGTCGACTATTAGCGCTCGATGTTATGAATTTAAAGTCTGTTTTTATCCTGGCCTGAACTGAACTTTCCTATGCTTCTATTTTAAGAAAGGTTGTGACTGAGCATCATGACATATGTTTAGTTTTGGCATCAGTGAACATTATTTTATACAGAAAAACAAAAACAAATCAAGAAATAGGACATGAGAAATGCTTTTTTTTTTTAAAGCCGTGAGACGATACTCTACGTGTAAATGTGATTGTCCAGCAGCAAAACAACATCTCATGTCCATAAGAGTTATTTTTAACGCATTGTGTCATGGAAAAACTGCTCTCCCTTTCCGCTGAGACAAATTCCCCTACCTGATTTTAGATGGTGGGCCCCGAAGGATGTAGATTATCGGGGTAATGTCTTCCCAGATCTCAGCAGCCCCGGTGTCAGCGTGCTGCCGTCTATGAAGGTCAACTGCACCAGCGCTGGTTCTCAGTTGACACTCTGACCAGCGCCTCCTACTCAAGGGTCGGTACTCTTTTGGCTCGATGCTCTACATGGGGGACGCGGCTGCCCCCAGCTGGTTTCTCACGCATATGAGCTCCAAAACAATTGTGCAGCTTGTAAAGAAGGTGTTCAAAGAATATCACAAAATAAGACTATACAGCAACAACAACAAATTGTTGATTTTATTATAAAGATCCAGAACAATGGTGATACTCTTCAGTGAATTTGTTCTCAGAACAATGCTGATGTTTGTGTCTTCAGAGGATGCCGGTGACCTTAGGACGCGGGGCTGCGAGCTCAAAGCCTCTTTGTCCTGCGTTCATGGGCAGCAGCCTCCCGGGGCCAGATCCTCCGTCAGTAAAAGTGCATCTTCACATTGGCGATCATGCCGGGAGACTAACATCCTGAAAGGAAGAACATTATTGAATCATTGCACAGCAGAAGCCACAACATGTGTCATTTATACAGTTGATCCTGCTGCCTGGCTTCATTTCATTCTTATGTCAAATCGTAGCATTGTAATGATAATACGATGTTGGATATCACTTTACACTGAATATCTTTCAGGTTTTGGACTGCCTGTCAGACAACATAAGCCATCTGAAGACATCATGCGAGGCTCTGGGAAAATGTGACGGGAATGTTTGACTTTTACTGGGATTTGATCAACTTGTTACAACACAATACAATTCAAAAGCACCACAAACAATCAACCCTTAAAATGACTATGAAGTTGAATGAAAACCTCTTGAATCACAATAACATTCATGAAGGTCCAACTGCTGTATTAGACTGCATACCTGATGAACTGGTAAGGGAGTGTATTTAAGCCCAATGACAAATTGTGCCAACCATTTTGCAGGATCCAGAAGATGTGAATGACAAATAATAGAAATTAGATGCCTTACCCAGCTAGAAAAGTCATCAGCTCCTCCACGTTACGTCCAGTTTTTGCACTGCACTCGTAAAACGAAGCTTGGTGCTGCTGCATAAACAAGAAAGTAAAAAAAAAAAACCATTTCATTTCATTTACTTCAAAGAAAATATTGTGTTGTTCCACTGTGAGTAAATCACTGTGGAAAGTAGTTTGAATATTCAAATGTGCCTCACATCTGCGAGTCTCTGCCCTTCCCTGGTTTTCACTTCTCTGCGGCGATCCCCTGCCAGATCCAGCTTGTTGGCCAGCAGCATCAGGACCGCGCGGTCACCCACCTTCTCCTGGGACAGACACTTTAGTATTAGTGTAGAAAACTGAAGGTGAGCAATGCTATTACATCATCCACACAGACATCAGACAAAGATAACCTCAAAAATAAATAAATAACATCAGCTGGCATTAGTGCGGCTTGGTCGTCAATCAGCTGCATGTGTATTCAAATTCCATTAAATGGTTTTGCATGTTGTTTTCCATCCATTGCACGGCACCTGCTCACCTTCACAGAGTCCAGCCACGCTCGCACAGCAGTGAAGGAGGAGGCATGAGTTATGTCATACATGGCAAGGATTCCGTCAGCTTGGCGGTAGTACTGCTCAGTTACACTGCGAAACCTGAACAGGAATAAGAAAAATTACACCTAAAAAGAGGAAAATTGATTATCAGGTGGCAAAATAAATAAATAATAATACAGCTAAGAGCCTAAGACTGTATAATGTAAAATATGAAAGGCCCCAAAGAAGCACACGGTTGGTAAACAGGTGAATACACTACGATGCATCCGACCTCTCTTGTCCTGCAGTGTCCCACAGCTGGAGGGTGATGACGGTGGAGCCCAGAGTTAAAGTCTTCATCTTAAAATCGATAGCTAGAAGCAACATAGACCCTGTGATGTCATACTTCACTTATACATGCACTGAGGAGCAGGTCAATCAGCGTGAGACTAAGAAGAGCTCACCGACAGTAGCGTCCATTTTACTGTAGAAGAGTCCGGTGCAGTACTGCTGGATGAAGGAGCTCTTACCAGCGCCGGAGTTACCCAGGAAGACCACCTTGAACACTCGCTGTGGACTGACGAGTGTCCTCTAGGATTCAGGTAAAGGGACCAAGCTCAACAGTAAGACATCATGGTCATGTTCACGTCGTCTCCGATGAAGAGGAGGCAGCAGCTTTAATCTGTGCTCCTGACAGTGAAGAAGCCTCAGAATAGTATCCTCATCATTAAAAGGCATCCAGCTGCTGCTGCTGTATAATAATATTGAAGAATTTTGGATTAATGCATTTGTAAATGTAATATGTTGCCTACCTGAGTTTGCACCTGTTCAACATCTTCACACACGACTCTAGAGGACGGCTGGCGTCTCTTGGATAAGTTTGGGACCCCCGTGTCTTTGTCCTGTTCCAACTCCGATGAGCTCAGCTGTCTTCAGAACCCATGAATACACACCATGAGTTGCTTCCTCTGGCAACCGCCTCACATTACTGCAAACATGACATCAGATGCTGCACGCGACACAAACCTTTTCAGCAGCTTGTCTTGCAGGACGTAGTGACCTAGAGTTGACCCTTTCTTCAGCAAGGGCGTTGAGACGTTTGGATTCTACAAGGTTTTTGGGAGAAGTGAGGCAGAAGAAATGAGTAGCATTAAGATTTTTATAATATACGTTGTATATAGTATAAATATATGGACGTGCTATGGTAAATTTTCAAGGAACATTACCTGTATTGTTTTTAGATATACCAATTGTTGCACAAGTGGAAAATATGTTAAAAAGAGGCAAAACATTCATCAAATAGTGACATTTATTCTGCTACAAATTCGTTAAATATCACAATCACTTACGAGCAATACATTTGTTTGATTATAATTTGCACTGAAAGACAGAAAATACTAGAAATATACGTGGTGTTCATGTGTAACGGTCCGTGCAATTACTTGTTCAGAAACGTTGATCAAGTGAGCGGATAGTTCGTGCAAAAAAACACAAACAAAAACAAAAACATAGTTACCACAGTTAGGGTAGAAAAGCCATATATATATATATATATATATAAGAAAGTGGATTAGACAAAGGAGAACCTAATAATAGATTGCGACTCCTTTATGAATTGTGATAAACAAAAAGCTTTATTAGTTTGGTGAATACTGACAGACTTTACTTCATAAATAGTGCTTTCATCATATCATTCATATTTAAATTGGTACAGGTGGAATAAATGTCTATCCAAAAAAATATTTCACTTCACTGACTAAATCTAAAAAAACCAAAAAAAACATTGCTGACAAATCCAAAATGGGGTCAATGAACACATGTTCAATCAATAACCCACAAATAACAGCTACCCATATAAATAATCATTGTCCAGAGGAAGGAATGAAGCACGAAGCCATTCCAAGACTTAGCTTAGGTTGGATAAATCTGCTGCGTCCACGGGGTACAAAGGTCCTCACTGAGATAATAATTGAGAGGCCGAGGAGGAAGGCCAGAGCGACTGTGACTAACCATCTTCTGAGACTGTTGGACATCCTTCTCATCTCGCAGCCTTTTGTTCATATCCCTAAAATAAAGAGATCATGGTGAAGAACAAACATCCCACTGCTGATGTAGAGAGTGGCGGTGTCGCTGTACCTCAAGAGCTCCAGTTGTCTGAAGAGACTGTCCTTCTCTTTCTGCATGTTCCTCGACACCTGAATCACGTTTCTACAGTCAAGGAAACCAACTATTGTTAAAGGGTGCTCTTTATTTCTTCTTATCGTCCACAAATCCCAGGATATGACCAAAACCAACAGAACATGGATTATTATAAGAGCGTTGCCTCTGTAATCAAAGCCCGATACAACTTGTTAATTCTTCAAGTAGATTATTAAAAGACATAAAATGAGCCACTCTGTTTATTTTGAGTGTACCACACAAACACTGTCCTGCTGCCATAAATACACTAGAAAATACCAAATGTGTTTTAATCCACAACAAAAGTTGTTTACAACAAAAACACGACTTACCTTTGAGTACAAGCTGACAGTTACAGGTCAGCTGTCAAGTTTATTATGCAACCACCTTTTTCTTTAATGAAACAATATATTTTTGAACGTTGAGCCTTTGTATAATATGCTAGTATGTAAATAGATGAGCTTGTGTATGAAGAGCTCATACATTGTTGATGTTTTTATATTTATGTTAAGCACTCTGAACTGTTTTTGTATGACATGGTGGTATGCAAATACATTGGAATTTAATATTTAGAAGTCATTTTAAAGAAATAATTATTCAGTAGGGACAAATGTGGCTGCGTGGCACAGACAAGCAAGCTCTTATTTATTGAGTGAAAGATTAAAACATTGTTAGTTGTCTTTTATTTGGATTTGTTGAAAAAACAAATCCTCTTAACTCCTTGTATTCTTGCAAATATGATCTGACCAGCTGCCAGGGCAGGAACTCTGGTTCTGGTGCGGTCCACTCACCTCTGCCTGGCCACTTGCTCCTGGCCCTGCAGCAGGCCGAGCTCAGCCAGCGCGGCCTGCAGCTGCTCCCTGCTGCGCTCCACCTGCTCCTGGAGCTGGAGGTTGAGGCTGCGCAGCTGCTGGTTCTGCTCCTGGATGTTTGACTGTTCACAGCTCAGCTGCCGGACTCTGGTTTCCAGCTTCGGACAAAGACGGGTCTCATTCATTAAACTCAAACTCTTCAGGAGGAGCGGCGGCCCGATGTGGACGTGTACCTCTCTCTGTCTGCTCAGCGAGTTCTCCAGCTCCTGCTCACGCAGCTTCAGCTCCTCCAGTTGTCTTCCTCTCTGCTTCTGTCCAATACTGTCCTTGATTTCACAATAGATGCATTAAAGGCTATTATGAGGATCACTTGTGTGAAACGGCACAGCGTCTGGTCCAAATAGCACAAGTATGTACCTGAACCAGACGTTTCTCTCTCTCCTCTCGGATTTGGTTTTCCATTTCTCCGTATATGGACCGAACCACCTCATCATGTTCAATCTCCCGTCTGAAGCACACAATAAATGATTTTAGACATCTCAACGCAGTGGGAATCCTCACAGCTGAATAGGGCACAATGAGTTGCTCCACATTGCAGCAGACAGCGGGAGGAAGCTGTGACCTGCGTAGAGCTTGTTCCAGACTGTCTCTCTCTCTGAAGGAGTCCTGTAGATGCGACACTGCGTGGATCAGGACGCCGTCCAGGGCGCTCAGCAGCTCCGGCCTGTCTCTCTGGAGTTCACACCACAGAGACGAGAGCTCCTGCTGACTGACGCACAACAAACAACTATTAAAGCAACGAGGACGTCTCAGAATCACTCATTTACGTCACAAAAAGGTTTTTAAAAACAAACTGTTCATATACTATCTATCTGAGTATCAAGCTTCTAGTTTTCTTGGTTCCTATAAAGGTTATCTAGTTTAAAGATTTGCACAAGAAACTAATAGTTTACATCTTTACATAAATCCCATATATATGCAAAGTTGTATCAAAGTGGCAAAGAATAGCCCTGAAATAAAACTACTGTTTAATATTTTCATATGGGACTGCTGGGACAACGTACCGTTACTGTGGATATTTGTCGTGCGTATTCACTTCTTTAAGATCATTTCCTTATCCATGTAAAACGTGCCTTACACATTAACACCTCACTATCCTTCAGCTGCTCATAACTTGGCAGATATTTATATGTAACATATTACACATAAAGCAAACAAGCTATATTAGCATTCATACCATCTTAACCGTGTGCCAATATTTGAAGATAAGCTTTGCTAAAACATCTGCGGTCTAATTCCAGTCGTGCAATGAATCAAACCTTCATGAAAGGTCACGTTGTTGTGAGTCTCGGGACATTTGTATTCAACTTCATGGTAACATTCGAGAGTGCAGTTTGAATCGAATTGCATTATCCTACGTTTCTACCATATGTTCCGTCTTCTTTTTGGTCAAAATGTATGAAAATAAAAGGAAGGGTGAATAACAGAGCAACTGCTTCAGTTTTAGCCATCGGTCTACCTCCCAAACTGGAAGATGAGTGTAGAACTCATGGGGAAACACCTAGTGTACAGTCTGATGGGAATGCCTTGATGCCAGTGATCTTACTCCTTAAACAGTGTGTCCGCTCCCAGCTCCATCAGTATGTTTACAAATCGGACTGCAACGGGGTCCTGGGAGGAGTCCACCTGGTCCGTATGTTCGGCTTCGCTTTGACCCAGTTCAGTCGAGTCCTCCAGCCCCATCAACTCACCTGCGGAGACGCACAGAGGATTCGGGTCACACGGTGGCTCTCCCCGTCGTGGATAATGGTTTCAGACCACAACACTTACCGAGTCCTGTGTTGAACTCGACAGGAGTGAGGAATCCGTTGCTGTCTCGGTCCAGACTATCAAACACCGTGTCCAGCTGTTCAGGGGACAGAGACAACTCCACCTGCAGCCTCTGAACAGAACAATATGGACACTTTACCCCTCTACAATCGGCCTGACATTTATTTTCTTCCACCACGCCAGCTGCTTACCTGCATGTCCCACTTTGTGATGAAGCCCTTCCCCTGTTTGTCACACAGCACAAACAGCTCTTTGGCCTTGCCCATGGTCTCTGCCTTTGGGCTTCCTGAACCTGCCTCTCTGGCTCTGGGGGAAGCCCGTGGGCTACAAACACCCTGGCTGGGGCTGGGGCTCCCAGCCGATAGGCCTCGCAGTCTGGGGCTCCCAGCTGATGGGCCTCGCAGTCTGGGGCTCACTGGTGCAGCCTCACCGCTGCCTTGACCCACCAGCACTTCGTCATCATTCAGCCACTTCGACATTACTGCACACGGGAAGACAACTGTGGATGGGGAGTTGGTGTGTATTGTCTTGTACTTGTTGACCTCTTGGTTTGGCATTGCATGCTTTCAGTCTGTATTTGTCATGAGAAGTAGAGCCGAGCGACGAAACACAACAAATAATTGGCAACTATTTTGATAAATTATTCATTGAAAAATTATCAAACATAAATAGTCAAACAAAAACGCCAAATGAGATGATTTCCAGATTGTCTTTGTCAAATATCATTGTAAACTCATGATCTTTAAATATTTTACTCTTTTTCCCATCAAGAGACGATATTTAACGACATCCTGTGGTCTCAAGGAGGTTGTGATGGGAAGATGTTCCCCTATGTTGCACCTTCCGCCAAAAAAAATTCCTCGTTTGTGTAAAGATTCCTGGCAATAAAACTGTTTCTGATTCTGATTCTGATTCTATGTATGACACTCTAAAAACTAAACCAATTGAAAGATTGTTAATGATAAACAGGATTTCTGGATGCCACCAGTCTGAGACATAATCGGAGACATTCACTTTTAGTTTCTTGAAGAGCACGAATGAAAAGACACTTTGGAGCTGGTCTCTTCGTGCTGCCAGACGTTGTGAGCTGTCCTGCAGGTCCTCCCTTGTCAAACATGAGGTGCAGAACCACTCCGCTGTGACTCGACACCGTATCTACAGCTGCTGTGATCATGTGGCTGACATGTGGACACTAATTAAGATTTGAAAGATGTCTGAGGTATCCAATACGATGCCATGTTATTTTTATACAAAATATGAATATCTAACGACAAGGTAACACATAATTAAATATCATTAATGCTTAGCTTCATGCAGCACATCCAGTTGCCCAAAGGGTTTATTTAGAATAAATAGGATGTGGTGTCACTGCGTCATGTCTTGAGCTCCAGGATGTGTTGAGGGTAAAAAAACAGAATGGTATCATGTGAGAAGAGTTTCTGTGTACTCGAAGGGGAGGGCGGATTGCCAGGGGTGAGGAGATGCAAATAAAACATTTGCAGTTGTTCACTCTTTAAGGACTACATGGGAACTAGTGCTCAGTTTCTCTACGGACTTTCATAAAACTGTGATTTATAATACCAGCATCACATATTATCAGTCTTCATGAGGTTAGATGGCATTGCTATTACACAGCAAGAACATATCCACATAAGTCATAGTTAGAAACTGAGATGTTTCTAGAGATCTTCAGGTCAAGATGCATTCTAAATGGAAATCTGTTTCAGTGTTAATTTAAATATGACTACCGCTCCTTTATAACCCTGCAGTCAATAAATCTATGATCATAAAACCTTGAAAATATGAACTGATAATGGCAAATAAATCTAATTATTTATGATCTAAGAAAGCATACTCTCGGATAAAAGACTATGTAAACATATGTTAAGGATTTTTTATGCAGAGAGCCAAAGGTCAAAAAAAACGTATACACACCAAACATATTTCACACGGTTGGTGTGTGAAGCAAGGAGTCGCTCACATTCAGGGAAAGCGACTTCACACAGTATACAACATGATATCGGTTACAAACTGTCAGTCAAACTTATACTAGACTTCACAGAAAGCGCTTTCGGAGAAATGTCAACATGAGACAAGACTGATACGTTGTGACATTCAGATAAGCGTTTTGCGACTGTACCAAACACATACTTGGCTCAGAAACCTATACAGAGCAGGAAATGGCTTATTTGTGACCAAATTAGAAGCATTAACGTCAGCTGCTGTAATCAGAAAGGAAAGAGAATGAAGTAACTCCTACATGTATAATTAAAGAACAAAACCTCACACTCCCGTTAGTCGCTGTCGTTAATGCATCATAACGGAAAGAGTAAACATAAACTTATCGATCTTTGAAATTACTTACGTTATTGTATTCCGTGTAAATTCATCGACGTTGCAGAAACGGTGACGACTCACCCACACAGCTTGCTGGACGCAGGTGTCTGCTACCTTTGATCAGCTCGCAGTACTTCAATCACGTAGTACTCGCGTTCGCCGCTGGGTGGCAGTAAGCGTCGCATGTGATGCACGTTTACCGTAATAATCGATGTAGCTCTCGAATTGAAGACCAACAGTCGTCCATGTCCCTCCTCCACCCCCCAAATATCCATTAGTTGTTTTCCCATTCACATGGCAGCTACGTGGAGTAAATAACAGTCACTGCAAGTAATACACCGACAAAAAATTACCGTTAACTCTTTTGAATTTTTTGGAGGAATATTTGTTGAACATGTACGTCTGGTATTACGGTAAGTAAGTGGCGTTACCATGGAATTCACGGAAATACATGCTGGAAAATAGGAGTTGCCGCTCCAAGTGAGCAGTGTGGCGGTTCTTCGGGACGAAGTTTCACTCCTCACACGTTTCTTTCTGGTGAGTAGGTATTACGTGGTATTTGTGAAGTCGACTTATTCGACAGTGAGCACTGCAGTGTCAATGTTGTGATGGTGAAAATAGCAAACGTGTCTGGAGGGAGTTCCTCGAAGTTAAAGCCCGAGCTGTGCACCGCCAGCCCAGATATCTGATGTTGTGGAAATGAGATTGAAAGACAGTTAGTAGCTATACTTACTATATTACGGTCTCCGTGATTATCCGCTGCCAGGATAACTTGAGCTATACCGTCGTAGACGACGTTAACGTAGGCGCGTGGAAAGAAATAAACAACAAAGAGATCCCGCCAATGTGAGTGGTGTTCACGTAACGTTAGGAGAAATGAACTTCGTCCACGTTTTGACCTTTCCATGCTTACCTGTGTTTACTGCTAATTTAGCTCCCTGCGACAGACACCCTATTTTACATCACCACCTCATCTGCAGAGATATCCGGAGGATAAACGAGTAACTGCTGTGTCACTCCTTCTACACCACACGCTGTTGTTTCACAGCTTTTCTGTTTCTTCCTCCCAGGACATGCAGCATATAATGAGATTCTCTCCATCAACCATGTCAGCATGTCCGATCTGCAATGTTGGACTGCCTGCAATCATCACCAAGTACCCTTTTCTGGGAGGACAACAATCAACATGTTTATGAACAGAGGGACAACCTGGTGTGACGAAAACCTAAAGCAACAGAACATTTCAGGGAAAATCCCCCAGTTTCTTACGATGCGGAATGGACATGTTGTGAAGCCAGTACCACCCGTCTGCTTTTAGACCACTGCAGTGTTTAGTTGTTGTACTCTAGTATGTAGAGGCAGAATCCAAACCCAATAGACACGTCAGCATCAAGTACCTGTGTTTTGCACGTGTGAAGAGAAGCAGCATCTGCCCCTGAAGATGCTCCAGGCTGGTAACTACTCACTGGTGCTGCTGATCCAGCTGACACTGTTGGCCTATGACCTCTTCGTCAACTCGTTCAGTGAACTCCTGAGAGGAGAGCCTGTCATCCAACTAGTGCTTTTCATGTAAGTCATTGAACCACGTCGAGTCAGCTTGTTAAAGTCAAAGCATTTACAACTCTGGATATATCTTCTGACATGTGCGGACTTGCTGTGTTTTATTCACTTTATGTCATTTATCATATAGTTTATACTTCATATAATAATACATTAGAATCGGTATACAATTAAGTCTTATTAGGGAGAGATGGACTAAAACCAAATGTGTTAAGGCTGAAAATAACAGTAATTTAGGATGAATAAACTAATCCCCCAATTGAATTGATTAAAATGGCAGCATGCATTTAGAATAATTGACCAATATATATATATATATATATATATATGATTCATAAGCTCACAAACATATTCATTTTTGTACTTGCACTTTGTGTGGTTTATCATCCTTGGGGCTGTACATTTAAATTAACGTACTTTCTCAGTAACCGGTAATCTCAAAACTCCACTTCACTGCACGTTTAATTATTTGCAATGCGTCAGCAGCTCTGATATCTTTAGTATAATAACTATAGACCAACCATTTATATTATATTAACTGTCATTACAAAATATCTTGGCCAGTGAATGAAGCCTCGTCATAACTCCAGCACATTAGTTTGAGTTGTCAGTAGCCATACTTCATTAATTATACATATAAGACCGTTGTTTAGAAACCTGGTAACATACAAGTCTTTCACAATATCCTCTCTGACATGGTCACATGTATTTTTCTTTTGTTATGCGTTGTTCGCACCATTAATAACCGCTATTACAAATGAACCAGTAAAATGTGTGTCTTTAGCATCCAGGACATCGCCATCTTGTTCAACGTGATCATCATTCTGCTGATGATGTTCAGCACCTACGTGTTCCAGGTGGGCCTGGTGTCTCTGCTCCTGGAGAGGTTCAGGGCTCTGCTGGTTTTATCCGCTCTTTACCTGACGCTCAGCATCTGCTTCCACTGCTGGGTGTTGGTAAGCTTCGTCACACCACCTGACACCTCCATGTCAAAACTTTCACATTTTTACATCCAAGTAAAATACTGATAACTAATGTATTCGTATATAGTAAATGTAGAGAATTTTGAGCCATACAAACTGGTATTATCTTTTTTTCCTAGAACCTAAGATGGTTCGAGTCAAACAGTTTTGTTTGGACAGATGGTCTTCAAGCCCTTTTTGTTTTCCAGAGAACAGGTACTTGGTGGATTAATTCGGAGGTGCACTTTCCATCGCAACTAATCTATTCATGTAACTGTACTTCTTTCTGTTAACAGGGGCAGTGATGTATTACTACTTGTACAAACGAACAGCAGAGTATATGGGAGACCCGAGGCTGTATGAGGACTCTCTGTGGCTTCGGGATGCCTTTGCCAGAGCTCGTCAGTGAAAGAGAATTTTGAGATTTCATGAGGCATAAAGGGAATATTTTCATGTAAAAAGAAAAACAAGCTACGGATGAAGCACAGTCTAAAACAGTTTGTGTTTACTGGCTTTATGTAGCCAATCAGGCAATTAGTTAAATGGTTTACAGTGACGGGTTACCCAACCACGGTAGTATTGCATTAAACAGGATTGTGAGTTAATCTGTGAGGCCTTTGTAATTTAATTTGAATTGGAGACAACTTTGGAAGAATGGGAAGTTTGTTTTGATTCATGCTAATGAAGGTTAATTAACTTGTAATTGTTATATTGGAAACGCTCTGTTCTTCCACACAGAGGAAACGTGTTGATTTATTTTTGCCTTATGGTTAGCATGTTGTTTACATGGTTAATGTCATTTTAATAAGCCAATTTCCTGTGAATCCAGTTGTTTTTTTAGTTGGGATCTTTGAAAAGTGTTCCCACTGTTTTTATTAAACAATCCTTCTCTAACCCCAGTGTATTCCTTCATTAGTCACTATTGTCAGACAACCCGTAGAAACTGGCTGCTCTATTTTTAACAAAGATTAATCAGGGATTGGGGTTTCAGTGCGTCAAAATAACTTTATAATCTCAACAACACAGATCAAGTTCCAGTGAACTTCAGGTCTCATCTCAACATTTTATTGTGCCAATCTGTGATCCATGGATTATTGCATTTGTCAGATATCAGGTTGAAAAAAGAAAGACACTAAAAGTTATACAAATCCTCTTTACTTGTGTCAAGAAAACCAGTCCATAAGATCCCAAAATGTCAGTGCAGTCCAATTAAACCATCCATGTTGTGTTTGATGTCCTTCGTTCCAATGGAATGTGGTGTTGTTTGAAGTCAGTCACATGAAACTGCAGGAAACAAGAGAAACAAAGTTATCCACTACAAAACAGTTTTAGTGATTACAAATGAAAATGTGACCTAAATAAGATTTTAAATGTACCTTTATACATAGATGCCAACCCAGAGTAGAAGGAACAGCACGCCAAAGCCCATGAAGAGGGACGCCACGAGGGAGATCAGCAGCTCTTTGTAGACGTCCCTGGTGTACTTTGTTGACGTCACCTCGTAGCTGATGAGAAGTTAAGGGCCAACTCAAAACAAGTACAACAGCCAAGCTTCCTGCTGTGGAGCGTAATCTGATCAAAGTAATTATATAATTCTTCATTACGGTGTATCATATACATCCTGTGTTAGTTAATTGACATTTACATAAAATCACTGATAAAGACAGTGAAAGATCTGCAAAAATAGAGTACAATGCAAACGGGTGTGTTTTACACCAGTTTACTGTCATAAGCAATAAGAAACAAAGATTTCACAGACTTCATCTTCATCTTTGTTCCAATCATAGCTTTCATTTAGTTTAACATGTGTGTGAGCCTCCTCATGTTTCTTGACTTATACTGTAATACTTACTCAGCTATTAACTATGTTGTGTCTTATTCTTATCAATTCAAATGATAGCTGAATTATGAAACTAGTAATAATTCCAACCGGTTTAAATGTCACAATTACTCAAATGACTGGAAACCAGTGTCTTCCTGGAGGGTTGGGGGGAAACAAACATCTAGAAACCTATTGCATGGTTGTGCTTAATGAAAAAAACTTAGCTTGACCACAACATGGACAGACACGGACATGACCCATAACTTCATCCTGTAGGTTTTTACTGCAGGACACGTATTCATAGTACCCTAAAGGTGTCGGGTATGACCCCCACTTTACGGTAACTACACAGTGTTCTGTGAAACACGCATTGAAAGGATACACGAAGAACCAGGCAGTGAAGAACATGCCGATGGCCAGAAGGACAACAGTGAGATGGGGGAACACAGCCGGGTTCACCGGGCTGGTGTATCTGGTCATAGCCTCGAGTTCCTGAAGCCACCGCAAGGAATGTAAAACAATCAGGTTAGATACACGTACATTAAAACATATATCTCAACTTTATACCGCAATCATCGCGCATACCGCGTTGCATCAGTGTGGAAACACACAGAGCGGCTAAATCTGTGTGAGTTTGACACGAGAAGCTAATGTTGCTCTGCTCGTCTGCAAACCCGCAGCGACACGAAGCACACAGGACACGCATCGTTTGGAGAGTGAAAGTGTGAGTAACGCGGACAGATAAACCGTGTGTCTGTGTTCACTAATGTCTGAACTTTTATAAACGAGAGAAGCATTCTTACCATTGTTGTAATGATACGGAGCTCCTCTTTCTGTGGTGCAAGATGATAAGGCCACGTACTGACTAGCACTTCCTGGTTTATTTTCGTGACGTACAGATCACGTGGTTCTCATGCAAATGTCAGTCTAATCGCGATCAATAAGTGGTACTTATCCTGAGTTTAATAAAACATGTACGATGGTCTAAACGTTTTCAAACTATATACTCTAAATATTTATCATCATAGTTTAATAATTGTTTTTTAATTGTTTTCAATCTGTACTTTGTCGGAAAAATCATGATCGTGTCCGACAGTTTTTCGCTTTACGGTGTGCGCGCGTGCCAGCATACCTCCGCGAGCGGGTACACGCGGCATTAACGAGGGTGGGCGACAGTCCGAGACCTGAAAGACACATTCAGGTCAGGCAGTTCACCTCTATCCTCATCGATAATAGATCTTCTGCTGCCATTTACGGATATAATAAGATGGTTTCAGCTCATGAAGCAGACAAACACAACAGCGAATCCAATCACAAA
The DNA here is from genome assembly GCF_029220125.1 of Pseudoliparis swirei. Classification (NCBI taxonomy): domain Eukaryota; kingdom Metazoa; phylum Chordata; class Actinopteri; order Perciformes; family Liparidae; genus Pseudoliparis; species Pseudoliparis swirei. The sequence continues at coordinate 11,512,610 of NC_079393.1, read as the reverse complement.
TGTATTTACGACATGCATTTACATCGTATTACAGGGCATTTTTTTATATTTTCACATAAAGCTTTGAAAATGTAATGATAAAATGGGCAAAAAAGATAAAGTAGTGATATTAAAGGACTCAAGTTTTAGTGTTATGGCATTTTATCATGACAAATAGTGCTACAATTAGAAATGTAATTGGTGTGTGTGTGCGTGTGTGTGTGAGAGAAAGAGTATGTGCGTGTGTGTGGGACGTGTGTGTGTGTGTGTGTTTGTGTACTTGCTGGTCAATCATTTCTGGGCTTCATTCGCAAAAAGTTAATATATTATCAACAATACAACAACCCACAAAAATATCAACTATAAAAAAAAATGATAAAACATATCAGATAAAAAGTAGCGTTGGTAGTAACAAAATGAAGCTTTACAGTTACATGTAATGCAGTTCTACCAGAGTATTGAAAACAGTCTGGTGCACTGGATCGAGCAAAAGCAGTTTGTATATACAGTGCAAAAAGTGCTACAGTGGTTTCAGTATGCTAGCTGGTGCGTTATAAATAAGCTAAAATAGTTCACTATACCCACTGAAGTCATCATACTTTTACTGAAAGCATTGTACAGTTTCTTAATATTATGCTAAATTCCATAAACCTTTGTCTGATGGCTGTTTCCTATTTAATATTGATTTTACATTTGAGATACACTGTTATGCTCTTTCCTTCTGAATACAGAAACATATGTAATATGGATTTGACAACCAATTTTAACAAAAGTAACAAGAGCATGGTGGTGAGAGTAAGTGAAACTTAAAGAAGAAAAGATAATAAAAAAGGAAACATCATACAAATCAGTTACACTCACGATGTTATCGCTGCATATTCTTAATTGTATAGGCACAAGAAAAAGTATTCAAAACATCCAGTGAAATACACAAAACAGTCCAGTGTATAATATCCAATTATAACTCTGCAGTGTGCGTAAGTAAATGCATCTCCCTCTCAGCTTGATCGAGCCATTAGAATAGAATTTCCATCGCTAAAGCAGCCCTTAAGTTGCCTCTGAGCTGAGATGTATCAATTTAAAGAAATGATTGGGCATGCACCTGAAATGATTTATGCCATGTACTGCTTTGCCAGCATTATGTCCAGTAAGCAAAATACAGTGTGAGCTATTCCAGTGTTTCTTGAAATATTGTCAGTAGGACTAGTTGCATTTCCACTATCAGATGCTAAGAACCATCAGTGTTTCTACATTTTAATTTCCAGTGATTTGTTTAATTATCCAGTCTTATCGCATGTCTTCCAGTGAATCTGCTGAAATTAGTATGACTTCATTTTAGGAACAATAATAATAAGGCTTTCTGTGATATAGTATGCATATGCGTGACCATGTAATGTAACAGTTTGGTGTTTAATTCAATGTCACAATTGAGAAAGAAACCCCGCACAGCATTTCCTTCTCTGTGTCGTGTTTAGTCAGATGTTGCATGAAGAGACGGCAGACAGTCGGTCGACTGCAGCAGCCTCAAACACAATGCTCCACTGTAGAGACCCAGGGTTTGCCAGTGTGCACTACTGAGGTATATATTCAGTGCAAGTTGCAACCATTCACTGAAGCTTTCAGCAGAAGTCAATGATATTCTCTACAGTGTATAAAAAGTGTTTTTGTTTTCACTTGACACTGGATTCAGTGTACATGCAGATTCATTGAATTGAAAAAAGCGTCATAAATGTGTGCAGAGTCATCTAAAGTATCTTAGCCTGGGCTTCATTTAGAAACTTGATTATGTTGAAAAGTAAGTGTGGCTTGTATTGAGTATAGACTTGGGGATGATCAATTAAATGAGATTAAAACGTATCGACTCAGTCAACAGTGACACAACATGGTCGTCAATTACAGTGATCTAAAACATTTTCAGTGACAGAAAAAATAAATCCAGTGATCACAGCAAAAAGAGATGGCCCAATGCATAGACATATGGAGGGGATTGCAGTAGGGACAGTGGTATATAGCTTGTTCTGTTTGAATATCTTTAAAAAATAATGTACAATAATGAGACAACCGTATCCCATCACAACAGCGTACACATGGAACCACAAAGGGAAAAGGTGGTGCATCGTAGCGGCCCTGGGACACATCGTCTTCCTTCTCAAACACAGCTGCTTTGAATGAGAAAGTGGTAGTCGGAGTAGGAAGAGGTTTCTCCTTCAGTGGCACAGCTCACTTCACTCTGTCAACGAAAGGGGAGACAAAAATCAATGAATTTATTCAAACTAAGCTCAAAAATAATATTTTGGAGGCCAAGTTTACTCACAGACAGAGAGACACGGAAGTGATAGGTGATGTCCTGGAAGGACAACAAGGGCACAGACCACAGGTGATGAGTCCCCTAAGAAAAAGGACATCATAAAAAAGGATAAAGAATATCACTCTTGGGAAAAGGCATTTTGATGAATGATAATTCTACTTCCACATACTTGTAGTGGTAGAAAAGGACAAAAGAAGGACATATGTTTGGATTCTAAGATATTATGTACCTTTGTTGATGAAGTCTGTCCCCCGTAGAGCTCTCTCTCTGTGTGGTGGGGGCATAAGCGTCCCTTGGTGGCTCCACATTGTCGAACCCATACGCTGTTCGTGGACCTGCAATAATGAATTATGCTTCATGTTGAAAGGTTGCTTTTTAGTGGCACAGATTGCATTATAGTTTTTTGGATCGGTTATTTCCTGATAATTTCCTAATATTCTTTTAATTTAATTTGGTCTACTTATATTTGGGAAAAGTCAAGTGAACACGATTTCAGAAATTAATTATAATCAATTAATTGGAAGTGTACCAATTAAAGCCTGTCTCTATTTTACAGATACTAATTGCCAAATGATATGGCTCTTGACAGAGAACCTCTTTGGACATTATTAGGGATTTACCGACCCGTAAAGTAAAGCATTGCATGTAGATAGTGGGATGTTTATATACTCACATCATGTGCAAAGTTATCTGTGATTTGGAGGAATTTCTGTTTCCATGGAGTGATACTGTGAAGCTAGAGTCAACAGAAATAGAAGTAGCATTAAACATCACAACTTGAATTCAAAGCATAATTAGTGTAAAAGGCAAACATACAGAGAAGTAACACATACATTTCAGGAAAAAAATTGAATTAATGGTTAAACATAATTCAGATACATCCTTGAGGGGCATTTCACTGAATATGTTGATGATTTGTAAGGCTGAACCCCTTTGAGAGACTTTGGACTGTTCAGTAATACAGTGCTCTCCACCACCTCGGTCAAAACACCAAATTAAAGAATATCGTTTGGACAAATGGCCTCAACCCTCCAGTGAATTATATGCCAGGAGCATTGGAGCTGCTTCCAAGGACATTTCATGTTGCTTTTTTTATTTGTCACCCATAATGTCAGCTCAAGACTAGTGCAATATGCATTACCTACCTGCAGCTTTCAGGTGTGGCGCAATTGTTTGCTGAAATCTCTTGGTTTGTCTCCATGATACGTAGACCAGTCAGAGCGGGAGCTGACCTTCCTCCTGCAGAAGGAAGGAAAGCAGCACTTTGAGCACCGAACCCATACCGTAGCATTCCACTGTACAGTATGCAGATAAGCTTTGTTTACTGTTGTCAAACACACGGCTTCACTGTGTTTGCATACTGCATATTATATTGGTGAAGAAAGTGCCGTGTCTGGGCCGTGTTTGTGTATTTACCCTTTGTGTGTAGGCTGCGCTGTCTGCGGGTCAGTGGCGGCTGACCTGGAGGCAGACGGTTGGTAGCTCCCACTTCGCCCAGGTCTGTCGTCGTTGGCCTCTTGGACTTGGCAAAGAACAAAGGTGCTGAGGTGTGACTCAGACGGTTTCTATTGCGGATGTCTTTGTCCATTGGTCTGGACTTGGCCTTCTTATTAATAAGTCCTGTTGTGGGAACCGGGCTGCCTAAATCTAGAGATGAAAGACAATTAACCGGCATTGAAGACACATTTACTCCACAGGAAAACATCTCATGTTTATTTATTTACCTGGTGTGGATTGGTTGTTACTCAATGTCACACCTGTAGCTGATTGGTTGTTTATGGCTGTAGTTGAAAAAGCTGCAGAAAAAAAGGATCAGATCAATATAAAATATGCTTACATTCTCTATGCCCTGAGGGGAGTGGGTGATTACTGTGCTTTTCAAAACTATCAAACTTAATTCAGTGGTCAGTCACTCCACTCACCTGGTGCAGGGGTGGTGGACAATGGAGGATATAAACTCTTGTGTGAGGATCCCAGTGCAGCTCTGGACCTGCAATAAGCAGATGGCAGTACAGGAGGTCAAGAGCATGCTTTGGGTACAATAATTATACATATATACAGTATATATCTATATATATACAGTATATAACCGAGTTACGGTTATAGTGTGTAGATATGTGACTCATGGTCTACACACGCCCAACTAAGCAATCAAAGATAAGACAGAAAGAGTAGATCAGAAAAGGAAACAAGGAAGTAGCAAGAAAGGCAGGTGTTGAACACGTACCATGGGCAGACAGGTGGACAGAAAGTTACAGAGGCAGTGAAGATGGGCATCCAAGAGATGTAGAGAACACAGGAAGGAACATAGCTACAGAAAGCAAGAACACAGTGTGTGGAAAGAAGTTAAGGAAGAAGAAAATGTTTTATTTATTTCACGTTAAAGCTTAAATGTATTTCCCCCTCAAAAGTACATACCCATCTTTGTCTGTGACGTCTCCTCTATGGTGAAGAGTCAACACATAAAGGACGGACATGGAGATGACACTGCCGGGGGACAAATATAGATCATGGCACTTCTGCACGCAGATGAAGCCCCATTCCCTCCCCAAACACATTGAGTTCAGTCTAACCTGAAGACCATGACGATGACCAGAGCCAAGATGGTTCCCTGCATGAACCTCTGGCTGATGCAGCCTGGATCTGGAGCAGAACTCTGCGATAATAAAACACAGATTACACTAAAGTTGTAAATCCTGCTGTTGACGTATAACACATCATAACATACATGACTATTATCACATACCTTGCTTCCAGGTTTGACTGTCTTCTTCCCGAGTGGGACACTTCCTGTCCTGCTGAAATAACTCCCCGATTGGCTACATGGACAACAAAAAGCAAAGTCATCTATAAATGATTTTCTAATCAGATGCGATTATCTCTGTCAATGTGTCAGACGCCTGCCTTGAAACCCACATTGTAGGCAACCTGCGCTCATCGCTCTCACCTGACAGTGCTTCCACTCACAGTGCTCTTCATGCTGTCGAGGCGACGCAGCTTGGCCAGTTTGCGGCTCCAGCGCTCCAGTTCGTCGATACGAGTCTCCAGGTTGTCTGTCAGCTTGCACAGCTCCTTCACCGCTCCCACGTTCTCCATGAAGATGCGGTCCTTTGAAAATGAGAGGGTGAGCGGTGAGTGTGTATGGAGGTGATGTCTGTGTGCACGGTTTGTTTATGTGTCTTTGTTACCTTGTTGACCACCAACAGCTTGGGGATAATTTCTCCGTTGGCGAACACGATATCACCCCCCTCCTTCACTGCTTCAGGCAAGATTCGCTGAAGATCTTGAGCGATCACTCCTGCAGGAGGATGTTACAGATTTTGAAGTGAATAAGAGCAGCGAAAGCAGGACGGGTGCACAGAAACAGGAGACGCTGGCATAACAATGCACATGGAGCAAAAGACAGATCAAATATTAAAGTAATCATCTCATTCAAGATTGTCATTTAAATGAATGTCTGTTTGGTCACTATCTTATGGCGAATGAGGTAACACAACTGAGCCTAAGGTCCCTTTCATTTGCAATATCAGGAACTGTATGTCTGTTGTGACATTCTTGGGAAAAGGCAAAAGTTGCGAAATCTAGGAAATGAAACCTAGCAACAAATCTGCATTTACCGCTTATCATTGGTGCCGCCAAAGAGATCTTTGAGTTGGAACATGTGACGTGACGATGATAACATGAAGTACAGTGTGCAAAGAAATGGAGATGATGGAGGCAAACATTTAATTGTGTTATTTATGAAGTTGTTACCAGTCTCTGCAGTTCTCTCTATGCCCACGGAGGCAGCAAACTCAGGCTTGTATTGATAATGGACCAGCCTCATCTGAGAAATCCGTTTCAAATTGTCTGTCGTGTTGACCTACAGACAGAATGACAATGACCTTCATGCAGATGGTATGACAACAAAATGTTCATGTTGCAGATGAAAATGCTTGGATACAAGTACAATGAAAAGACACAATTTAGAGTTAAACTGCACTGTCAGGTGTGCTGAGCATTGGCATCTGGATGACGATACGTGATGACAAGCACACGAGGCACACAATGACACACTGACAGTTTGGAAACACGCACATGCTCAACATGCCCAAACACACACCCATATACATACACACTGAGTGTCATCCTGACCTCCTGGACATTTTCTTTGGCCCTGATGTCAGACGGGTGGACCAGTGAGCCCATGACCTTCAGGTTGCCATGGATAACCATGGCTTCGTCCGGCCGGTCGGTGTTGATGCCGACTCTCCCTTGGTGGTAGACCGAGTCTGGCAGCTGGCCACGCTGCCACAGCACCTCGCTGTCACTTTCAAACTGGCCTGGGTTGGATGCCTGTAAGAGGGAGACAAAGGAGAAGGTGCACAAACGAAATTCAGATGTTTCTAAAGGATATGCCAAAATGAAGATCCAAATAATTTAATTATAAAAGTATTATAATTATTTGGAATAGTTTGAAATTCTGGAGAAAAATATTACTCTGCCAGACAAAGAGACTCCATGAGAAGCTCTGCACTGCTCCCAGTTAAGAATCGCTCTACTAGCACACAATGCCTCGTAAAACCAGTGACCATTAGAGGTACTGGGAAGCAGAAATTGTTGATTTTGTTTTGTTGGACGGAGATGGATTTAAAGCAAGAAACCAAATAGAGACATTACTCAAAATATTAACAATTCATTTAACACAAGCCTAAAATCTAAATGTTTGACCTAACATTACACATGAAAGTGTTTAAATTGAATGAATAATCAAAATTATTCACGAAATTGTGGTCTCATGTCAGCCCACTGGCTTAAAGTAAATAATTGTGTAGCTTTCAAATATCTCTAATAATTATTTTGCTAATGCAGTTAACTTTACACTGTAACTCCATGTTTTACACATCTGGAATATGAACAATGCCATCGCTGTCCAGTGAAAACCATTTATCTTCACGTCTTTCTTTTGATCAAATGTTCGGTCACGTGTCGATGTATGGGTTAAGAAAATTATCTTAATTAAAAAAAGGTGTTTTTTCTTCACTCACAAAAGGTTGAAGTTTGGAAGATACATGGTTTTCACAACAGAGCTAATATTGGAGCGTACAGTCAGAGTAGGTGTAGGCGATTACAGCCACGCAGATAAAAGGAGGAAAGACAGTCAATGGAGAACATGATGAAATACACAGTGACTTTGAAGTGCAGAGAGTTATGTAAAGTAGACCAAAGGTGTCACATTAACAAGGGATATGATTGTTGTAGGAGGCAGACAGACATGGCCAGACGTTACCCTGACGATGATCCTCTCAGACGCTTGAGCAGCCACAGTGTAGCTCTGACTGTGGGACTGAGCTTGCAGCGCCACTACCAACATGAAATACCTGCCAGGACAAAAACATCAGGAGTAGGTATGTGAGTGCTGGAGCTTTGATCAATATGATCATGTTGACATGTGATGGGCACGTCTTTCACCTTTGGTCAGGGTTGGGTTTGCCCTTCTTTCTCATGTTATTAGCCGTGGTCTCACTGAAGTGGAGACGTCCCACTGTGACCTTTGTGACCTGCTCTGAGGGCAGGGTGATCCTGAGAGAACATAAATCTATTTAGAAAAAAATTCCTCTTTTTGCAGCTGCACCTTTTTAAAGGGCTCATACTCACATCACCGGCTTAAAGGGTCTCTTGCTGCGGTCAGACTGAGACTGCTCCACACTGATAGACTGATTCACCGCCTCCACCTGGCAAAGAAGAGACACATAAAACATCAACTAAATACTGTAGAGCTTATTACCTGTCAAGTTGATGTCATGTTCACCATTTTTCCTGCTCTGCGCACCTTTACTCCGTTGAGTTTGAGATAGAAGCAGTCGATGGGCTGCAGGCCGTCACTTGTCTTGATGTACTTGGGGTCTCCCAGCATGCCTACATATACTGTGACCTGGAAATGATTCTTCTTCTGGCAAACAAAAGCATCATCAGCCAAGGAGAAGTTGAAGCCCTTGTCAGCATCGACCCGGTAGGTTGGCATTGGACTGAAGACAGGGAAAGAGATTGTGACACATGAATAATGTGAATAGGACGCTTGCATTTGTTGTTAGAAGAGTTGAAAAACTGCTGCATAATGCAGAGTTCTGAGCCATCACCAGGGGGAGACTCTTGACTATATTACAGGGGGCGTCAATATGATTTTAGGTTCAAACCCTCAGCATTGCATAGAATTTGGTAATTTGTGGGGATCAACAATGGAGATGGTGACTGATACCCCAACTATTTGCTTTATGACTGAGGAATGAGTTTGTTTGAAAGACATAATAAATCTAATTTCAAAACCAATGAAAACCGGCTGTGCCTTTTTTTTTAACGTAGGTGTAGTGTGATAAAAATGGTGATGAGCAAGCAGCTGGTTTTGATATCATAGCAGAAAGCTCTTGTGAGTTCATTTTAACCTTCCTCCCTATCTATACTTTTTTTCTTTTTTTTCTTTGGTATCGCAAAAGCACAAGTAGGTGTACACTAATTTCTCCCTTTGCCCCCTCCTAACGTTGTCTTTCTAAGCCGAAACCCTGCACTTGTTCACTCCCCCGCACAGCTCACCTCTGAGGAATTTGTAGACCTTTGCAACCCTGCTATTCCTTTTCCACTCCCGTAGTATACTTTGTTGAATTATTATTGGACCAATTATAACTTCTTTCATTTTTGGCTCTATGCAGAGGGCTTTTAAGATCTCTCTCCCCCAGAATAAAATACTCAAGATGTCCAGATATGTCCAAATAAATTCCACCCACAGCTCTTTGCAGTTGACGTCATACAGTGTTGTCCACTTGTTCTGCTGGTGAGGCTGCCACTTGATGCACTGATAGTTTGGGTCCATGTAGGAGTTGTCTGCATCCTGCATTAAACCTGCGGAAAAAACAGAGCAGCAATTAAAACAAGACAGTGGAATGCTAAGAATGTCTGCAACTGTTCTGTAGAAGTGTTTATCTGTGCAAAACGTTAAAGGGTAGGAAAGAGCAGGCCAGCATCAGGTAGAGAAGGTGAGGAAGAGAAGAAAGATGCCTGCCTACCTGGTTCTTGTTTGATGATACCTGTGATGATTTGGCAATTGAGGGTGCTGTTTGGAGAGTCCGAGTGCTTCCTCTTCTTCGCCTGGTGAGCGGGGATGTTGCTGTGTGAGTAAATGGAAACAAAGTCAAAAGTTGCACATATTTGTGCTTCCTTCCCATCATTCCTTTTGCTGGACACACAACCCTCCTCCTCTCTCCCTCCAGTATAACTCACTCCTGCCCCTGAGGAAGCTGCAGCATCTGATGGAGCATCTGATTCTGCTGCAAGTCTCCACTTCCGCTTGTCGCTTGACCAATAGAATACTGTGATATCATGGGCTCAGGCTTCAGGTACATGTCCCGATGCATGCTGGGATAGTGCTCGTGTGGTGGGAGGGGTGGCGTTGGAGTCATGTGACACATGTTCTCTGGTGTCATGGTCCTGATCATGTGAGGATCTAAAAGACACAACGAGGGTGAAGCATAATATCTAAACGACTTTTCCACATGCACTTGATCACACACGGTGTGGCAGCTTTTTCTCCTCAAAATGTATCCATCTGTTTGCCTTTCAGACTCTGGTTTATTTTACTTCTCTCTAAGCTGAGCTAAACGTTTTCCATTGTTTCACACTGGAGAATGGGAGGGATGCCCATCAGATAACACTCTTCCACACCCTTTCACACCTGGGCGAGAACAACGCAGGTGTGTGAGTGGCAAGAAGTACAGAGTGACTTTGAGTACCTTTGGTGTTCAACTTGTTTGTTAAAACAAGCCAAACATACGCAGGTTCATTCTTTAAAGCAACATTTATAATCAAAGCTAATAAAGCTGAGTTCAGAAAAATGTAATGTCGGAGATCAGATAAATGTTCCAGACAAATTATGTAAACTTGGTTGATTAATAAATGACAAATAAACGCTGCATTCAATATATTGACGTTTACACGTTAACTTTTTTTTGTCTTTACGCTCTGTTTAAATACAACAAAGTGATGAGTAACAGATATTGATTTGACTGTGACCCACATACACCTTGAATGGATCAGTGGCTTCCTCTGACTCTGTGTCTGCATGCGGTCGACAGATTAAAGCACCATTTCTGTCAGTTATATCTTCTCTATTGTGTGTGCTGTTTGTCATGCTCCTTCCACACATTTCTGAGGAAATGAGGAGAAACAAATGAGTCACTTACCATTCACCTGCTGAGGAGAGTACGGCTCTGAGCTGGAGTCTGGAGGGGACTCAGGTAGTGTCCTAAAAAACACAACGCAGTAGATGTTAGATTCACAAACACAGTAATATTTGAGATTTAAATCATACAAGTGCGTAAAGAAATACCATGCTTGGAGTTGGGAAGACCTCCCTCGTATTTCCTTCTTATTTTCTAAACTGCCATTATATTAAAGGGAGAAACTCCTTTGGGATCAGAGTAAGTGGACACGTTCTTTACACAAGATTGTGCACGTCAGACTTTCTTTTGCAGAATGTAATTTGACTCTCGCTCTCTGCCTGTTATCAGCTCCGTCTCCCTCCCCCTCTTGACCAGCTAGTGTTTTACTTGGACAAATGAAGCTAAATCAAGTATTGATTGCATAATGGGCCAGTAGTATGGAGTGTGTGGTTTCATTGCATGCTTAAAAAAAATGCAAGTGTCAATTGCTACAACTTCTGCCGTTGTGGGAGAATCTTGACCATCTCTGAGAACATACTTAGGTACCAGCTCATTTTATACTTTGTCCTTTTTGTACCTTTATCCATCTACCTCTGTGGTATTGTGCTTACCCCGGGGCGTAGTGGCCCCTATGCTCAGGCGTGACGTGCGCCTGCTGCTCCTGCTGCTGCTCCTGCTGCTGCTGCTGCTGCTGCTGCTGGTGTTGGTGTTGGTGCTGGTGTTGCTCCTGCTGCTGCTGTTGCTGCTGCTGCCCCAGACAGAGGTAGTTCTGTCGGAGGCCCAGGGATGGACCTGGGGGGTAGGCGTTCTGACAGTTAGGAGGCCCAGGCGGAGGCGCTCCTTGGCGAAGTGGAATAGGAGGGCTCACACCACACACCAACCCCCCAGAGGAGGACACTCCTGCCTGGGGAGATGAGTAATTTGGTCCTGGGGTGCTGTGGACCTCTGAGAAACAGCTGGGAGAAAGAAGAAGAAAAAAGAGATTAGCCTTATCTGAGAAAACAAATTCCTTTGTAACGACATGATCTGATTTGGTTGGTGCATGTTGTTTTGACGTTGCTGGGTTGGTTTGGAGTCCCTACTGACATGTCAGTGCTATCGTCCTCCTTGCTGATGTACTCTTCCAGGATACTGGTGTCAATGTTGGCTGGCTCCAGAGAACTGATAATATCATGACCTGTGGTGAAGGGAGGGTCAGGAACACAGGGAGATGGAGAGCATCTGGGAATTAGCAATGGGAATCTCTCAACAACAATAGCTCTATTCTAACACAAGCTTATGTTGTAACAATTCCCTGTAAGACAATCTATCTATCAAATAACATATTACCAAATTATTTCTAGCTTTTTCTCCATACTTCAAATAACCTAATGACATTCTATCAATGTATTTATATCAGAAGAAATTCACAGTATTTTGCTGAACACATAATTAAGATGAAAAAAAGGAGCTGTATTTGATTTCTGAGAATTTAAAGATTTAGACTGTCAGGAGTGACAGTAACAGTCTAAATATGTGTTTAGTAGTCAACATTACAGATCACATGTGATGACTCAGTGTCTCTAATGGAATGGCTCTAGTTGAAAGTTACTATTTTGTACCTCAGCTGTTTTCCCTATAAAAAATATTAACTATTTAGAAATTACTAACAGAGATACTAAACTTCAACTAAACATGTGTCTCTATTTTCTTTGTTCACTACAATTGGCATATATCATGAGAATTAAATGAATCTAAAAGATTTCCTCATCATGTGTGGCGTGATTTAAAATATTTTTATATAATGACATGGCATATATATTAGTTATTTCATAATTGTTTCCCAATGCTCCCTTTACTTCACCCCAGGGTCATTTGTACCCTTTGATAACCAAAGCCTCACAAATCCCAAACACATGACCCCACTTAATCTTTAAAACACCAACATGCAGAACAAAGACTTTCTTGTGCATTTATTTATAAACGAGTAAATATCTTTATATAAACTGACTTTTCCTATTGCTTCCATTCAACTTAAATGTTACATGAAATACAGATGCTGAACCAGAGTGAGGGAGGGAGGAGAGGGGGAGGAGGATGGAGGGGGTGAAGCAGAGGGTAAGGACCTGGTATATAGTGGGTGGGCAGGCAACCCCAGTCTTTCTCTTTTTCTTTATTCCTTTCTCTCTCTCTCTTTCTCTCTCTCTCTCTCCCACACACACACACTTTCTCTGATAGATTAAGCAGCTACTCAGTTGGGAATGCAAGGAATTTTTGTGAGCAATGGAAAAGAGTCTCCTTTTCTCTGTTTTCTTGGATGCCACTAATGCTTCACTCTTCATCAAAAACACAACTTAATTGTCATAGTTCCTCTCTTAAGCACCTCCACCCATTGCTACTGTTCACATAATTATTAAATGGACAGTATATCATCTTGGGACTAATATGTACTTTGTCCTATCTGTACAGAGTTGATAGCATAAACATAAACACTTTACAACTTTCAATCATTACATTTACAAACCAAATAACTTTTCCGTAACTAATTAAACCAAGAACACCCAAAAGTATATTGTTTAACATTGTAGAGTCTAACATCACCATGTTTTTGGAGAAAACTAGTGTGTTTACATTGCAAAGAAGCAGATGGTTAATGTCTCTTAATACGTGCCAGTGCAAGGGGAGAAAAGCAGGATGGTTCCCCTTAAATAAGATCCAGATGTGCACCCCACCCAAATAGGCAGTAAATTTAAGTTGGCAGGCCTGATAACGGAAAATAGAGAGATGGAGGGAGAGGGGAGGGTAGATAGATGGAGGTTGAGGAGAGCAGGGGGGCAAGAAGGACAGAATACAAGTTTGATGTTCAAGGATGAAATGACAGAGAGAAAACCTACAGCGATGGGGAGAGAATATGAAACAGGGCTGCAAACAAGTGTCCAAGAGACGTCCAAGACCGAGCCGGTTGAGTCCAAGTCAAGAATGGCAGAGGTTCAAGACCTTGATTGAAAATCAAGTCCTCTCCCAAGACCCATTTGTGTATTTTCAATATCTTTTAATCTGGCAAGTAAGACATAGCTATACTTGGAAATAAGTGATGTTAACAGCTCCATCTACAGACTATACACTATCAACTAAACCCTTTTAGGAGAATTTGACATTCAAACACTTGATGACTTAAATCTGCAATAACAGATTATGTGTTGCCCACTTGGGGGCATCGGAAACAAATTGTGAAGGTAGAACCGACATATTATATTAAGTTGTAACAGTCTTTTATTTGCACATCCAGAAAAGAGGAAGGAATATCATCATTCCTTTAGGATTGCGTTTCTGTCCACCTGATGATGTTCACTTTATTGTCGCTCTGTGTTTGGTCTCTACCACTCTATTTGCTGCACAGACAAACAATGAGCAGAAACTCGCTATAAAGCTCTGTCAAGCCGAGGGGAGCTGCAGATTCAAGTGATACTTTTGGCAATAACATTGTCACATGGTTTTAACATTGCCATTTGATATATTGTTAAAGCAAAATATATTGATTATAGTGATGATTTAAATAGATGCACTTTAACTTTAAAAGGCTTGAAGCATGAGAAAGTATATGTTTCAGATGCCGATGGCTTTGAATATGTATGTGCATCCATTTTCAGTAGAGCAACAGTAACGTGAACACTTTCTGAAAACAGATAAGAACATATTGTGATTGCCCAGTGAAATACAAAGGTGTATGGTGATCTTATTTGTAGCCTCATGTATCCACCTTCATGTACCCCATTGTATAGATTATAGAATCTGCTGCTTCTTATATTTATGCAAGTTATATTCCTTAAAAATAGTGAACCGAAGAAAGCACAGTTAGTTACGTTTATCCCTGTGTGGAGGAAAAATTAAGACTGAAAGGATTAAATTAACAGGTGTACAGTTTACACGGTGAATGAAGTTGAGACTACACTGTGAAAGTAGGATTTCATTGGGGAGTTAAAACAACATGTGCACTGGACAGATGTGTCCAAAAAAATTAAAAACATATTTAAAAATACCTTTCAAACCTACAAAGCCAAGGCAATCACTTTAGTTCCAAGTCTTTCATAACTCTGCAACATATCACTGAGAACAATACATATGTGTGTTGCTTCTTGAAGAAACCTTTCACAGTGAGACGGGCCCATATACTGACTCAAACAGCTGGATCCGATGTTGATGACGACGGGGCCGATCTAATTAATTAAATGATATATTTTCGTTCTTATAGAACACACTTTAAATTTAGATGTAGATCTTTGTTCCATTTAGTTTTACAAACTGAAGTTATCGGATCGCTATTCTGGATCAGACAATACCTGAAAGCTGCCGGGTAACAGTGCATCCCGACTTTCACCACTTTTGTAACCATCTACAAACAAGTGAGCTTTTGCCTTTACAGTGTGACACTTGTAATGATTAAAGTAACGTGACGGGTCACGCTGTCATTGAATGCTATACTGTTTGGTGTGGGTAAGGAATAATAGAAACATAAATTAAGTAATAGTAACCGTCAAATCACTGCATCCGTTAAGTATAATTGCTGTGATCTGGATGTGTAAAGTCCCCCACCCTCTTTGTTTTCCTCTGTCCAGCTGTGTTCAACAAGGAACAGTGAAATGATTGTCAGTCCAACTTCGATACAGACTGGCCTTTTGAGAGATTAGGGGCTCATAGGGGAGTGAGTGTGTGTGTGTGTGTATGTCTGTTAGCATAAGTGTGTTTGTTTGTGTGTGTGTGAGTGTGTTATGCCACCATTTCAATGCCTGTGTTGTCAGCAGAGTAATAATCTAGAATGAACACACACAGAGGACCAAGTGTGCGAGTGATGATTTGACTTATATCGTCAATCAGATGCACAGCTTTTCATTTTCCTAACGTAGTTCTTTTAAAAAGTAGGGTATGACATAATCCTCCTCCTGTAGAGTTATTACGCTATTATTAAGGGCAAAGACAGGTACAAAATCAGAGTTGAGGGAACAAAACTAAATTTAACCAAACTATATTTTTTACACAGATGTTTTGCTTCCAAATGAGATTTCTTGAAGCACTTACATATTTGTGTTAATAATTAAACACCTTCAGAGGAGGAACAAAGTCCATCTGATTATCAAATAGTTAGACCTGAATGAACTTCGCTGCACACCCACAACACTTATACCCACAAATAGTGCAGACAGGGAATAAAAACACTCTGAAAAATAATCAATTTAAAGACTGAAATTAATTATTAAAAAGGTTTTGCAACAACATTAAAACGGATGTTTGTAGAATCATTCAAGGTATTCTATAACAGGTAGATATTTAAAGTAAATGAACAGGTATGTCCTGTATCTCAATGTGCTTTTGGAGATACTTATCACACAAAAAAGACTAAAAATCACCTGATGGATCTAAGTGATGTCAATATAATCAACGTAGAGGAGCAAACAATCATTCAGTTATTCAACAAGATGCAAACAATACAGAAAGTGTACCTAAAATGTAAAATACAACACACATAGTGACACAAACAGTAAATGAAAGGAAAGAAAACGTGTCAAATCTACACTAGAAAGTGTTAAAGAGCGCTGAGGTGTAGCCTGAGAGTCACAGATCTTCTCCATTTGTTTACAAGACATAGTTACTGGTAAACGAGTAAAGAGCTTCACGATAATGCAGACATTATTCAAGAAGTGAATGCAAATAGAAAGCCCCTCTTCAGTGAGGAAATAAATCACAACTAAAGAGAAGCAGAGCGTACAGAGCGGCAGAGTACCTGCGCGTAGCCAAAGCATGTTGATGTCCTTGAGATGAAAGCCCCTGAAACAGAAGATGAGAAGAACAAGTCCTCTCCAATTTTTCACATGTTTCGCTACTCGGGCTGAAAGACTTTCTTCACTAGACCTGAGAGCCACAGATCAGGGTAACAAATGTGTGTGAGTGTGAGTGTGTGTGTGGTGTCTGCGCGTGCATGCCTATGTGTTAAAGCATATGTGTGCAGAGTGTGTGTGAGAAAGGCTCGGAGAGTGTTCTAATGAGGATTATTCCCCAGTCATGAGAAAAGGCTGTACCAGGCTACCACACACAGCCCTTGTCGCACACAAGCACTGGGCGCACCGGCGGACCTGGCTCAGGAGATTACAGGAGTGACAGGGCTGGGATCGGGACACGAAGAGAGGCTGGAAAAAACACGAAACTCTGCTAATGTGAGGTTTGAGGGTCAGCACTCGACAGCATAGCAGAGCATGGCGGGAGGGAGAGATGGTGTAAGAAGATGAAGACAAAAAGGAGGGGAAAGAAGAGGAGGGAATAAAGGAAGAAGAGGCCAAAAATAGAGTATAAGTAAGAAGATGTTGAGCAACACAAAGAAGCAGGAGTGGAAAAGGGGAAAAATATTCAGAATTGAGGCAGTCAAGTGAATGATCTCATAGATGAATAAAAACTGTGTTTTAAACTATCACATTTCAGAGAGAGCAACTCTGATAAACACCTGCATCTGTCTTTAAATACATGTATTGTGACAATGACTAATAATATAAAGAATACAGGATGCAAACAAACATCCCCTAGCATGATTTTTTCTCCATTGACAGCCTCTTTTGAAGTTTTAACAACCACAAAAAAGTGAATTAATCTCTTGAAGGCCAGGTCAACCACAAACAACATGCATCAGATGAGGATTACTCCGTTGGCAGTCCAAACTCATGGGAGTGAGGCTCAACAATGAATAATAAAACCTACTCGTAAGCACCGTAAGCCTGACTGCTCAAAAACAATACATTCCTCGAGCTGCAGTTCATTGCTAAACCTGTAAATCAGAGGAAACGTCCACACTTCGCTCCGTTTCACACAGGTTTTCCAAGATGGACGACAGCCTTCCCGTCCGTGATTCACAACTTCTGTGGGAGTGCAGCAGGACGTTTGATATAGGAACACGTGTGATGAGTTGTTCCTCTTTTAAGGGCAATATGGAGTAGGAACGTGATTTATTCTCCTATTGACTCAGACGGTGAGGAGGCGAACGTGCCCAATGTTTTATTTCTGGCGATAAGAGTATCTGGACAAGCTCATTGCAGGTTGAAGGGTTTTCAGCCATGAGCAGCGTGTCTCTGTAGATGGCAATGTTCACAACTATTGTGATATTTTGACAACTAGTTGAAACACAGTTCTCTGCCCACCACTGGGTCCATTAACCAATAGGTTTGAAATTCTCTTCAACCAATTATCCTATGAACATTGTACACCTGTTCTAGGTTGACTATATATGCCTTTGCTGTCTTTGTCCACTGTGAATCTGATGAAGACACAGTAGAGTCAAAACGTACTCTATTTTCACGACAGGCTGCAAATCTTGGAATATGTTGATAACTTTTGGTTGGATTGTCATTCCCCAGAGGATGAATCCTTTCGACTTTGATGATTCCCTGACGTTTCCATCTCGTGCCACCATGAAATAAATATCTTGGAGGTTACTATGAATCATCATTACAAAAAACATGCATGCCCTCCTCAGGATTAATTTAAACATGTTAAGTGATCCTGAAGCTGTTCAATACTTCGTCCAAAACGTTGGTTCATGACCGAATGGCGTTCATGACGTTCCCTCAGCCTCAGCTGTACTATTTTTTTTATTAGAAAAAGTTATAATTCCAACATATTAAACTAAGATGGTACACATCATTTTAGAGTTATCATTGTGAGAATGTGATTTTTCTGACTACAGCTACTTGGACAATGGTTAAGAGTCATTTTTTACGTTGGTTCCAGTTTCTCAATTGAGAGGATGTACGACTACTACTGTTCATTCAAGTGTTTTAGGATGAGGTATTACTTAATAAAGGGAACACAACACAACAGCAATGAACATCATGATTCTTTTATCTGCAACTGCGGCTCTGTGCGTGAGTGCGCGACTGTTTGTTGTTTAAGTGAGTCAGAGAGGAGAAGGTCAAGTTTTGGGGGAGGTTTGTGGTTTAACTGGGTTTCTCTCAACAGGTCAGTCTCTCTCCACCCTGAGTCTGCACTATCTCACCTCCTCACCCCGTCTGCTCACTGTCACTCTAATGGAATCAGAGAGAGCGAGCGCCTGGGGAAGGCCAACTACTTGAGGAGAAACACCAGTCTCACCTCATTGTGTTTTAACAGCCACCAGGGCTATGCCAGGAATGTACACTGTGCATTAGTGTGAATGTATACATATTTCACTAATCCCATAAAAACCCAGTTTACCAGGGCCAAAATCCATTATAGTGATGTGTGTGTGTGTGTGTGTGTGTGTCTTTCAGATAAAGGGCAAGATGAACACGGACATGTCTAATATATCAAACTGAAGGCTTATTGATTGTACATATTGTCACAAATTGAAATTCAAGGTCTTTTACCAAAAAGCCTGAGTCCAAAATCTGAGAGAGATATAATATTGAGCTCGATATCACTGGGTTAGTTCAGAGAAAGAGCAAGTTAAATAGAAAACGAAGCATCTAAGGCGGCATCTACTGTATACTTATCATGGACAAGTTGACATTTTAGTCCAAGCAAAGTGGCTGAAATAAAGCCAAAGTAAGAACATCGCTCTTACTCCCAAAGCAAGAATGTAAACACACTAAATTCCAGTCAGAGTGGCAAGAAACATCTGACAGTCATAGATGGCTGTGTATATTTAAGTCAACACTGTGTATACTATCATCAAGTGTTAAGTCTCTCTTCAGATAACTTATTATCCATGAACCACAGTATGTGTTTTATGTGCACTTGACTTCTGGAACATTTGACATTAAGTTTCTTTAAGAAAAACTAATTAGGAAGAAGTGAATTCTGTGGCAAGCCGTAAATCAGAGTAAAAAAACCTCCTCAAACAAATGTGACGAAATGTAATTGTCTTGCCTGAGAAAGATGAAACTTACAGCAGGAATACGAGGGAGAGCATATAGAGTTCACAGTGTCACACAAATATAAAATTGCGATATAATAGAGAAGAAACCAACACTATTTTAGTGGCTAAAAGTATAATAATTTCAAGTCATAGTTTATATTAATCACGCTAAATAAGTGGATAAACATACATCATGCTTTTCTGCACTATTTATGGTTGTTTGCCTTATGATGAGCAACACTACATCACTGGTTAAAATCCCATTGCTCATGTCGGTCTCTAACGCACACAATGTGCCACAGCACCCAACACACCATTTATCTTGACTTGAATTCCTACACCCTTCCAACCCCAACCCCACCCTCCTCCACCTCATTTTTTCTTAGGATTCCCCATTTAACTTGATCTGTTACCCATCAGCAGCACTTTTGCTCCTCTCACCCGTTAAACCTCTGGCCTTCTTTCCTTTTTTTCCTTCATTTTTTCCCCGGAGGAATAGCAAAGAAGAAAAGTTTAAGTGAAAAACAGAGTATTTATTGCATTGTATTATGTTTTGGAAACTTTCACTTAAAAGCCACAGATCCTATAAGATCACTGGCTAATAGTATTATTATTGTGATGTTAACCACCTGCCATGTGTGGTGCACCAGAAAAGCACTGAAGTTAAAAACTACATACATGAAAGCTGACACTTAAACAGACTTTAAACAAAGTCAAAGTGGTTGTAAAAGTAACACAAATCACATATGTTCCGTTTTGCTATCAATACATTAAATTTACAACTGAACTGCATTAATAAATATGATAAAAAAATAAGACATTCCTACCTTCAAAAAATCTCTGTAACGCTTCTGTTTCATCTACCACGTCCATCCTAGCAGGTCCCACATAAACAATCCATCCATTCAAGTCTCCCCTTGTCCGAACCAAATCAATTTGGATCGGGGAAACTTTCAAATAAACATCGCGGAATCCAGATTATATTCTCACTGACGACTTCTTGTCTGAGTTGACATAAATCCAACACTTCAAGAGGAGAACGTCTTTCCCCTGCTCAGCGACTTGGCACTGGATGGATATGACTGAGCCAAACGCCTCCGATGACGCTACAACTCGGGCAATAACTTTACAACTACAGTCGGAGGAGTTCGTTAATTAAGGTGCCAACAAAAATCCAAAGAAGAACAACGTTACAAAAATCGCCTTCAGGCGCGCCTTCATTTCAGCCACCACTAGCTTCATAGTGAACTGGCAAGAAAACAGACACACATAAGTGGGA
This sequence comes from Pseudoliparis swirei, assembly GCF_029220125.1. NCBI lineage: Eukaryota > Metazoa > Chordata > Actinopteri > Perciformes > Liparidae > Pseudoliparis > Pseudoliparis swirei. The sequence continues at coordinate 11,491,998 of NC_079393.1, read as the reverse complement.
AGAAATACCGAAAGAAAAATACTAGTCTGTTGAAATAATTGTTCTTTTTTAAAGTGCGTAAAAGTTGGCTTAACTTGACCAGAAGTCCCTTCTGCTGCTTCTCTTCCTCCTTCGTCTCTCTCTCTCTCTCTCTCTCTCTCTCTCTCTCTCTCTCTCTCTCTCTCTCTCTCTCTCTCTCTGAGTCGGAGGAGGAGAGCAGCCCAGCAGGTGAGGATGTGAGGCTGCGGCCAATATCCCCAAACTAAAAACAGGCCGCGTTAGGGCGCGTGTGTCTGTGACACTATAACTTTGGCTCATATCAACTTATCTTCAATTGTATCTTTCCATTTTTTGTGGCCATTGATACTTAACTAAATACCTCTAAAAAAAGCTGCAGTGATTAGTCGATTGATTGATTGATTGGTCATGGAAAGAAAATGTATGATCAACGATTATAAAAATCAGAGAAACACAAATGCTGGTTTAATTTCAAGTATGAGAGTTTGCCGCTTGTCTTTATCATGAAGGTTGAATTCAATTTGAAGCATCACTTCGGGGTCCGTGATGGCAATTTTTAATAATCAGCCTTCTTAACCATATTTAAATGCATTGTTAGTTGTTAGTTGCAGCCCTAAACCTATATTGTATTAAACATATGGCTTGATATTTGAAATATTCCAAAGAGCATGCAGGGACATTAAATGTTTTTTTGAAAATGTGAAAATTAGGTAAAATACATTTTGGGGACACTATCTAATTGTATTATGTCAGTCTATTCTGTATATGAAACATATTTCAAATATTTCCGCCCAGCTGGAATTCACATCTCTCCTCTGTTGCTCCTGAACTCCCTATTCCCTTTGCTTCTTGTATATGGATTTTTAAAAATGATATTCAAATAGAGGCTATGGATTTTTTTATTGATTACAAAAATAAACTGTACTTGACTTGTCGTATACATTTTATGAAAATACTTCATACAAAAAGAATAGAGTTAGGTCAGGCCTGAGGATACTTTGGAAAAAAGCCTTGCGGCACGTGATCTAATGTATTCAGTTTTAACACTAAGTGATTCATAGTCCTAAAAATAAATACTTTATCAAAAACATTTGATCTAAAGTATGTTTTAGGGATTTTATAAACATATGTGCTGCCTTTTTAAATGCCATATTAAACAAACATACAGTAACAGGAGTGTTTTGTGTCAAGGCGAGGGGAGGATTTGAGGGAATGATCCATTTCTCTCAACCTTATCAGCTGCATCCCACCCCCCTTATAACAATGCCACTGTGTGCAGCCCCCGCAGCCTTGACGCCCCCCCCCCCCCCCTCACCCACATGTGAGATGCTGTTGTGTTGTCTTGTTCCCCCACAGCTGGAGCATCTCCCCTACACCCCCTCCACCCCTCTGCTTTTCCTGCATTCACACCAGACAACGCCTCCGTTCTTTTAGCCACACTATGCAGATTGTTTCAGAGGACAAGCGAGAAAGAGAAACAGATAGAGGCTACAGGGGACAATGAAACAGCTGGCTATGCTAAAGCAGTTCATTTTGTCATTCTATTTTTCTTACCCCATATAGCCCTCCAACTACTCTGCATGTTGTATAAAGCCTGCAGTGAACAAAATCAGATTGAGGAGACTCACCTCCTAGCAGGTTAAATAATTAAGGTTAAATATTAAACTGTATGATTAAGTTTGGGGGTTTGTTAAAGGTTATGGTTTGCATGAGGGTGGGGGGGGATACATGCAGGTATGAAAACCAATGTGCCCCTAAGCCTAAACAAATACGTTTTTGTATGTAGAATGCTGAATATATCTTTTGGAAAAAATATGTAAGTGACATTACACATTGTGTAACCTACTGATATATCAAAACTATGGAACTTTGTGGAGGGGTTATTCCTCCAACTAATTAGTTTCCTGAACAGTGAAGGTCTATATAGCGAACTGCGATTATTATTGTCATTACCTCTTACTTTGGGATCTCTCTTCCAGTTGTCATTCATCAATTTATTTATTTTCGCTGAAAAGAAAACAACATCAACATATTGATGAAGTTGTTATCACCAACGCGTTAGTAGATGTGTTTACGAATCCACCAGACGTGGAGCAACATTAGCAATCATTTTTATTCCCCACTCAAAATAAATAAATTCACTTTATGTTTTGAGAAAACCTTCTGCCTCATTAGCTGCTCACTACATGCTCATCAGCTAACATATACTCACTTGTTGAAGACCTTTAAATTTATTTTTGACTGAAAACAGCGGCCTGCTGCTGCTGCTGCTGGAGGGGAATAGGATTGTAACAGTGACATGGAACTAAAGAGAGTGTAGTGTACATAATAGTTCCCTGTAGTTTAGATTAAAGGAGCAGACAGACAATCAGAAAGGAGATCCCGTCAATGTTTAAAAAGCAATGCGGCCCAGTTGACACACTATCAGGACTTTATACACTTCAGTTCAGCCTGCAGTATTGAACCATACACGTATCCCACTTATTTGACCAAGTTGCTGTAGTACATCTTGCGGCCAGTAGGCCGAGACGTTTCATCGTTCTGGTCGGAAGTGAAAGAGCTGAGGAGAGGAATCAAAATGGCGACGCCCAGAGCAGGTAGGAGGACGCGTTGCTATGGCTGCTAGAGACACGCGTTTAACTAGCTGGCGCTACGTCAAACCGCTAGCGATAAATAAGACGTTCATATTATGTACAGCCACTTTAAAGAGAGAACCGGCATCACCACTCCTACGTTAGTTCATTTAGTTAACGCCAGTTAATTCAAAGCTGGAAAGAAATTGAGATAACTTTTTAAAATTGTGTCTCTCTCTCTCTCTCTCTCTCTCTCTCTCTCTCTCTCTCTCTCTCTCTCTCTCTCTCTCTCTCTCTCTCTCTCTCTCTCTCTCTCTCTCTCTCTCTCTCTCTCTCTCTCTAGGTCGATCAGCCAGTGTCGTATCCTTTTCGTGTCATCCTAAAGAGACTCTCTGTGTCACTGACTGATAACAACACCTTAACTCCGCACTCAGCTGTCTTCTGTTACCTTCCAGCTGCTGCTGAACCTGACAACATGGTACTTTGTTTTCTATTTCCTGTTCACTCTTGGCCTGATCATCAGAAAGAGTGAGTACTGAACACGTTAAACAGTCCCAGATTTTGTTTAGAGTTATCTTTTGACCCTAGAGAACAGTGAATGTGTCTGTTGCTCTTAGGCTTGGTGTTGACTTATCCCACTGATGCTCTGGTCTGTGACGTCTGTCTGCTGTTCCTGCTGGCTGGTCTGGAGGTCCTCCATTTATTATCTGGTGAGAGAACAGATTCCCATATTAAAAGCATCCCTCCATTATGGGCATGCTGCCTTCTCCAGCACAGAGACCTGGACCATGCCAGTTTCTGCCTTCAGTGTATGTAAACTTGATTGCGTTATCATATGGTATTGCTTTCCATCCATTCCCAAAAACATGTCACAGTTTCAGGGTTGACGAATGCATTTTATTTGTCCCTTCCAGGCAGCCAATATTTACAGTATACATGCATAAAGTATTCATGAATACACCTTTAAACCATCTTTCAATGGGGAAACATGTCTATTTGTCTGCAAGTAAAAAACGAAATAAGCAGACCAGTTAATACCTCTAATTATTGGCTTTAGGACCACTGGCAATTATTTGTAGTTTACTTAAACGTCTGACATGGAGCAACATACCCAAGTCAGACTTACCAGCAGCTTTCAAATGTGTCCTGATTGAGTCTGAATTGAAGAGCAACCTTTTTAAAGCAATCAAAACTACTACAATGTGATTTTGTCTTGTGTGTCTTAGACATATTAAAACAACGTGGGGGATAAATTCAAGGCACATGGAAGAGATTGCAAACCGTCTTGAAAACCTCACCATGCAGCAATAACACAGTGTTTGACTAAAGCTATACATTGATGATTTTTCACTGGTTTTGATTTTTCTTGGCTAGCAAGAGCTGCCTCTAGGTTGATAAAACAAATCTATTAAAACCTGTGATGAGTATGACATATCCTGATTTCAATTCTTAACATGAGTCAAGCTCCTGAAACACTGTATCCAACATTTCCCATTATGCAATTAATATCATCATTTATCATGTCTTTCAAATTACATTACATTACATTACATGTCATTTAGCAGACGCTTTTATCCAAAGCGACTTACAATAAGTGAATTCAACCTAGAGTACAAAACTAAGAACAACAAGAATACAGAAAGTAACATTTCCTCAACATAGTCGAACTACAAAAGTACCATAATAAGAGCTATTTAAGTGCCACTGAAGTGCTAATCTGTGTTTTAATCCAGATATAGTCGGAAAAGATGTGTTTTACCTGTTTACGACTATTTTAAACAGAAAACAATAGATTTAACAGTAACTGACATCCTTCTTGCACCGTCTGCAGGTGTGAGGGGCCACCTGATGGAGAATGAGGGCCTTCTTCTTACCAACCTCATTGTGACTGGGACCACCGTCCTGCTGACGGTCTACTTCCTGGTGTGGCAGACATACGTGATGCGGGCAGACGTGATCCTCAGCAGTGTCCTGCTGGTTTTATATGGCTTCGATGGAGTCGTGGCTTTCAGCACTTTGGCCCGACTGGCCAGGTCAGTTCTCCTCTTATTACTTTTCATCATTTATATTATATAATAAACCTCACCAGCCACGATAGGCTTTATCAGATCATGTGACAAACAGGCTTTTTTTGACAGTTGCATGTCAGCATAAATAATAGACAGGTATTACATTACATTACATGTCATTTAGCAGACACTTTTATCCAAAGCGACTTACAATAAGTATTAATTAAGTATAATAGGTATATTACAGTATCTCGTGTCATGCATAGATAACATGCTTTATTATCTCATGAAGAGATTGGCCTCGAATATAGTCTCCCTTTTTTTTGATTGGCAAGATATGTCTTTGTAATTGGCATCTCATACGTATGTTTTGATACACCTGAACGCACTCAGCTTTTCTTTTGTTCACCCTTTTGCCCATGAATGAAGTCCTGGTTCTCTTTGGGACTTGATGAATAATTGATGTGTGTGCTGAATGATACTGTATACCTTCTACAATATAGTCACAGCCTCAAATGTTCCTCAGAATTTCCCAATTTGAAAAGTTTGATGTTGTGTATTCAGGTGGCTGATGGTCAAAAAATGCATTCATAAAGCGATGTGAACGAAGAACTTAACTGAACCTGCACTCATTAGCAAGATATATTTTGAACAACTAAACAAGAACACACTTCTTTGTCATTTATGGGTTTTAAGTTATTCAGGTACAGTTGAATAACAGATGTGTATCTTGTTTGTGTGTTTCAGTGACAAATGAGGAAGCCTTCTCTCCATCCTTATGTTAGAGCTGAACTCAAGACCTGTCTGCACTTCTTTGAAACAACCACAAATCAAAATAACTTTGTATTGAAGAACGTTTGTTCAAAGCTCCGGTTGGTCAGTGTTGTAAGGATCTCTCAGGGATTTCACTGACCATAGTGACACACAGATTGTTCTTATATTTTATATTTTCCTTTTCTTTGGCTAATCTTATTTTTTTTTGTAATTGTGTTGAGGATAAATATTTATATATGTGTTATACTTTATTATTTATAATAAAGAAACTACATTTGATACATTGTAATACTGTATGTTCATCTTTTCTCCAGTAGAGGGCAGAAGTGTTTCGAATACGATTTGAGGCGTTAGTGGAAACAGTGATTTTTTTTTTTTTTTTAAAGGAACATTTATTTATTCCATGTCTTCCATTTTTAGGAATGTAACGAGTCAATAACGTAGGTTAACTGGAGTTGGCTATACATACAAATAAACAATAAAGCGGCTGTTAGTGTACCTGATGCTACCTTAAACATGATTCTCGGTTAAGAATGAATGTTGTAGTTTGGTCTAAAATGTGACTTGCAGCCTACACATTTGATGTCAGATCAACACTGCTCCACTGCACTGTATTCATTCAGGTAAAGATCTCTTTTGGTAATTTCCAACACCACATTCTTCAAACAGGTGATTTCTCAGCACTGAAAGCTTAAGTTAATCATCAAACTCAATGCCGTGGTTTCCAAAGTAACCAGCTTCAAAACAAATGACATTTCAGAGTGCCTGCGCTTGAGCAACAGCCGAGCCCACAGACAAACACGTGTGCATGTCTCTGAATGTGAGTCAAGCATTCATATTCCATTTTGAATTGTTCCCCACTGCTGGTTTTCGGAGGAGTGTTTGATAATCTGTTTGCATTTTTGTTCAAACAATCATTCAATAGTTTTTTTCCATGCAGTAATGTACCCAGAAGAGGGAAACTGCATTATCTTCATGATTTTCTATGCAGGGACGGCTCGCTGCAGACAAAGAGTGGTCCTTCTTACGAGCAGTGACATTGAAACCTGCAGTGTTCCACTCTGTTGCTCTTCTTTCACCTGTTGAATCAAACTAGTTTAGACCAGTTACGGCTTTGCTGCTCAATCAGAAACATGTTTAAATATAATGATCCCACTTCTAAAGAGCTTGCATCAAATGTATGAAGGCCGATACATTTGGAAATCATATTAATATATATATGTTTTTTTATATTTTTGACAACCATATAAAAGTCACCTAAGGGCATCCCAATAAAGGTCTTGGTGGGGCACTAGTGCTTTACAGCGGTGATAACCAACCTTTGAGTCGTGATTTGTCAAACGGTCCCAAGATGAATCAGAGGATCACAAAATGATTTAAAACATTTTTTTTCTTGCAAAATATAAAAATACAAAATAAAATCATAAAGCCTTCAAATCACTGAGCAGGAAAAAACGCATTTTAGTTAAAATACTCTCTTATTCCCATTTGTATGTGATGCGGGGCCACAAGTTGATATTGCTTTATTTTAAGGGGACACAAAACATAAACGTTTGAAACCACCGCTTACTCCAAAGATACTAAAGCACAGCACATGACAATAAGACGACATAATAAATCATAAATGTCTTTAAATGAAGCTGCACGGAGTGGGTTATTGTTGCTTTTTGTGATGCCGGATAATAACACCGATGAGTGAGTTGCATCACCAGCATGCACCCAAACCAAAGTATTCCGATTTACAGTTAAGCGAGAACAATCCTCCCCCCCCTCCCCCTCCCTCAAGCAAAGTGTCAGCGGAGCTCCGCCCCTTTCAGATTGAGTTACCTGCAGACTCACCTACCGACTGGCAACTGGTCCGTCTGCGCTCTGTTGGTTGACAACTGTGTGTTTCACTGTCTTGGATTTCAACCGTTCAACTGAAAAAACAAGCCGGTACAAAATATCGACAATTTCCCGCTGAGTTCCTGACCGGGCTGCGATGGCGGGCTGATGCTTCTGCCCACGTTTGTCACCTCGCACATCCTGTCAGGAAAACCCACTGTGAGTTCCGATGAGGGGTCAAATAGAGACTACTCCTTTTCTTTCTCTCTGTATTTATTTATTTCTCAGTCGTATGACGTTTGACTTTATAGTTAGGCCTATATTTTTTTCTCAACACCTGTATGGCTTAATTTGAGTTTAAAGTAGAGATTGGTTGGACTTTTTTTTTTCGTGGAGATGAATTATTATGAATAATGTATTATGTTATTATGAAATGTCTCCTAATAATTGGCAGCACATCATTTATGATCTGTGACCAAAGGCTGAAGGTTTGATGTGATATTGATACAAACAAATGGTGCGTTAATCAATTATTAGAGTAATTCACTTACTGCAACATTTGGTTTTGTTTCTGCTTATTCCAGGAGAGCAGAACACTACATGTTGTATCATATATTTAAGTCTGATGTCACCTTCAGCATCTAGCTCTTTGGTGAGAGAAACGTGCTTTAATTTACAAGTTTAGGAATAACCTCATGAATGCTCCACATTAACAGCCAAATGAGAAACACTTATTGCTAATTTGAGAACCGTGTACATTTTGTTTTGTCCTGGTACGAGATGTTTGATCTTAACGTTATATCATATAAATGTGAGCAAAAGGGGAATATCTGTGAAATCTTACCTGATTTTGTCTTGTGTCCTGACTCAGAGACCTGTATAGCTAGATTCAACCTGCAACATCATCACCAGCTATCATAACAGGGTGCTATGATTCACCCAGATGGCTTGCAATGCTTTAAATAAACATAAATCAGACAACTGCAAAGTCCAAATTTCTCATATTTCTTTAGACACAGTACATAAACTATCACTGTCAATAGTGTTTAGGACACAAGCTGCTAAAAATCAGTACTTTTGTTTTTATTTACACTTGGTACATACAGTCAGGTTGTTGTCGTGCAAAACAGCTCATGACATCCTCGGCGCATAAACTGATTGCAAAACCTCATGTCCAGTTAAAGATTTATTTGGTCAGGGTTGCTAAACTTAAAAGTTGAAGTGCATTACCAAAGATGATACATTAGTGATCAGACATGCACGTCACTGTGATATATAATTATTGATTAACTTGTTTTTATTGTCTGTTTTTATCACTTTTAGAATATTAGATAATATAATTCTGAGTTTCAACCCAAAATTAGATTTAACATGTGAAAAAAAACAACAACACAAATTATTTTGTTGACTTTCATTGTCCCTCCCATCGCTCTGATTGGTTGTCACAGAACGCAGCGGCTCATCTCAATTGAAAATAAAAAATTTGGAATAATTTGAGGAAATGTAGATTAAAATATGAGACAGGTGTCTCTAGGAGTAAGATAAGCATCCTGCACACTCAGACTCTAATTTTGTGTAATAATCGTTCTAATAATGTGTAATCACCACTGACTAAAAGGTTGTCAGTATTGAACAATAAGAACCTGAGGTGTGCGGAGGGCCTCTTGCCAGGAGGTTGACAGCACATGACACCCAGCCGCCCCACTCCGGCTTCACCGCTCTCCTGAAACCTGGCGGTGTGCCAGGACAATAGTGAGGAGGGAGGATGAGCAGAGAGATAAGGACAGAAAGAGGAAGTCTACCTTTTGTGCAGGCGAACTGAAGTAAATAGGATTAGTTTTCTTTGCTCATTTGCATTTCTCAGTAAGATTCTGTTGTAGATGATCCTTTAAGCCGGTTGCTGAGAGATACATGCGTGCGTCTGAATAAAACCATGTGTGCAGGAACACAGTACCTTCTGTTGATATCCGTGGAAGCTGTTGTTGTGATTTGTCTTCACTTTGTTTCAGCAGATATGAGCCGATTACCTGAGGGTGATTATGTTGATGATCTGCTGGAAGATAAGCTTGAGTGACAGCGCCCATAACCTGTAAACTGTTACACACATTATTTACCTTGGGAAGTTCACCAATGCTCATCATTATGCAAAACTTGTTTGATACTTCAGAGAGGAGGCCCGCCTCATAACGCTGACAAGGACAAGTGGTAACAGTCTGGTTCGAAAAGTACACTCAAATATTCAGAGCCACTCTGGGTAGCATGCCTTGTGTCGCAAACTGACACAAGTTTATTATCTCACAGGTTGGATTGTTCTTGGAGAGCACTTCAAACTACTTGCTTGTGAAACGACACCCAAAACCTCCCGCTTCCAATTAATCATACAAACTGAAGGCATCGGCCAAAGTGATACATTTCTAACTTCACTGTTAAATACAATTCACTTTAGCCAGTAACATAGGGACGCTTATCAGTGGTGAATGCAGGATAAATTATCATAAAGGAAGTCTGGAGGAGCCCAAACTGTTGTGTAACAGCTTGTTAGGGTCCACAGTTATACTAGCTAGTGTGTGTTTAGCCCTAGTGTGTGCCGTAGACGTGATATGTTATAAAGGTGTGCAGGAGTTTCCTTCGCTCATTTCCTGCTCAGGTTAACCAGATTTAGATGTCGCACGCCACGCCAATTATCAAATACTTAGCTGGGCTGAGCGTAAAGCCACATTAATGAACTGCAGCTATGCAGGTACAGTCATCAACATAGTGGATCTAATTACACAGTGCATATCGGCCTGCTGTCTGCCTTTGTCCCAGATCAGTCCCCCGACTACAGCAGTACAGGCCCAACACCTGGCTCTGCCCAGTGGAAGAGCAGGCTGTTTTGTAGACTACGCCTCCACTTTGCAAACCGTATCTACAACCGCCGTATCTACAACCGCCATATCTACAACCGCCATATCTACAACCTCAACGAGGCTAGCGTTCACTGTACATGAGAGCTCACCAAAATGATGCAACAGGCATTTAGAAGGTCTTTAAAGGGATACATAATGCTGCTTTTTTTTGGTAAACTGTTTGCTCTCCATCCCCATCCACCTCCCTCCATCAACACCCACTCTCGTTCTTTCTCTGATTATCCTCCTGTCTGGTTCTTTCTCCAGGTGGATGTCTTAAACCATGAGTGTTCTGCGATCTCCGTCGAGGCAAGCCAAGTGAGTGTCGCACACATTCCTGCATCTCCCCCCCCCCCCCCCCATATTTACCTTTCTGTGTGTTATGCTGAGTTACTGTCACACAGCTGCGGGAGAATCACTAACCCAGTGTGCAGAAGGTGGTGTGGGTCAGGGACCTCGGGCACAAAGCAGCTCTGTTGAGAATTGTTTGCCTTTGCCTGGGTTTTCCTGGCTCTAGCCTCCCTCCATGCCCCACACACCTCCTTTTACCCTCCCCCTCTCTCCCTTTTCCACACTCCCTCTCTCTCCCTGGCTGGTCCATATGCTCAGAATCTCAGGCTAATCTCATCCAGTGCTTGCCAGTCTGCTCTCTGTATATATCACTCCTATTGTGTGCTACTTGCGTGTATGAGAAGTGACAGTGTGGGGGATTCAGAGGGTTTGTGACACTGACGTCCAGAGGTGGAGGGGTGAGGATGAAGAACATGCAGCGTAACCCCGTCTCCTCTTCTTGTCATTGCAGTGGAGTGGCCAGATCAGACAGCAAGATGAGCGCCAAGGCCCTCTACGGTAAGTGACTGCACGGAAGTGTGAAGGGAAGTTGCTGCCTTGTTGTTGGTCTGTTTTCAAGACGTTGCCTTTACATGCCTTCACCTGTAATTACCTCTGCCCTTATTTCTGTGGCATGAGTCACTACAGACAGATTGATGAGTCATTTAGGAGTTGATTCATTTGGGGGATTATACACTCTTGTTAATAATTGTTAAGGAATAGTTCTGTTTATTAAGTATGTTCTTCAACACCCTTTATTATTTATATTCTTAAATACAGATAATATTCTATATTTTTCTAAAATCCTTAGAAAACAAACTTGATTTATTCTGCTTATTCATATTGCCTGTGGAGTCGAAGCCTGATTGTTGACCTTCACTGTCGTCCATAAATGAGCCGCTCTGTTGCTGGGAGAGGAACACTGAACCAGCAGCACCGCAGTTAATTTTGAGTCAATCCCACATACACCGTCCGGCTGGTGTTAATGTACTCTCACACAAAATCTGTATAAATCCGCATATGATAATAATCTACAACAAATATGCTTTTTCCAAAAAACGACAGCCTAGCTGTTTTCATTTATAAAAAAATAAGCTAAAGTATATTTGAGACATTTATTTTTTTCTTCGATTTTGCATCTGTGCAAATCAGCTTTTTCAAACTGTCCGGCCGTGTAGATCAGCACTGTGACTGAGCCGAATCACTAACATATAAAATGTTCTATTCAAATGACGGTCAGGAAATCCAGCTCCCTCACTTGCTGCAGCCTCGCGGCCTTGCTGGACTATCACAGTCCTCTTCCCAGAACACACACACAGTGATAAGGGGGGCCAAGGTCCTGCTGAGGGGCCCCGTCGTGCTCAGGCTGCTGTCACCTCTGTCAGACGCTGAGGGACATGGGAGGGAGGCAAGGCTCCTGAAGGGAACTTCAGTTTCCAGCTCTGTGCCCGGCCTGCACAGCATGGCGGGGTGTTGTTGTCAGGTTATTTTTGTCTGCATTTTTTTGTCACGTTTTGTGCAGATGTATATTGTCTTTTAGTCTTTTTTGTATACTTTGAATGGAAGAATCTGTTCATGTTAATTTAAGGCTCCATTCATTCTGAATTGTCAGTTCAAAGATAACTACAGTTATGGCTTGTCACTAGCTTATTGCATACCTGTGTGTGTGTGTCTGTTTGTGGGTGTGACTGACATGTGCAGGTTGTGTGTGTGTGTTTGACTGCAATGTGCAGGGTGTGTGTGTGTGTGTGACTGCAATGTGCAGGGTGTGCCTGTTTTTCATGTGTGGTTGGAACAGGGTGGGGATGCCCATGTCCTGCAGGTGAATAAAAGATGCATTGAAAAGTGCAAAGGAAGAGGCGGTCTCACTCCGCGCTGCCTCAGACATTAGCTCACTGGCTCCTGCCAGCACCTCCCTCCACACCAACATAGAGGAACATTGTGTAGCATAAACGATAGAAACCTTCACTGAGGTTTGCCGGGACAAGCTGCTCTCGTACATGGCTGCCCTGTTCCAAATATAGAATGGCCTCAAATGACAGATGATGTATTGCAGGAAGGCAAGATGCTCCCGAAGCATCTGACTGTGCACCTCGGTGTCTGTGAAGTGCTTTTGTGCTGTAAGTCCACAGGACCCACCCACTGCTGTGATTCCTATGAAATATCCCGCTGCATGTGTGACGAGGCTGTGCTGTTTTTCATTGGCTTATTGCATCTTATATGGCAGATGGTCACTTCTCACTGGAGGATGACAGCAGCTTGCCTGTCCTCCCGAACCACAGAGGCACAATGTTGTGCACCATCCATAACAGTGGGAGATATTTGGATAGATTAATGTATGTTGCTGAGTAAACATGTAAAGGAACAACAGCAAAAGTCACAGCTCAATATCCCGTTTGCAAAACTCCCATCATTCACACAGTGCAGCACAAAGCAGATGCAAAGGATGCACAGGTTCTCCCATCTGATCTGTTATCAGCAGTTTTGGTGTTAAAGCAGAGACGTCACATCAGATTCATCACTCCTTGACCTCAGACCATCCGGCAGCTCTCTTTAAATTCAATTTTCAATTCAGTTTATTTTGTATAGCTCAATATCACAAATTACAAATTTGCCTCAGAGGGCTTTACAATCTGTACACATACAACATCCCCTAAAAAGTTTCAGTTTCACGGCATTGTATCAAAATGTTTTCCTGCCTTTCTTCGGGGATGAGTCATCATATTGCAGATATCATGTCTCAGTTTGTTTAAAGGGAAGTTATAAGGAGGTAAGATTGTCCGATTGATCTCGGTCATGTATTGGTTTGGTAATCGGCCAAGGCGCTATGTTTGTCACTGGTCATTGACTCTGGAGAAGATCTGCCCATCCACCTGCTAAGTGGCTCTTATTGCAAGCTGTTGCAGCGCTGTGAATTGATTGGCGTGAATGTCAGCCCATTAATAAGACATGGGGCGAGCTCAACTTTCAGTATGACACTTGACGCTTGTGTTTCACCTGTGTTGAGCCAAGCAGGAAGGAATCCGCAGAGAGGGAATAGCAGGAACACGTTTGCGTCATTTAGGCAGCGGCAGCGGTTGCAGACAAAAAAAGCTGCCGGGATCATGGAAAAAGCCGAGCTCTATGAAGCCTATTTAATTAACACTAAATCAACAATAAATATATATTATGATATTTAGAGGCTTGGCACATATTGGTTAAGAGTTAAACAAACAGCAGAGCTTTTGTGTCACAGTCACCAAAAAGTACATAAAGTGAAATGTGGCTGGGCGTCTGTATGGAGAGAACGCCTGTGCTGCATCAAAATGTTGACTCTATTGGGTGGGGGACATACAGAGACCTGATATGGATCTGGAGTTGATAACAACATGCTATCATTTATCAGTAATTGTTACCTGCAGACTATTCAGGCGGTAAATAGGTCAATGAGCACACTGGTTTGAAGACAATGGTCGCAGCCAACAGTATACACAGTGCTGTCAACAATTCCAATTGATTGTGATTTCAAATAGATTGATTACAAAATACATAATAACTTTTAACAGGTCAGTATTTTAAATGTATTTATCTAAATAATTTTTGGGGGAATGTGGCAAGATCCGGTGCTAAGAAATAAAGTGCCAACATCTGCAGTACCCCAAATGGCCACTTGAGGATGACATCAAAAGCAAATCCATCTCCGCAGACTACATGTTAAAATGCCCAACTTTACAGCAGAAGTTAACAGTAATGTTTATAGTCGGGTACAAAAAAACGGTCTCGGTCTCTGACAAATGTGAATGTTTATTTAACTCACATGTTTTAATTATATTGTTATATATTTATATAGAAATCAGCTCTCCTGAGACAAGACCGAAGCTGGTGTATCATCAAATTGCATGTGCATTGTCTAATTTATTTGTTGATATCATTACTGGGATAAGATGTACACCATCCTGCTTCAAATGCAACCAACAATGTAACTCATTTATAATTAGACTTTTTTTGTAAACGTTAACGGCTGTCACACTTTGCCGCCCTCATTCACATCTGTCAGACAGGAGAAAGCTGTGACTGTCTGGAAAGAAATATGTATACCTAGAAGAATCAGCACTGGGTCTCTCAGTCTTGATGCACACTCTGGTCTTGGTCATGACTTCATTTTTGTTTAATACTGGACTTCACCAGATGGCCAGAAATAAAACTCCAAATAAATGATAATGTTGCTCCGTAACGGCCAGATGTGTAAATATGCAACTACTTGCAGGTTCCTCATACAAACTTAATATTTATTAATATATCAATGTTGCGTCGATCCTGGATTTTTTTAGGGGGGAAGTAGATAGGTTTTGTAAATGTTTGTGCAAGTAGTTTCGTCTTAAAATATGTCTAGAGTGAATCTTTCCTGTGTGAATCTCTGTGGTGACATTAGTTTAATTTAAATCACTGGTAGCACTGCCAACAAAATATTGACATGCCCCTATTTAACGTACACCAGCGTTACTATTTAACAGGTTTGTTCTAAAAATGAGAAAATGTCAGGCTAAATTTACGGCATATTGAGCAACACTTAGCGTGGTGCTGTCGAGAAGTAGTACTATCGATCTTTGACCCTGCAGTAAATCGGCGCCTGTAATTGCCGCCCTGGGTTATGCAAGATGTAATGCTAGGGGTCAAATCAAGTCACACAAACTATTGTATATGAGATTCAATAATTAACTTCTCAGATAGTTCTGCTCATTTGATTTGCCTTCTTGCAGGACACAAAATGATGTAAACAATTTTCAAAGTCTGGACCACTAATAAAAACCCGTTGTTTTACTGCACTGTTGTTAAACAGCCGGAGACTGAAAACACACCTTTTCCGACTATATCTGGATTAAAACACAGATTTGCACTTCAGTGGCACTTAAATAGCTCTTACTTATGGTACTTTTGTAGTTCGACTATGTTGAGGAAATGTTACTTCCTGTATTCTTGTTGTTCTTAGTTTGTACTCTGAAATGCACTTATTGTAAGTCGCTTTGGATAAAAGCGTCTGCTAAATGACATGTAATGTAATGTAAAATACCATTTACTATTCATTAAAAATGTATGTTAATATTGAATAGTGTATTCATAAAATATATTTGTGTATTGTACAAATAAAACATGAAGACAACGCCCCACACGTTACATATTATAGTCACTTCCTTATTGCTATGCTGGTCTTTTCAGCTTGCACACAAGTGTTTTGTTTCAGCTGTTCTCTCTGCTGACACGGGCAATATGTGGAGTTTAGGTCAGTGTCACTGCTGGCTGTTTAGATCAAAGATGTACACTATGATCACAGGCAGTACTGGGATTGTCAGTTTTTCACTTTTGGTGTTTTTGTTTTCTTATCAACAGAACAGAGGAAAAAATACTCCAACTCCAATTATATCATGCAGGAGACGTCGCAGTATCATGTTGAGGTAAGAGCCGCTCTATTTGTGATTATCTGGGAAAAAAACATCATTTCAAAATGTTGACCATTTCTGTATTTAAAAACGTTTTCAGAAATAAAGCAAACATATATGTAGAAGTAGAAAGCTTGCTAAAGATTTAAAATGTAACAATGCATGTTTAATTAACAGTGTTAGAAGGGTTGGGAGGTTAACAGAGAGGCTCTTTAACTTTACTTTATTATTAAAGTTAAAAATAATAGTTTCATGGATCTTGCTCTCTGAATCCCCTTCTGTATTACATGTTTGATTTACTTCATCAGATACGTGTCTGCATCATTCATGTGTTGATTATGGATGTGCTTCACCTGACTTGCGACTGGGAAAGGGAAATAAAGAGTTATGGAAATAACATAAAATTAACTCAATACAAATATAATAGAGATACAGTATCATTTTAAAATATGCATAAGATGGAAAATCTTGTTTGGCTATTGCAGTAGTTGTAAACTCGATCGGTATTAGGTGTACAGATGTAATTCAGCTAGTTTGTTCTTATTCTTTCTTTTTCTCAATAATTCCTGTCACACATATACAAAATTAAGGCTAAACAGTAATGATTTTTTTTAAAGTTCACTGAACCTCATGGGAAAAACAAGATAAAAGAAACTTACTCTAAATGTTATGTATTGTTCTTTTGGCCAGAGATAAATGCGGAACGTTAATCTCTTTAGTATTCTTTCAAGAGTCAATTCATATATTATAAAACTCTTTGATAAAGCAATCAGGCCTCCAAATGCGTCGCTGTTATCACACATGGCCATGTAATAATAATCATTTATTTTATATAGCGCTTCTCGAGACACTCGAAGTCGCTTTACAGTCCAGAGTCCAGTAGTCATACACACACAGTCATCCCTGTGGTGGTAAGCTACATCAGTAGCCACAGCTGCCCTGGGGCAGACTGACGGAAGCGTGGCAGCCATTCAGCGCCTACGGCCCCTCCGACCACCACCAACATCCATTCACATCCATACGAACCGGGGTGAGGCTGCGGTGCATGTCTTTATGATGGTGGGGGAAACCGGAGTACCCGGAGGAAACCCACGCAGACACGAGGAGAACATGCAAACTCCACACAGAAAGGACCTGGACGACCAGGATTCGAACCCAGGGCCTTCTTGCTGTGAGGCGACAGTGCTAACCAATGAGCCACCGTGCTGCCCATGTAGTCTCAGATCAGAGTCTCACTGGTGGCAGCTGCATGCTGAGAGAGCCAAAGTGGTAGTAATATGTCAGCTTTGATATCAGATAAAACAAGTGATCAAGTTATGCTGTTAGCTGAAGGCATCATGAAGAATCTTCAAGTTAAGTAGTTTTACAGATAATGTAAGAAGAAGAAGAAAACAGGCCTTAATATACAGTACAGCACACCTCAGTTTTGGAAATTATTATTAGCTTTCTTGCTGAGAGTTAATGAGAAGATTAATATCCGTCATGTCTGTATGTTCAATATGAAGCTGGAACCAGCAGCTGATTAGCTTAGCTTAGCATGCATGTGAACAATGCATGTACATTGGTAACAATCCACCTAACAGCTAGTCTAAGCTCAGTAATGAACACTTTTCTTTCATGAATACAAACAAGTTGTGTTTTCTACTCAGCATCTCTCCACGTTCATTATGGACAAGACCGAGTCCATTACCACGGTGGACGATGCCGTCAGGAAACTGGTCCTTCTGGACTCAAAAGACAAAATCTGGACCCAAGAGATGCTCCTGCAGGTCACCGACAAGGCGGTCAGGTTGCTGGACTGTGACACACAGGTACAGCTTCACATCTGTCCACACATCATCAGATTATGTTTGCATGTAATACACCTCACATTCAAAGGCACTGGTTTGTGTTTGGGATCTACAGCATCACACACAAAGCCAGCACTAGTGAGGCTTGGAGTTTGAAAGATGTGAGAATTTTACCAGCCAGGGAGTTTCTAATAAAAAATGCATTGAAGGTCCATTATGGAACGTGTTGGATCCATTGTTTTTAGAGTTTAAAGTAAGGATATATTGGCTTTCTGTTCATCGATATTAACAATTTGTCACAGGACGATTTGTGTGAACACAATAGCCCGACTCAGGAGACAGAACTGCAAATAATAGATAGATGTATAGATAGATGTATACTTTATTGATCCCGCAAGCGGGAAATTACAGGCAGATCCAGGAAGATTACAGCATAACACGAGGGAAGAGAGCAGAAAATAAAAAACAACCCCCAGAATATGCCCCTAGAGGGGTACAGTGTGGGAGCAGAAAAAACACCTCAGCACAAAAGCACATACATCTAAACAAGACATGCAACGTGAGGAAGGGGGGAGGGGAGATAAACCAAAGACTGGGTGGTCAAGCTCAGCCGTAGGGGGGCAGAGGGTAACCAGCGTAGACAGGCAGCCAGCCATCTGGCAGCCCGTTAGAGCGCCAGTAGACCACACTGACAGCATAAAGCAGGCGAAGGCGAATAATGATCTTTACTCAAAAAATAATCAGGAACAGAACACTCAGAAATATAGCGACACAATATGGACCGCACAAGGGCTTGGGCTGGAAAACACAAGACAATCTGGCAGAGGACAAGTGCAAGTGAAGGGACCCAAGTAGACAGGGACTAACGAGGGAATGAGCAACAGGTGAGACGGGCATGAGGACCAGGTGAAGGTAATGAGGGATTGACAAGGGAGTGATCAAAGTCCGGTGAGAGAACAGGTGAAGGGAGTTGGACTGACGAGATGGGAAGCATAATCTGGAACGAAATGATAGTTAGTGAAACAGGCAGACAGGATGAAAACAACTAATAAAAAGGTGTGGAGCTAAACTGTTACACAATTCCGTTTTTTATCTGTTTCACAAGTGCCCCAATTTAGTACAATACAAACATGCTCAGATGCCTGTTTAAGTATTAATTAAATGTGGTAGCCTCCAATTGAATAAAAAATAACTTTTTTTACACGTCATAATGTCCAAGATAATGTTTGTGGTTATGTCAATGTCAACCTTTAAAGGAATACTTACACATTTTGCTTATTTGTCTAAAGTTACATGAGAAGACTGATATCCCTCTGTCTGTTCAATATGAAGCTACAGTTAGCTTAGATTAGCATAAAGATGAGAAGCAAGCAGTCAGCAAGCCTGGCTTGGTCCAAAGATAACAAAATCCCACAACACTCCACGTAGATTCACAAATTATTGTTTTTTACTCTTTAATTTGAAAGAATTAAACAAACAGTATATGATTATTGTTAATTAGTGAGTTTTAAGAACAGGGTTAAACATTTAGTTATTGTTTGACAGAGCTAGGCTAGCTGTTTTTCTCCAATTCCCGTCTTTGTGCGAAGCTAAACAGTTGCTTGTGCCCTCTTCGTATTTGCCATGCAGAGATGAGAGGGGCATTAATTCTCTCATCACTCTTTGAAGACTATTTGTAGGCCTAGTATTGTTCTATCATTCTCAGGCCCACTCAGATAGGCAATTATCTTTGTCTTCCTCTTCCTCCACCTCCTCTTCTAACTGTTCCTCCGTTGTGCTCCTGCAGGAAGAGTTGGAGAACTTCCTCTTCCCACAATCCACATGAGTCAGACGGTCCTGAATCAGACGCGATACCCTCCGTCCTCCTGCTGGTGTGTCAGGACAACGAGCAGCACAAACCCGACATCCACTTCTTCCACTGCGACCAGGTGGAGGTGAGTCCGTTTAAATGATGCAGGCTTGGCTCCGTTTGCGTCCTTTATCGTCGGTGCATGATTGGCTGGCTTTGTGTTTTATGTCATTTGTAAATCCAAGCTGCTGTTGTTGGAGCTCCAGGTCAGATTTCAAGTACTGTTGGTGGCAGTGTGCTTGTGTGTATCCTTTACATTTTTTGCAGCCTTAATCAGCGAAATTTTCTCAAGGGAAGGTCAATCCCTGAAAGGATCTAATACTATAACTTGTTGTCAAGATATTACCTCTCAGTTGTTCAGAATCTCCAGAATACTAGTAAGTTCAAATAAATAATTTACAAGAAATGTTGGCTCATAAACACTGAGCAGGGTTGAAGGATCTGAATACGACCTTTGGATCATCACATATCGCTTACCTTTGTCTTTATTGAAATAATATAAGTGAATGAGGAGTTCCTTATCTATCAAAACTCTGACGCTTCAGTTATTCAATGTGGAGAAAGAATAGAACAGCTAAATCTTTCCAAAAACCAAAGCTTTGCATAGATGATCATAATTAAAACTACATTTTCTAAATATATGAATGGATTATACGTTACTTCAATGCATTCAACTGCAAACTTTCATAATTCAATTTGTCATGGCAGTATTGTAACTGGATCTCGGCTCTAGAGAAACTGCTTTCAGCCTTAAAACTCCACCACCATTAAGGATAAAAAGGTTGACTGTATGTCTCTCCTCACTTTCTTCAGGCGGAGATGGTTCATGCAGATATAGATAGTGCCATTGGAGACGACAAGCATGGAAAGAAAATGAGGCTTCAGACTCTGAAGTGAGAACAGTGAAACACACACAGCTTCTTGCAGTCAAATACACATCAAAGGAGGCCACACAGACTTCTAATGAGAAGTTAGCTAACTTGATTGTAGATTTCTAACGGTCTCAATGCCTCCTCCTCGTCCTCCAGGGTGAACCAGGAGAAAATGAAGCGTCACAGAGAAACTATCCTTCCTCGCCGCCTAAGGGCCTGCCACCTGCTGTGATGGGACGTGCAGCAGCCATGAACACGCAGGGTGAGAATACACAAACTGCACATGTACTCAAAGAACGCCTTCTCACATGCACAGCTCACATTTTATGCAAAAGTTGCATTCACATGAGCTTTTGTTGTGTTTGCATGTAGATCAACAAGCCTCCAGACAAAATGACACAGAGTCACATGAAAAACTGGCCCAACGCATCGAGAAGGATGTGGTGAGTGTTTTTATCCACACGGACACCGGTCCTTACATTACACAGCTCCTTTCACGGGCTCATGATGCTATGGTCTTTAAGTTAAACCACAGTATTTGTCTCCCTCAGCAAATCCTCAACTGTTCCCTGGATGACATCGAGATCTTTGTGGCGCGGCTGCAAAAGGCTACGGAGGCTTTTTCTCAGCTCAACCAGCGCCACAAGAGTAAGAAGAATAAGAAGAAAGGACCAGCAGGTCTGTCTCCCTTTCTTCTTCTGTGGTGGCACGGATGCAGTGACAATATGTTGGTATTGCTCACATTGCCATGTTTCTCTGTTTGTGTCCTGTGGCCCTGGACTGTCATCCAGTGATGCATGTGTGGTAGCAGTGGCCAGTTTGTAACACAAGTAACACAATACTCATTACTCAAGTGTCATATTATTACTTCGCATCCACTCCTTGGGAAAGCTGAACTAATATATGTCTGGCATGTTAAAATGATTATCAGTGTGCTTTGATCCGTCTGTTATTATGTCAAAGATATTGGCATACCAAAAGAAAGCAATTGTTAAACTATGCATGGAGGCTGCCTTGGTCACAACTATTTCAATTGAAAACAAAAGTGTGCATCTATGAACCGAAAGTGTATTAGCAGATAATTATAACAAAGTAAAGGTGCCAAGTAATATTCTAGACTGTAACATGTCGCTGAGTAATGTTTTACCAACCAACACTGCTGTGATGCAGTGATTTTATGTCAACACACTTTGTTTCCATCGCAGCAAGACATTCTTTACATACATGCACGTGATGTGTTGTTTTCTATGTGCCTGGTCAGGTGCAAACACACAACGTGTGTGTTGTCCCCGACTACACAGACAAATGAGCTGAAAATGATGTATTCTCTTTCTAGAGAATCAGTTTCTCAACTTATGGGTCAGAATCCCATATCGGGTCATGTTGATCAAGACGTTTCACATATACAGGACTGTCTCAGAAAATTAGAATATTGTGATAAAGTTCTTTATTTTCTGTAATGCAATTAAAAAAACAAAAATGTCATGCATTCTGGATTCATTACAAATCAACTGAAATATTGCAAGCCTTTTATTGTTTTAATATTGCTGATTATGGCTTACAGCTTAAGAAAACTCTAAAATCCTATCTCATAAAATTTTAATATTTCCTCAGACCAAGTAAAAAAAAAGATTTATAACAGCTGAGTGTTTGTCAAGGCTCAGGAAACCCTTGCAGGTGTTTCGAGTTAATTAGACAATTCAAGTGATTTGTTTAATACCCTACTAGTATACTTTTTCATGATATTCTAATATTTAGAGATAGGATATTTGAGTTTTCTTAAGCTGTAAACCATAATCAGCAATAAATCAGAATAAAAGGCTTGCAATATTTCAGTTGATTTGTAATGAATCCAGAATGCATGATATTTTTGTTTTTTTTAATTGCATTGCAGAAAATAAAGAACTTCATCACAATATTCTAATTTTCTGAGACAGTCCTGTATATTATATGAATATAATTAGATATAGTAAAATCAGTAGGTCTGATATATTTAATATTTATTCAAACTTCCATAGCTGAAAATACAATTTAAAAGAATACGATCCCTAAATTCCCATTACATGACTCTGGTTTCTGGGGTTGTGAGAATGTTGAGACCTTCTGGGTCACAAGTTGAGAAACACTGATGTAGCACATTCTTTCTTACGCTTCACTCTCTGGTCAAGATGATTTGTTTCTGTCTATGAGCTAACCATTATTGTACTGCTTGCGTTTATATACCTGACAAAATACAATTTCCTTGAACTGTGGCCAGAAAGTGACTCCTGTGTCCTGTCTGTGATATGTCTCTATGGAGGGCTGGTAACTCTGGAGTCTGTGTGTGGTCATTGTTGCTCTGGTTGTTTATAGAGGGCATGCTGACCCTGCGAGCCAAGCCCCCCACTGAAGAAGAGTTCATTGATAGCCTGCAGAAACTGAAGCTGGCCCTCAACCTCTTGGTGAGATATCACAGCTCCTAACCTCTCCTCAATCATCGCTTGTCTTCTGTTCATCGCCTTCTCACTGTCTGTCTGTCATGGCGCCCCCTGCAGGCCAAACTGAAGAAACACATACAAAATCCAAGTGCGTCTGAGCTGGTTCATGTCCTCTTCGGCCCCCTGGAGCTGGTAAGAGCTATGAATCTGTTCAGTGTGTGTGTGTGTGTGTGTGTGTGTGTGTGTCTGTGTCTGTGTGTCAGAGACATATGTGGATGAAAGGTATTACAGGTGATGCCATCATCTTTTGTGAATGCCAACGATATTAATCCACTCGAAATAAGTCATCCATGTCATCTGCTATCCTCGATGTTGACTGAGCCCTGAAGAAGACGCACAGACTCAAAGCTGTTAAGCGCTCGCATTGTTGCCGTCAGACGTTCCTCTCACTGTTTTTATTTTTTTTGCCACCACACCTTGGCGCTCTGCTAAACGCTCACCTGGAAGACTGGAGCATCGTGACTTTGATACTGTTGGATAGAACGCCAGCTGTGATTAAGCTCTGCCGGTTGATCATGTGCAGTTATCTTGTTTGATTTGCTTGATACGGTTCAGATAAAGCCAGAGCAGTAATATTCAAAGTGCGGTGCCACGGCGTCTCGCTTACCTCAATAATCAGTGTCAACATGCAGCACTTTAAAATGCATGTGTTGTTTTACAATATCGTTAAGATGCAGAGATTTCTGATGCATTTAATTGCTTTTCATTTATTACTTTCATGTCATCTGAAAATACAAAATCATCTTCAGATTAAACAGCTTAGTTCAGTTTCTTTTCTTTATAAGACACTAGACACAACATCTTAAACATATTTTATGATTGGCTAAAATATTGCTGGAGTATTGAGTAGAAAACTTTCCAATAAATGGCCCTTAATGTTTGGTATATAATAAATATATACAAACATTGCTAAAAAGTTAACTTCTGAATGCGTCCACAGGTGCTGCAGAGCTGTGGGAGTCCTGAACTTGTGCGTTCCGTCATCTCCCCTCACTTCTCCAAAGACACGGTCGACTTCCTGCGGGGACACCTCACCCCCAAAGAGACGATCATCTTTGAGCTGCTGGGGGATGGATGGACCAAACCTAGGTACATAAGTAGCTGCATTTAAATAGCACGTTTATCCAAAGCGCGTCACAACTTCAAGCCTCACATTCACACACCCAGTCACACACTGACCACATGCAAACTGCTCAGCCAACCGAGAGCTCAGTGTGTTATTTTGACCGGCTCTTTTTGTATGGATGTGTAGCTTAAGGGTCACATGCTGACTATCCTGTTGCTCCTGTTGCAGAGCGGAGTGGCCCAGAGAGCAGTGTGCGCCTCCTTATCGTCCTAAGTTTCGTAATGGCTGGGAGCCGCCGTTGGAGCTCCTCAGGACGGCCCCGTGGGAAACAGAGGGACCCATGGGGCCACTGGGGTCTCCTACCAGCCCCGATTACAGAAAACACTCAGCTGAAGACGTAAGGGGGCGTGTTTGTCGGCTACTGTCTGTGATGCACCGACCATTAAAGGTCCTAAACCTGGACATGTAACAATCTGTCTGCTTTTTCAGTATTATGGAACACAATCCTCAAACTCGTCAAATGGGTAAGTAATGAAGTCCTTCCCAAACGTTCACACGTCAGAAAACATGTCACAGTGTGATGAGCGGCTACCATTTGTCTTAACAGGTCTTACAATGGGATGCCCCCCACTCGCAAATATGCCAAAATTCGCTACCACTTCGTAGCACGGAATGCCAACGAGCTGTCAGTGCTGCAGGATGAAATCCTCGAGGTAAACGTCTTTTTAAATAAAAAGATAAAATCTAAACAAATGCATATGTACATTGTATCATCTGGCAGGGAGGATGCAACCCCCTCCCCAAAAACATAAATTGACATTTAAACTTTACCTAATGGGCTTTGTCTTCTGGAAACAAATTGTTTTAATGAGCGAATGTCCAGTGTTAAACCATGAAAGGTCACTTCTAGCACTGAAGCAATTTCAGCTCTGCATTGTGTGTGTATGTGATGTGTTTGTGTGTGTGTGTGTTACTCCCAAGACTTGAGTTTAATTACAGTTAGCAGGACTGAGGTGTGAAACATGTCTCACAGGTGATAGAGGATGACAAACAGTGGTGGAAACTACGGAATCGCAGCGGTCAGGCCGGCTACGTCCCCGTCAACATCCTGGACCTGGTGAAGATCGAGGAGCCAGACGGCGTCTACAACCAGGTGACCTGTTGTACTATACATGCAGTGCATTACCATGACATTCTCTGGTGTGGCTGTGTATGTGTGAGCTCTTAAAGGAAAGTATTTCAGCAGCAGCAATCACGGCGATACGGCAGCAAACAACTATTATCTATTTAAAAACAGTGGAGTAATGTTGACTGATGCTCGTTGGTAGAGCGTGTCGTCCTGCAGTCAGAGGATCGGCACAACATGTCATGTGGCTGTATTGATCCCCGACTCCATGTCGATGTGTCCTTGGGCAAGACTCTTAACCCCACACTTCTCCTGTAGGCTGTCCCTGTGGTGTATGAATGGGTATGAATGGTAATGATAGACAGTCCTGGTGTGCAGGTGGCCTCTGCCCAGCCGTCGACGATCCTTCAGTCCTGATTATGGAATTTAGCACTTTTTTCTGATGGCATTGTTACATTCATCCTGAGCCTTTTGTAGCTGTGTGGTGTAATGATATACTTTCCACAGGCAATGCAGCCACAGGAAATGTTGTGTTGTGAATTCACTTTATCCAGCTTTTTAATCTTTTTTATATTACAGGTCACTCTCACTTACTTTGCTTACAGTCATGATCGTTCTCTCAGCTGTGTTATCAAGAGGGATCACAATACATTCTGGGAAATGCAATCATAAACTAAAGTATGATGTAATGAGATGGGTCAATGTTTCCACTGCTTCTGGTGGAAATCAAATATTACTGTTGGGAATTGTTGCATTGTTGCGGGAGAAAAAGTGCAAAGGGCACATGAAGTAGTCCTGATGAAGAGATTTTAAAGGGATAAATAATCAGTTGAATAAAAACCTATATATATATATAAACAATGGGTAGTATGTAAAAGTCCCAACCTTTTTTTCTTTTTGTACAAAGCTAAAAAACTATGTAAAAGCAATGTTTGTAGTCATATCATCTGCACGCTGCTTCTAGATCAGTGCAGCTTTGTGGACAATCTCTCAGCACGTGTTGTGATCCTCGTCACTGTACAGCAATACGTTCCCACCCTCAACAAAAGCATTCCCATGGCCACGCACTGCACATGCACGCTGCATACTGGTTTACCAACGCCCTGCAGCAGATACTGCATGCAGCTACTCTTCCTCGTGTCAAATTCTTTCACACACATATCTTATTTTTTGGCTCCTGGGCAAACATGTATCAACCACCAGTGAGATGAAAAACAAACCTGTTTGTGGAATAATAGCTGGTTTCTCATGAACTGTGTGTGTGTGTGTGTGTGTCTGTGTCTGTGTGTGTGTGTATGTATATGTATGTATGTATGTGTGTGTGTGTGTGTGTGTGTGTGTGTGTGTGTGTGTGTGTGTGTGTTTGCAGCCAGGCTGCAGTACGTCATCTCCTGGTTCTCTGAGCCATGGAGACAGCTTCAAGAATAGACCCAAAGATAAAAGTCAGTGAACACTAACAAAAGTCAACAAAGCACGATTTGTTTTATTTATTTATTTGTGACATATTTGTCATAATTGCTCAATTATGCCGTCTGCTGTCCTGTTTCTGTTGTGCAGTGATGGACGAGGTCAACAATGAGTTATTGATGATGATCACCGCGAACAAAAGCCAGCCGCCCGCCAGGAAGTTCCGCGTGGAGCGATCCTCCAGCAGCCATGTACCGCTCACCTTTGACTCGAGCCAGGAGCAGGTCACTGCATGGCTCAGCGCAAAGAGTTTCTCAAAACCGTAAGTCACTCACAACATTTATCAATCCAGCAGAGTAAATGTCTCCAACACCAAAATGTTTTCACTAAAACGGCAGAAGTAGGGCCATTAAAAGCTGCATTGTATGTCTACTCTAATAGCCAGAGGTGGAATGAGTAGAATATGTACTTCTGTGAAAATGTACTTCAGTAAAAGTCAAAAAGTAGGTAAGTTACAAGATACTCTGAGTATTTGTAACTATGAAATTAAAGAACATCTTTAGGCTACAAATATATGGCATTGAATGTCAACGTATACATAAGTGGAACAACATCAACAACAACACCCTCTCTGTCCAATCAACAGACTGTGCAGTCTGTCAATGCATACAGCTGAGCATCACTTATATAAATATATATGCTGCCTTCTCAACTGTAGCCTCACTAGGATTTAACCAGAAAAGAGAAAAACTCAGAAAATTAATCCTGCGATGGACGCAGCGGTGCCTGAAACTTATTTTAGAATCAGCAGAGTTTGTGGGCAAGTGGACATGTGCAACAATATAATCTGCACAGCAGACTGCAGCCACTGGCACACGTATTAAAGCAAAGTAAAGGTTGGACAACATGTACACAAGGCGTAGCACGCACACACTACTATGTTGCTAGGCAACGTCTTAGCCGCAACAGAGTGGTTACTGACGATCTTGTTTTAAGATTTCCGCAGTGTGTTGTCGTGCTTACCCGTCTGAACGACACACCAAGTTCTCCACAATCTGCTGCAGGTTCAACTTCTCTACCCGTTCACCCTAAAACACTGCCTATTTCTCCCAGTATAACCAGTCTACTCTGCCTGTTTGTCCCAGTATCACCAGTTTTCTTGTCTACTCTCACTGAGCTTCTCAACTTCGCGGCACTTTTAGCCAAGTGACATGATGATGTCATTAATTCAAATAGATGCAACTTTTTTTTTTAAGCTATGTCAAAGGACATGAATGCTAAGCACACGTGATCTTGGATCTGGTTGTGCATTCCTCTCTTTCACATGACTAGTACTCTGCGACATGATGCTTAGCAGAGTTAAATGGGTGTGATAGTACGAGCCTAAGTTGTAGCCTGCTTTTATAAAAAGTAAAATAGAAGGGAAAAAAAAGTACACGCATACAAAAAATGACATTGTTACAGAGACAAGATCAAATGTAATCTGTTACTTCCACCTCTGCAATTATTTTACTGTCATACCTCCACAAATATGAAATGGATTGCAATGACATTCACGCTCCCTTCAGGATGACAGGGGAAGAACAGGTGTAATTAATTACATTGATGATGGCTCAGTTCCATTAAATGTCCCAGTAAGCCATCCCAGTAAGCCATGCACAATACCAGGATGCTGTTTTTGCTGCTGTTTTATTTTAAAATACAGCCAACATTTTATCTTTGGATCGACAGTGTTTTAGCAACATTGGTGCACTTAGGCTACCAATAGGAATTATATTAAGAAGTATATTCATATTTTATGTTTAGTAAATGAATTGTTTGTTTGCAGGACTGTTGAATGTTTGGGGATCCTGACTGGAGCTCAACTCTTTTCCCTCAACAAAGAAGAACTGAAGGCGGTGTGCGGGGAGGAAGGCGGCCGTGTCTATTGCCAGGCCACCGTGCAGAAAGCACAACTAGAGGTCGGTCACTTGTTCAAGTAGCTCGCAAACTCTGTGCACACCTGTTTCAACAAAGTTGTTTCATTCACAGTTAGACCACAATAGTTTATTTTTAAACGGACAAATGAACACCGGTTCAACACGTTCGAGAAAAAATAATTAATTACCCACTAGTCATTCAATGTAAGATGAACTTGTCATAACTTGTGCGCACACATTTGTAAATGGGGAACAGAAGTTTCAAGAGAAAATACTTTTTTAATGAACTGTGTAACTTGCAGAAGACCAGCGGGGACTCTGAGCTGCAGGAGATCATGAAGCGGCGGCAGCAGAGGATCGACTCTGGCAACCAAGACTGAGCAGCACGACCCTTCCAGAAGATGGTGACCCACAGTGGAACAGACTGAGATGTTGCATACATTTTTAAATGTGTATTTATTTTGTATCACCCAACATGTATGTATTCCAGTGTTTTCTTTTCTTTTCTTTGATTTTCATTGTCACATTACATTTGGTTGTCGTGTGAACAGAGAAACATATGAATCTATGCACAGTGTATGTGTGTGTGTCTGTGTGTGTGTGTGTGTCTGTGTGTGTGTCTGTCTGTGTGTCTGTCTGTGTGTGTGTGTGTGTCTTGGAACATGTGTAAGCACAACATGCATGTAATGTACATATTTGTATGATCAGTGTGGTCAATGTTTATGCTCATTGGCGATATTCCAGCTGTTTACTGAATGACTAAAATAAGTAGATCTTAGCTATCGCATATCTAAATCTGTGCCAGAATGTTTGACACATTTTCCGATATATAGCCAATTATTTTCATATTACTGTTTACCGGTACAATAAAACACTCTATTTGTGTCAGAAGTAGTCTCATCCTGCTGGTAACTGCAGATCAGCAGTAGGTATTAACATGACTAATGTTGCTGTTTATAATCAGAATTCAATTTCACAGAGAAACTGTCAATAATCTTGCATGAAGTTATTGTCAATAACTGTGAGATGATGTGATGAAAGTGTTTTATGCAGCATGATATGTCGCAGTGTAAACTGCACAGACAGGAATGATGAATTTATGCGATTATGTGATATAAAATAATGAAATGAAGCTTTAGGAAAAACATTGAGACGGTTGTAAATATTATGGGACAAATTGTTTAAAATTAATATTGTAAAAGAAAAAAAACTTGCAAATATTTGATATCTTTGTCTCTTTTGTTTATAATGATTGTGTTGGTCATTAGGTTAATAATAGCAGAGTTGGATAAACAGTCAATACATTTCCTTTATTGTATACTGTAAGATAAGAACAAGAGTTGCAAGTCAAGAAGTAAGTTAAAATTAAGTGCAGTAACTAATTCATCCTCAATTACACGGGACTTGTAATATTACCATGTAATTGTCTCATTTTATTGTTCTGCCTCATGAAATATAATGACAATCACGGTTAATACCTCACAATTAATTTGTTCAATTGTATCCATAACACCACACGACTGTTGTTCAAGACACTGTAAGGCCATTCAGAGAAACTGCAAGCACTAAAACCCGGCACAGGATCTGAAAAAAGTATAAATCTAACTAAATAAACTATATCACCAACACTAAGAAACTGGATTATAAAAGCAAACATACAATCAATGCATGATGCAGAAGAGGAGAAAAAATGTCACTCCTTGTCAAATAATTAAAGTTGTCATTTATGGAGATATGCGTCGAGCCAGATGTCGCCGGAGTTTTTCAGTGACCTGAAACACAAATACACACGACACTCTTCAGACAAGCAATCAAACTGAACCATCTAGATTTGAGCATGACAATATTTATATCTCATTCTGTCTTTTTTATTCTGCCAGTTGCACTTTGGAGCTCAAGCCTTTGTTTTGTCCGGTGGAAACGACCTTCAAGGTGTCTCATCAGATAATAAATTACTACTATTGGACTTACCTGAAAACATCCGCGAGGCCTCGCCACATTGTTTTCACCTGGTAAGGAACGCCATGTTTCTCACACAGCGCGCGGACCAGCGGGGTCACCAGGTGGTAGTTGTGGCGTGGCATCGTGGGAAACAAACTTCAAAGACAAAGGGAACAGAAGGCGTCAGTCAGCATCAAACATGCCTCAACAAATGGTTTTGGAATTTAAATAAATAATCAGATTAGTCATTTAAAAAGATACTGATGGAGAAGAAAGGATTCACCGTTGTTTCACAATGTCTGAATAGAGTTAAACCAGCTTATATCCAATAGGAAGCGGTCGCTTGAAGTCCACACTGGCTGTTTATTCTATTGTTTTTGAGACTGAACACAGAGGATGGCATTTGTCAAGAACTATGCTTGTATTACAAAGCAAAAAAATACAGCAAATGTGAACGTTAAAATACTTTTTACAAGTGCAATTCAATCCAATGAACCAATGTCATTATATACAGTATATAATGGATATATTTTTTTATTATTATCTTTGTATTTTTGTTTTTTTGTTTTTTTTAATCTCGATATTTCACAGAAATGACTAAGTTTACAGGATATTAACAGGAAAACAACACTGTAGTCCTAATGTTTATATTTTGTAAACTACAGAACAGTTGAATATTTAACAGTTAATTTCCTGAGAAAGATCATGTTGTGTTTTGTAGTGATCAAATATACTGGGAGTCCATAAATATAACCCCTTGAAATACAGTTTTCTATTTTCTTTCAACCATAGTTCTTACATGAAACTGTTTAAAACAAGGTGTGTGGATCATCTTGAGTAACCGGGTCAGGAGCTCTGAAGAGAGTTTTTAAAATGTATTTGTCGCGCTTTGAGCACCACAAGCCTGGTGCCAAAGAGTTATATTATATAGAAGAGAAGACAGATATCTCTACAGCCAATAACTCCAACATCTCATAAGCTCTTTCAAGCTCTCTAACTGCATGATGTTTATGTTGAGTGAAATAGTCAAATCATGTGATACACATTTCTCATATCTTTAAAAACTGTTAGGACTCAGCCAGCCGGGGTCCCACCTCCAGCGCACACCTGAAGCCCAGGAATGGATTAACCAACGGGCCTACCGGGCCCAGGCCCAGGGGCCCATGAGCTCAGGGGGCCCCTGGGCCTGAGCCTCCGCGCGTGACGTCGCTGTGATTAACATTGTATTGATATGAATATGATGATATGACACGATGCGCCGTATGCCGGTATCTGCTAGGCTTAAATCATTCATGTCAGTAACAAGGCCCCAATAGTCCTACTGAGGGATGGATTACCGAACGAGCCTACCGGCACCAGGGGCCCGTGAGCTCAGGGGCCCGTGAGTTCAGGGGGCCCATGAGCTCAGGGGCCCGTGAGCCCAGGGGCCCGTGAGCTCAGGGGGCCCATGAGCTCAGGGGGCCCGTGAGTTCAGGGGGCCCATGAGCTCAGGGGGCCCGTGAGCCATGGGGCCTGTGAGCTCAGGGGCCCCCTGAGCTCACGGGGCCCCTGGGCCTGAGCCTCCTTGCGTGACGTCGCTGTTATTAACATTGTATTGATATGAATATGATGATATGACACGATGCGCCGTAGCCGGTATCTGCTAGGCTTAAGTCATTCATGTCAGTAACAAGGCCCCAATAGTCCTACTGAGGGATGGATTACCGAACGAGCCTACCGGCACCAGGGGCCCATGAGCTCAGGGGGCCCCTAATCCAGAGCCTCTGCGTGAAGTAGCTGTTATTACCTTCACATTGAAAATGCCAGAAGGTTATGTTTTGATCTCCGTGTATTTATTTATTTATTTATTTATTTATTTATTTGTATGCGTGTTATTCGCAAAACTCAAAAAGTATTGAACCGAATCGCATGCAATTTGGTGGGATGATTGTTTATTATCCGGGGACCAGTTGATTCGATTTTGGGATCGATCGGGTCAAAGGTCAAGGTCAAAGGTCATGAACAGTTCAAAATCTTTCGCAGAACTCAAAAAGTATTGAATCGAATCGCATGAAATTTGGTGGGATGATTGTTTATTATCCGGGGACCAGTTGATTAGATTTTGGGATCGATCGGGTCAAAGGTCAAGGTCGAAGGTCATGAACAGGTCAAATCTTCTTGAATCACATGGAATTTGGTGGGATGATTGGTTATTATCCGGGGACCATTTGATTAGATTTTGGGATCAATCGGGTCAAAGGTCAAGGTCAAGGTCATGGAAAGGTCAACATCTTTTTTTTACCATAGCACGATACATTTTTGTCCAATTGGCATGCAACTAATGCCAAAATGTTCATAATTCAATGCCCAATCTTGTGATATGCGAAGGTATGCGCTCTACCGAGTGCCCGTTCTAGTTAACTTTGTATTGATATGATGATATGACACGATGCGCCATAGCCGGTATATGCTAGGCTTAAGTCATTCATGTCATGGTCATATAATTTGCGTTATGTTGTCTGCTCAGCTCCGGTATCGTTGTTCCATACGGACTGTTTTGTTAGCGATGTAAAAAAAAGTAATTATATATATATATATTTTAGACTTTTTTTTGTTGACTTTTTTGTTTTGACTTTTTTTTTTTTTGCGGGGGGGGGGGGGGGGGCCTTGACAGGTCCAGGCCCAGGGGCCCGTGGTTTCTTAATCCGTCCATGCTGAAGCCACTCTGCTCACGTCGCAGCTGTAGCTCGTTATACAGGGAGTAAATAAAAGGACTGCCAGTAGCTCGCTGCGAGCTGCAAGGGCATTCCGTGGACAAGCACCCAACCACAAAGGGGCTCATGCCGTGTTGGGAAAGCGAAAGGGACAAACGGGGCTGCTTTGCGTGGAGTAGTGGACAATTTGCAAGGGAGATGGGGTTGAATCAGATCAAATTCACTGCTACCGTGTCGCTATCGGTAACACCTCCTTGGTTATTTTCCTCAGTATTAGTTGATCAATTTTTTCTCACTCTGAACAAAACCCAAGCACTTAAAAACATTGATAATATTGCAGGAATGGTGGAGGATAGGCTGAAGACGACATATAAATCATTTACTCCGGCATTCACGGATGGATCGAAAGATCCTAGTAGGCTACAGGTAGAACCGGTTTTGCGGTCACCATCCCATCTTTTCGTTATGAAGTAAAACGGAGATCGTCAGACCATCTGTCGGTGTATACAGTCGAGACATTGGCCATTCTAGCAGCACTACAGTGGGTGGAGGAGGTTCAGATAAGTAAGGTCATCATTTGTTCGGATTCCAGTTCAACATTAATGTCATTACAATCACTCACATCTAACAGCAGGCAGGACTTAATCAATGAAATACACGAAGCACTTTTCCGTCTTAAGCATATGGGTATTTTGGTAGCATTCATGTGGGTGCCGGCACATAGAGGGGTAAAGGGAAATGAAGCAGCAGATAAACTATCTAAGCAAGCATTGGAATGTCAGAACAAGAAGGATATTTTATTTAGCAAATCAGAAGCTAAATCAATAATAAAGGTAAACATTATTAAGGAATGGCAGCACAGTTGGGAGGCAGGAGGCACAGAAAGACAACTGTATACTATTCAGAAGGATGTTAACAAGGGGAGGACAACAATATTAAGCACTAGAGAAGAAAACATATTGAGTAGACTCAGGATTGGACATACAAAGCTAAACAATACAATGCACTTAATTAAAAAACACCCAACTGGACTGTGCGAGTACTGCAAGACAGCAGAAACGGTGGATCATGTCATGTGGCATTGCCAGAAATTTGGAAACGAGCGAGGCAGGTTGAAGAGGAGGCTGGCAGTAGGAGGGGTGCAATTGAGGGATGCATTATCCTTGGGGGCAGGAAGGGTGCTGCAGTATCTGAAGGAGACAGGGTTGAATAGAAGAATTTAGGGCACTGAAGTTGACAGGGCTCCCTTCTTAGTTTAGTTTATTTTAATTTATTTATTTTCTTTTCTTTTCTTTTTGAGGGGATAAAGGGCTTGCTATTTCTAGTTCGCAAAGAAAGGCAGTAGGTGGCGGTAATGCACCAGTTTGGATGCCAGCCGCCTAAAAACAAAAAGAAGAAGAAGAAGAAGAAGCTCGCTGCGAGTTCGTTCTGGAAGCTCAGGAGGAGAGCTCATTCAACCCTGGAGTTTTTTTTATGTCAGAGCTTTGTGGCATCTGGATTATCGTGGAGTAACTTTTCCCGTGGATTATTTCAAGAGTGAGTTTTTGTTTGCTTGCTTCCCTCTGCCAAATTAAGGAGGCAGTTTTTCTTTCGTTTTCTCTGAACTTTCCGCTCGAGTATTCAAATAAATTACGCCGTGCTTTCCCGGCTAAACAGTAACACTGTCTGTTGTCGTGCAATTGGGGTCGAAGACAAATCATAACAAAAACGTTGGGATCTTTACTGGAAGTTAAAACAGTTTGGCTACAAAAGACCTGATGACGATTAGACCTTCTACTTATAATACTTATTGTATTATCTCTAAAACAAGTCTTTTCCTCCAAACCTTGAACTGATGAACACATGTTCTCCTTGGACTCAATCCCTGACTTACTGGTGTTCGATTTGGAAGTTGAGGTGTCCGCTGAACCAGTCGTTGAAGGGGGACTGCTCGATATTACAGGTGGCGTGCAGCTTAAGTAGAGGAGGACACGAAAGACGCGTCAATACACCAGCACAGCCGACTGTATTATTGAAAATGAACCAGGCACCTGCATGGACAGCCAGTCCTGGTGCTGATCGTGGTCGATGTTCATCGGCAGATGATTCATTTGAGTCACCCACACGAACCAGTTGCTCTCCAAAAACCTGAAACAAGGCAACACAAGACGAGGGGCTGAATAATGTGTGACACCATATGGCGAGGGGTCACTTCATACATATTTATAAAGGGTTAGGTAATGTATTCATTATTTATACATTCATAACACATTTTAAATTACAACTTTATCTTCCCTTTCTAGCTATTTATTGTAAGTGTTAGTGACAGGTCATGTGTATCTTTGTTATTTAAGTTGTTCAGTGTTCAGAGCGTGTGTTACAATACATGCTTCAAACAGGAGGTGTGTGTGTGGGGTTTGATGACAATATATCAGTGTGTGTGTTTGCTGTTTACCTGACGAAGCTGATGAGCACCACGGAGCCAAACAGGCCGTACATGGGCACCGCACAGCAAAGGTAGCGCAGGTAGTAAGACAGAGACCAGGCCAGATCCTTCATGAAGACAGCATGGTTAACATGATCTGTGTGATCAACTCATCCCTCATTGTTACAAAGCCCTCGTGTAACCTGACATCGTCTTACCACCCAGTCGTGGCGGGAAATCATGGTGCGAATGATCTGAATGTGGAAGTACACTGGAATAAGAAGCGGAGGTCCAACTAAAAAAGGAGAACAAGTGAACTGTTATTCCTGTGATGTTTTCATAGTTTCACTCTTTTTTAAAGAGTTTAAGAAACATACCCAGAAAGAAGTACTGGTGTTGGTAGTGATAGGGCATATATTTGATCTTTTTAATGCCGTACTGTAAAAGAGAGGAATACAGAGTTAGGATGAGAAGCTGGTCAAGGATTAAATAATAATATGTTAAAGGGAAAAAAAGGGAAATCAGTTCCTTGCCTCCACCGGTTGAGTCGCTCCGACTACGAAGACGTGCAACATGTTGACATCGGGGTCCTTACTGAAGATGTTGGGTTTCGCGTGATGCTGGTAATGCCGGTGGTTCCACCAGTTGGCAGACGCTCCCTGAGAAAAACAATCCTTTATTATCTCTGTCAAATCTTCAGAAAAGGAAATGCGCAACTGAGAATACCAATTACCTTCAAATGGCCGATGGCAAACTTGTGCAACAAGTGATTCCACCTGGACTTCTTGAAGACAGACAGGTGGCCGAAGTCGTGCTGCAGCCATCCAGCCTGCAGCTACAGAGGAGGAAGAGAAACGAGCATTCAGTCAAAGTTCACCCACAATGACAGCTCGAGGGAAGAGATGAAGGTGCTGGAGTCACCTGAGCAGTTGCCAGCATGACGGCGCTCAGAAAGGTCAGGGTCCAGCTCGTTCCCCAGATCCAGATGATCAGCCAGGCGAGGGCCTCCAGCAGCAGGATGTGACTCAGGTGGAGGCAGAAGAACAAAGGCCGAGCTTGAAACAGACCCTCGCGCTCCACCTTCGCACGTAAAGTGTGGAAATCCTGTATGATTGTCGCCTGAGAGCCCAGTGGAAGAATACCAGTCATTTGGGGTTCAAGAGAAAAGGAGATGTTCTCACAATATTTACAGTTTTAGTACAGAGATTACAAAAAGAAGAAGAAAAAACAAGGTATGAAGACAGTTTGAGTTATTTAGCTAAAGACACAAGTGTCCAGAATCTGAGATGTGCCTGAACATTGTGAGACTCATAATAACAAAACAGATGTGTAAAGGTCTGACCCTCTTTTTCCTCAGGTGTTTCTGGACATGGTGTCAATCATGTTGTCCCACTGAGACATGAAGATGTTCATTGTTACATGAAGAATCTGAGACTGATCTCACGTTTTTGTTTCGGTCCTGGCTGGGCTCTGTCGCTGCCAGCTCTCCAATCAGCAGAGGCTTCAGAAACTTACGCACAAACTCTAAGTTGGGATGAAAAGCAGTGAATGCCTCCTGGAAACCAGAAAAGAGAAAGTGACCAGTAAATAAAAATTTGTTTTATAATTTCAAACAAGCAGACAACGGGCTTAAGGTTTAGCAAATGGTCAACAGATACATGAGTTCGTGGTTGTAATTGGGCCACAAATGGCAGGATTGAATATTTTTGTGAGTGAGTGTCACTGTAAATTAAATAATTTGAGAAGTTTAGAAAAGTGTCTCTTCGGTGGTGCAATGGTGACAAATGGTAGCTCAACCTAAACCGTAAAAAGGCTGGAAACCGTTTGTGTAATGTTTAACAATGTGTTGGTGAACATGTTGTGTAGTTACATTCCACCGGTGACAATTATGGACACCTCAACAACAAAGCTCTCTTGTATTTCCAAGGGAATGTGTTGTAATGTAAAACATTACCGAGGCATCCTCTCCAGCGTAGTGGCTGATGACTCGGATCCCTCCTGGGTGCCTTTTGGCCCACTGCGTGATGTTGTAAACCTTTCGATTGATCACCAGCCACTGGTCATTCTTGTTGCAGTGGCTCTGCACCTCCTCCCAGGTGTAGACGCCACCAGTTCACCCGATGACCTTCTCTCCTGGCTCCGTCAGCTGGCCTCCACCTCCCATCCTGCCTGCTGCCTCTGGCTGGGGTCCACCTGCACACTAAAGGGCCAGTCAGCCACACACTTTGACACCTGGAGTTGTGTTTAACGCCCCTCTGACAGCGTGCGGTCACAGATTGTGCAGCGGGAGCAGCATCCAGAGGAAAAGGGTTTAACCTGTTGCTCTCTTTACTTTAACCACACAGCTGATTGTGACACGAGTGAAGTCACACAAAGAGTAAAGCAACATATAATAGTTGATGATGAAATATAACAGGAGGCTGCCGGATTTGCATAATTAGTCTGTATCGACATCCTCCAATAGCGGGTGAATAAGTGCAACATCGTCATGTAATGAAATATTGAGAATAATCTATATTTAGCCTTAAGTGGGTTTGTGTGCGACTCTTCATGTTGTACAGCAGCGCATTGGGAACAATACGTCGCAGTTTATCATAATAACCGGTCAACGGTGTAAACACAGGACACAACCCTGATCCATCAAACCACAGACCGTCTATCAATAAACGTGCGTCGCCGGTGTATCGATTAGTTGAACACTACTCGCAGACAGCGGCAGGCTGTAGAGGCCCACGACGTGAAGGTGGGGAAATATGTCACACTTACAGTCTCCAGATAGTGGCTACTCTCCCCGGGGTGCAGTCACACCGACACACCGGCTCCTTTTATCAGCTCCCGTTTCATTTAGACCCATTTCAAATAGTGAACATCACACAATTCATCCTCGCCGTCTTCCCTAAAATGTTAATGGACTCATTCACCGACTCACTGTACGAATTCCGAGCCGATCATTCGAGGTTGTGCGGGCCAATGGGCGTCCAGTATCTCCCAGACCGCTGGCTGATGTGCAATAGGCTCAACACGTTGCTCCACTGACATGTCACACGCTGCCGTCTGTGCGCTCACACGGAATGAGTCACTTTAGAGCATCCTGCACTCATATACATGTATTATATTCATATTATAATGCACAGTGTGCCATATTATCTTTGTTCAATATGCCATTGTAGTTCAGTCTATATGTTCTCAGAAATGCAGTCAATTATGTTCTAGTTTATTGATTATTTACTGCTGTTTATTGCTTTTAATCTATCTATCGATCTGTCTATCTATCTATCTATCTATCTATCTATCTATCTATCTATCTGTCTATCTATCTGTCTATCTACACTCAAAGAAATGACTCATTGGATGAACTCAATTAAATTGTTGGCAGGTTTTCCATCCAATAATTATATGCAACTCCAACTCAAATTTAGCACATCAGTGCAATAAAATGTAATTAAGTTAGTCCAACTCATTTGTATCATATATATCTAAAATAAAATAACGATATTCATTAAATTAAATTAATTTGTGTTTGTCCAACTCAAAATATGAACTAACTAACTAAAAAAATATGCAAACTCCACACAGAAGGAACACCCCAACTGGGAATTGAACCCCGTGTATAGTAGTCCTTAACTTTCCTTAACTTTCCCC
This sequence comes from Pseudoliparis swirei, assembly GCF_029220125.1. NCBI lineage: Eukaryota > Metazoa > Chordata > Actinopteri > Perciformes > Liparidae > Pseudoliparis > Pseudoliparis swirei. Next base: position 11,453,000 of record NC_079393.1, on the reverse strand, counting down.
ATTCATTCTCTATGGTAGTTCTTATCACTACCGATGCGATATATCTTTGGCCACACGTGGGATTTTGGGGGCGCTGTTTCCCCCCTGGACACGAGGCAAAGAGACCCGTATGTTCCCCTTTGAGTGAGAGACGACCTGCAGCAGCACACGCACCTGAGCTTCGCGCAGCATCTTTTCACAGTTCTTTTTCGGACAAACAGTTACACGTAAGTACGCCGCATTTTGTGAATGAAGTTACTTAATGAACGGTTCTCAGTTGTATATGTTGGTCAACGGCTTCTATAGTTTACTTTACTTGTGTTGGATAGCATTGTAACACTGTGTGTTGTTAGCACCGTACGGTTAGTATTGAATGGGACGTATTTAATGTATATTGTTGTGTGTGTAACGTGGTCAACATCAACAGGAACTCATTGACTTGTCTTTATGAATAATATTAGTTTGAATGGGTAATTACTACAGTTCCCCACGTTTAAGATGGGTTCAAGTTCTATGACAAGCAGAATAAAGAATAATAAGGTGGAAAACACTTAGTTTTTTTGTCCGTCTGCCTATATCTGTGTAATAAATGAAGCTGTTACCTACTTATTACAAATGCTCATCACTGTTAACGTGAGGGACTCTGTCTATGCGCTGCGTTGTGTTTTGCTGTGCACAGGAGATGATGAAGAAGACCACCAACTTCTTCCCAGGCAGGAAGACGGTGTCCTTCAGAAAGGGCCCATCGGGTCATCTGCGGCAGGATCCCTCCGATGAGGCCATGAGAATGAAAACTGATCCCTCGCTTCAGGACAAGTCTCCTGCTCAGCTCCAGCATCGCGTGAGCACCAATGCTCTCACCGCGCTCCTTCAGCGGGGAGGAGATGTGTCCGACCGACAGGAGGTGATGGGGGAGTACGGCCTGCAGTTTGGCAAGTACAAGGGGAAATCCTTCAGATGGCTCCTCGAAAACGACATTGGCTACATCATCTACCTGATAAACGGTAGAAGAAGAGGAGAGTCGGTAAATTCAACCCCCAAGGAAACAGCAAGGACAGCCTGCTGTCATTTCTGGACTATGCCAGGAGCTTCCAGGAAGTTGAGGACCTGAGGGAGTACCTTTCCTCCAGGAAGCCTGCTTCACCTGTGGCTTCAGAAGGGGACACTATTGTCGGCTTTGGAGTCAGGGCCAAGGACACCTGGGAGCACATCTGGAAGAGCAGGGCTGACGGTTATGCGGCCTTCATTTTGGGAGTGAAGTGCATCAAAAACAGCAAGATGTCCAACCTGCAGCAGGACATCGTCCAGCAGCAGAGGGCTGAGTCCGGCCCACCCCCTGCAGCCACATCCAGAACTCTAGGTCAGCTCGCTAACACATGCACATACAGCTCTGTAGTGACCATGTTATGTCCCACACACACACCTCATGTTCATGTTTCATCTCCCAGTGATGGAGGAGGAGCTGGAGAGAGAGATGTTGAATCTGTCTCCCTCTAAGTTCGACACTAGACGAAGTAAGTGGATCTACTCTAACAAACGGAGCTTTTTTAAATCGTACTGTACATGGTAACAATCTAATTTCATCGCCTGTGCTTTCAGGGCCCCCAGCAGCAGTCTCCAGAGCCCCGGATGTGTCTTCACCAACAGGTTTTTCTCCACCCGTGTGGAGGGAGGATTCGGTTTTCACCAGAGTCCTCCCTGCCATCACGATTCTTTGAAATAGTTTGTTATTTTGGCCGTGTTCTGGCCTGTTCTGATGTGTTCTTACTCTCCTACTAACTGAAGGATTTAACATGTCGCCTATGATGGTAAGTGTTTTCCTTTTTTTGCATGCTTTCTCTAGGCTGTCACTCCAGGATGTGGCATGTGAACAAAAACCGTTCATACATGCCACATCTTTGATTGACAGGTTGTATGCTATATATTGCTATTGTTTCTCTGCGTTACCTGACAAACAAAATAGCAACTTAGAATTAAAGTAAAGGGTATTTTAAGTCTGAAAAAGCAGCAGGTAAATATACACTGAGAAGCATTAACACACTTTGTGTAAGGAAAATGACAAAGAGTTGTTGTTCCAGCCCACGGGACCAAGTCACCAGCTGCAGCGACTGTTTCCAGACCTGCTCAGCCAGATGAGCCCCTTGTGGCTAAAGCTTCAGTAAAAGGTTATTATTTAGTTTTGCTCCTCACGTTCCACCATCCTGAACGTCGTTCTCACTATGTGTCGTTTCTTTGTTTTTCTTTCGATCCCACAGCGAAGACTCTGCTGCCGGTCCCTCCTCAGCTGCTCGCCATCGCCCCTCAGCTTGTGAGGGAAGATCAGGAACCCAACGTGTTGAGGCCAAGTGTGTAGTGCTCCTAGCCTCGCAGGGTGTTATAGAGTGTATATTAATCATGTATTGATAACATCTGCTGTTAACAATTAGTTTTTCACATCTGTTGTTCAAACTTTGTTCCAAAGCACATGCAAAGCCAGCGTCCCACACTTCTTCTGCAGAGCCGGGGATACGAAGTGACCACACATATATATATAGTTCTAGTAATACTTTTTTATTCATTTCATTTGTTTTACATTAATTCTTTGAGAGGATTTAAATTTTGTTCATTTTAGAATTCAGCTGTGTATTTTCAATAAAATATATTTAAATCATCCCTTTGACTGTCTTCACTTTACTGGAATTAATACATGGAAAAATAAATAATAAGATATTTAGATATGATCAGCTGTACACTTAATCATGTATACAATAAACATGTGTAAAATAAACATGTAAAATAAACATGTTGTGCCCTAATAAAAGTACATCTGAAGCATTATATTTAAAGATTAATATTATTTGCATGATTACTTTAGGGCTATAAATGATTCTATTTCGATTCTTTAGTTTTAAGTAAGTGATGCATGCTAAACAAATAAAGAAAGTTTATTATTGAGATTAAATGTAGGTGTCTTCTCACATTTTGGATAATTTTAAAATAAAAAACGCTCTTATTAAAAGAGTTAAGGTGGGAATTGAAGCACCTCTCGGCTCTCCAGCATGAAAAGTCTCCTACTGGTATACGCGGCTGGCCTCTGGCTGTGAGGCGACAGTGCTAGCCACTACACCACCGTACAGCCCTGAAAGTGTCTTCACTTCATGCAAACAACTGATTTTCAGAAGGCGCATGCGCAAAGGGTAGTCCTCAATGAAACACATTTATTTTGAGTTGATATGCACACCATCTAACCTAAATAAATCTAATAAATGAAAGTATTCATACATTTTGTGTTACACCCATTACATATAAATATCTATTTTTGTAATTGATTTATTTAAATGTATCAAACAATATTTAAATGTGTCACCTCTAAGAAGGGCTTGAATCGTTATCTATCTGTATGACTGTCTGACATTTGTCCTTTATCCTTATCTTTAAGTAATCATCGCAGGTGGAAGTTTATTTACATTTTTTTAGAATGACCAACATAAAGAAATTCTTTGTCAAAGTAAAAACGTATCTCTACAAAATTATAATTTAGTAAGACAATAAATGGCTGGATCACTATACCTATGTACCTGTATAACTATATACTGTATAACTATATATATATATACACTACCGTTCAAAAGTTTGGGGTCACCCAGACAATTTCGTGTCTTCCATGAAAAATCACACTTTTATTTATCAAATGAATATAAAATGTAGTCAAGACATTGACAAGGTTAGAAATAATGATTAATATTTGAAGTATTCATTTTGTTCTACAAACTTCAAGCTCAAAGGAAGGCCAGTTGTATAGCTTATATCACCAGCATAACTGTTTTCAGCTGTGCTAGCATAATTGCACAAGGGTTTTCTAATCAGATATTAGTCTTCTAAGGCGATGAGCAAACACAATGTACCATTAGAACACTGGAGTGATAGTTGATGGAAATGGGCCTCTATACACCTATGGAGATATTTCATTAGAAACCAGACGTTTCCACCTAGAATAGTCATTTACCACATTAACAATGTTTAGTGTGTATTTTTGATTAATGTTATCTTTATTGAAAAAACAGTGCTTTTCTTTGAAAAATAAAGACATTTCTAAGTGACCCCAAACTTTTGAACGGTAGTGTATATATAATGCATTTTGTGTTCAAGGAATCAACATCTTCTTATAATATCGTTTGACATGAGGCATATTATGAAATGGGGTGTTGCAGTTCCCTCCTTCACCAGCAGATGCTGCAGATGTGCTCCTTTAATCAGACACCTTCCATGTCCTCATTGTTGGGGGAATGTGGCAAGATCCGGTGCTAAGAAATAAAGTGCCAACATCTGCAGTACCCCAAATGGCCACTTGAGAATGACATCAAAAGCAAATCCATCTCCGCAGACTACATGTTAAAATGCCCAACTTTACAGCAGAAGTTAACAGTAATGTTTATAGTCGGGTACAAAAAAACGGTCTCGGTCTCTGACAAATGTGAATGTTTATTTAACTCACATGTTTTAATTATATTGTTATATATTTATATAGAAATCAGCTCTCCTGAGACAAGACCGAAGCTGGTGTATCATCAAATTGCATGTGCATTGTCTAATTTATTTGTTGATATCATGACTGGGATAAGATGTACACCATCCTGCTTCAAATGCAACCAACAATGTAACTCATTTATAATTAGACTTTTTTTGTAAACGTTAACGGCTGTCACACTTTGCCGCCCTCATTCACATCTGTCAGACAGGAGAAAGCTGTGACTGTCTGGAAAGAAATATGTATACCTAGAAGAATCAGCACTGGGTCTCTCAGTCTTGATGCACACTCTGGTCTTGGTCATGACTTCATTTTTGTTTAATACTGGACTTCACCAGATGGCCAGAAATAAAACTCCAAATAAATGATAATGTTGCTCCGTCACGGCCAGATGTGTAAATATGCAACTGCTTGCAGGTTCCTCATACAAACTTAATATTTATTAATATATCAATGTTGCGTCGATCCTGGATTTTTTTAGGGGGGAAGTAGATAGGTTTTGTAAATGTTTGTGCAAGTAGTTTCGTCTTAAAATATGTCTAGAGTGAATCTTTCCTGTGTGAATCTCTGTGGTGACATTAGTTTAATTTAAATCACTGGTAGCACTGCCAACAAAATATTGACATGCCCCTATTTAACGTACACCAGCGTTACTATTTAACAGGTTTGTTCTAAAAATGAGAAAATGTCAGGCTAAATTTACGGCATATTGAGCAACACTTAGCGTGGTGCTGTCGAGAAGTAGTACTATCGATCTTTGACCCTGCAGTAAATCGGCGCCTGTAATTGGCGCCCTGGGTTATGCAAGATGTAATGCTAGGGGTCAAATCAAGTCACACAAACTATTGTATATGAGATTCAATAATTAACTTCTCAGATAGTTCTGCTCATTTGATTTGCCTTCTTGCAGGACACAAAATGATGTAAACAATTTTCAAAGTCTGGACCACTAATAAAAACCCGTTGTTTTTACTGCACTGTTGTTAAACAGCCGGAGACTGAAAACACACCTTTTCCGACTATATCTGGATTAAAACACAGATTTGCACTTCAGTGGCGCTTAAATAGCTCTTACTTATGGTACTTTTGTAGTTCGACTATGTTGAGGAAATGTTACTTCCTGTATTCTTGTTGTTCTTAGTTTGTACTCTGAAATGCACTTATTGTAAGTCGCTTTGGATAAAAGCGTCTGCTAAATGACATGTAATGTAATGTAATGTAAAATACCATTTACTATTCATTAAAAATGTATGTTAATATTGAATAGTGTATTCATAAAATATATTTGTGTATTGTACAAATAAAACATGAAGACAACGCCCCACACGTTACATATTATAGTCACTTCCTTATTGCTATGCTGGTCTTTTCAGCTTGCACACAAGTGTTTTGTTTCAGCTGTTCTCTCTGCTGACACGGGCAATATGTGGAGTTTAGGTCAGTGTCACTGCTGGCTGTTTAGATCAAAGATGTACACTATGATCACAGGCAGTACTGGGATTGTCAGTTTTTCACTTTTGGTGTTTTTGTTTTCTTATCAACAGAACAGAGGAAAAAATACTCCAACTCCAATTATATCATGCAGGAGACGTCGCAGTATCATGTTGAGGTAAGAGCCGCTCTATTTGTGATTATCTGGGGAAAAAACATCATTTCAAAATTTTGACCATTTCTGTATTTAAAAACGTTTTTAGAAATAAAGCAAACATATATGTAGAAGTAGAAAGCTTGCTAAAGATTTAAAATGTAACAATGCATGTTTAATTAACAGTGTTAGAAGGGTTGGGAGGTTAACAGAGAGGCTCTTTAACTTTACTTTATTATTAAAGTTAAAAATAATAGTTTCATGGATCTTGCTCTCTGAATCCCCTTCTGTATTACATGTTTGATTTACTTCATCAGATACGTGTCTGCATCATTCATGTGTTGATTATGGATGTGCTTCACCTGACTTGCGACTGGGAAAGGGAAATAAAGAGTTATGGAAATAACATAAAATTAACTCAATACAAATATAATAGAGATACAGTATCATTTTAAAATATGTATAAGATGGAAAATCTTGTTTGGCTATTGCAGTAGTTGTAAACTCGATCGGTATTAGGTGTACAGATGTAATTCAGCTAGTTTGTTCTTATTCTTTCTTTTTCTCAATTCTTCCTGTCACACATATACAAAATTAAGGCTAAACAGTAATGATTTTTTTTAAAGTTCACTGAACCTCATGGGAAAAACAAGATAAAAGAAACTTACTCTAAATGTTATGTATTGTTCTTTTGGCCAGAGATAAATGCGGAACGTTAATCTCTTTAGTATTCTTTCAAGAGTCAATTCATATATTATAAAACTCTTTGATAAAGCAATCAGGCCTCCAAATGCGTCGCTGTTATCACACATGGCCATGTAATAATAATCATTTATTTTATATAGCGCTTCTCGAGACACTCGAAGTCGCTTTACAGTCCAGAGTCCAGTAGTCATACACACACAGTCATCCCGGTGGTGGTAAGCTACATCAGTAGCCACAGCTGCCCTGGGGCAGACTGACGGAAGCGTGGCAGCCATTCAGCGCCTACGGCCCCTCCCCCACCACCAACATCCATTCACATCCATACGAACCGGGGTGAGGCTGCGGTGCATGTCTTTATGATGGTGGGGGAAACCGGAGTACCCGGAGGAAACCCACGCAGACACGAGGAGAACATGCAAACTCCACACAGAAAGGACCTGGACGACCAGGATTCGAACCCAGGGCCTTCTTGCTGTGAGGCGACAGTGCTAACCAATGAGCCACCGTGCTGCCCATGTAGTCTCAGATCAGAGTCTCACTGGTGGCAGCTGCATGCTGAGAGAGCCAAAGTGGTAGTAATATGTCAGCTTTGATATCAGATAAAACAAGTGATCAAGTTATGCTGTTAGCTGAAGGCATCATGAAGAATCTTCAAGTTAAGTAGTTTTACAGATAATGTAAGAAGAAGAAGAAAACAGGCCTTAATATACAGTACAGCACACCTCAGTTTTGGAAATTATTATTAGCTTTCTTGCTGAGAGTTAATGAGAAGATTAATATCCGTCATGTCTGTATGTTCAATATGAAGCTGGAACCAGCAGCTGATTTACATAGCTTAGCATGCATGTGAACAATGCATGTACATTGGTAACAATCCACCTAACAGCTAGTCTAAGCTCAGTAATGAACACTTTTCTTTCATGAATACAAACAAGTTGTGTTTTCTACTCAGCATCTCTCCACGTTCATTATGGACAAGACCGAGTCCATTACCACGGTGGACGATGCCGTCAGGAAACTGGTCCTTCTGGACTCAAAAGACAAAATCTGGACCCAAGAGATGCTCCTGCAGGTCACCGACAAGGCGGTCAGGTTGCTGGACTGTGACACACAGGTACAGCTTCACATCTGTCCACACATCATCAGATTATGTTTGCATGTAATACACCTCACATTCAAAGGCACTGGTTTGTGTTTGGGATCTACAGCATCACACACAAAGCCAGCACTAGTGAGGCTTGGAGTTTGAAAGATGTGAGAATTTTACCAGCCAGGGAGTTTCTAATAAAAAATGCATTGAAAGTCCATTATGGAACGTGTTGGATCCATTGTTTTTAGAGTTTAAAGTAAGGATATATTGGCTTTCTGTTCATCGATATTAACAATTTGTCACAGGACGATTTGTGTGAACACAATAGCCCGACTCAGGAGACAGAACTGCAAATAATAGATAGATAGATGTATACTTTATTGATCCCGCAAGCGGGAAATTACAGGCAGATCCAGGAAGATTACAGCATAACACGAGGGAAGAGAGGAGAAAATAAAAAACAACCCCCAGAATATGCCCCTAGAGGGGTACAGTGTGGGAGCAGAAAAAACACCTCAGCACAAAAGCACATACATCTAAACAAGACATGCAACGTGAGGAAGGGGGGAGGGGAGATAAACCAAAGACTGGGTGGTCAAGCTCAGCCGTAGGGGGGCAGAGGGTAACCAGCGTAGACAGGCAGCCAGCCATCTGGCAGCCCGTTAGAGCGCCAGTAGACCACACTGGGGGCATAAAGCAGGCGAAGGCGAATAATGATCTTTACTCAAAAAATAATCAGGAACAGAACACTCAGAAATATAGCGACACAATATGGACCGCACAAGGGCTTGGGCTGGAAAACACAAGACAATCTGGCAGAGGACAAGTGCAAGTGAAGGGACCCAAGTAGACAGGGACTAACGAGGGAATGAGCAACAGGTGAGACGGGCATGAGGACCAGGTGAAGGTAATGAGGGATTGACAAGGGAGTGATCAAAGGCCGGTGAGAGAACAGGTGAAGGGAGTTGGACTGACGAGATGGGAAGCATAATCTGGAACGAAATGATAGTTAGTGAAACAGGCAGACAGGATGAAAACAACTAATAAAAAGGTGTGGAGCTAAACTGTTACACAATTCCGTTTTTTATCTGTTTCTCACAAGTGCCCCAATTTAGTACAATACAAACATGCTCAGATGCCTGTTTAAGTATTAATTAAATGTGGTAGCCTCCAATTGAATAAAAAATAACTTTTTTTACACGTCATAATGTCCAAGATAATGTTTGTGGTTATGTCAATGTCAACCTTTAAAGGAATACTTACACATTTTGCTTATTTGTCTAAAGTTACATGAGAAGACTGATATCCCTCTGTCTGTTCAATATGAAGCTACAGTTAGCTTAGATTAGCATAAAGATGAGAAGCAAGCAGTCAGCAAGCCTGGCTTGGTCCAAAGATAACAAAATCCCACAACACTCCACGTAGATTCACAAATTATTGTTTTTTACTCTTGAATTTGAAAGAATTAAACAAACAGTATATGATTATTGTTAATTAGTGAGTTTTAAGAACAGGGTTAAACATTTAGTTATTGTTTGACAGAGCTAGGCTAGCTGTTTTTCTCCAATTCCCGTCTTTGTGCGAAGCTAAACAGTTGCTTGTGCCCTCTTCGTATTTGCCATGCAGAGATGAGAGGGGCATTAATTCTCTCATCACTCTTTGAAGACTATTTGTAGGCCTAGTATTGTTCTATCATTCTCAGGCCCACTCAGATAGGCAATTATCTTTGTCTTCCTCTTCCTCCACCTCCTCTTCTAACTGTTCCTCCGTTGTGCTCCTGCAGGAAGAGTTGGAGAACTTCCCTCTTCCCACAATCCACATGAGTCAGACGGTCCTGAATCAGACGCGATACCCCTCCGTCCTCCTGCTGGTGTGTCAGGACAACGAGCAGCACAAACCCGACATCCACTTCTTCCACTGCGACCAGGTGGAGGTGAGTCCGTTTAAATGATGCAGGCTTGGCTCCGTTTGCGTCCTTTATCGTCGGTGCATGATTGGCTGGCTTTGTGTTTTATGTCATTTGTAAATCCAAGCTGCTGTTGTTGGAGCTCCAGGTCAGATTTCAAGTACTGTTGGTGGCAGTGTGCTTGTGTGTATCCTTTTACATTTTTTGCAGCCTTAATCAGCGAAATTTTCTCAAGGGAAGGTCAATCCCTGAAAGGATCTAATACTATAACTTGTTGTCAAGATATTACCTCTCAGTTGTTCAGAATCTCCAGAATACTAGTAAGTTCAAATAAATAATTTACAAGAAATGTTGGCTCATAAACACTGAGCAGGGTTGAAGGATCTGAATACGACCTTTGGATCATCACATATCGCTTACCTTTGTCTTTATTGAAATAATATAAGTGAATGAGGAGTTCCTTATCTATCAAAACTCTGACGCTTCAGTTATTCAATGTGGAGAAAGAATAGAACAGCTAAATCTTTCCAAAAACCAAAGCTTTGCATAGATGATCATAATTAAAACTACATTTTCTAAATATATGAATGGATTATACGTTACTTCAATGCATTCAACTGCAAACTTTCATAATTCAATTTGTCATGGCAGTATTGTAACTGGATCTCGGCTCTAGAGAAACTGCTTTCAGCCTTAAAACTCCACCACCATTAAGGATAAAAAGGTTGACTGTATGTCTCTCCTCACTTTCTTCAGGCGGAGATGGTTCATGCAGATATAGATAGTGCCATTGGAGACGACAAGCATGGAAAGAAAATGAGGCTTCAGACTCTGAAGTGAGAACAGTGAAACACACACAGCTTCTTGCAGTCAAATACACATCAAAGGAGGCCACACAGACTTCTAATGAGAAGTTAGCTAACTTGATTGTAGATTTCTAACGGTCTCAATGCCTCCTCCTCGTCCTCCAGGGTGAACCAGGAGAAAATGAAGCGTCACAGAGAAACTATCCTTCCTCGCTCGCCCCCTAAGGGCCTGCCACCTGCTGTGATGGGACGTGCAGCAGCCATGAACACGCAGGGTGAGAATACACAAACTGCACATGTACTCAAAGAACGCCCTTCTCACATGCACAGCTCACATTTTATGCAAAAGTTGCATTCACATGAGCTTTTGTTGTGTTTGCATGTAGATCAACAAGCCTCCAGACAAAATGACACAGAGTCACATGAAAAACTGGCCCAACGCATCGAGAAGGATGTGGTGAGTGTTTTTATCCACACGGACACCGGTCCTTACATTACACAGCTCCTTTCACGGGCTCATGATGCTATGGTCTTTAAGTTAAACCACAGTATTTGTCTCCCTCAGCAAATCCTCAACTGTTCCCTGGATGACATCGAGATCTTTGTGGCGCGGCTGCAAAAGGCTACGGAGGCTTTTTCTCAGCTCAACCAGCGCCACAAGAGTAAGAAGAATAAGAAGAAAGGACCAGCAGGTCTGTCTCCCTTTCTTCTTCTGTGGTGGCACGGATGCAGTGACAATATGTTGGTATTGCTCACATTGCCATGTTTCTCTGTTTGTGTCCTGTGGCCCTGGACTGTCATCCAGTGATGCATGTGTGGTAGCAGTGGCCAGTTTGTAACACAAGTAACACAATACTCATTACTCAAGTGTCATATTATTACTTCTCATCCACTCCTTGGGAAAGCTGAACTAATATATGTCTGGCATGTTAAAATGATTATCAGTGTGCTTTGATCCGTCTGTTATTATGTCAAAGATATTGGCATACCAAAAGAAAGCAATTGTTAAACTATGCATGGAGGCTGCCTTAGTCACAACTATTTCAATTGAAAACAAAAGTGTGCATCTATGAACCGAAAGTGTATTCGCAGATAATTATAACAAAGTAAAGGTGCCAAGTAATATTCTAGACTGTAACATGTCGCTGAGTAATGTTTTACCAACCAACACTGCTGTGATGCAGTGATTTTATGTCAACACACTTTGTTTCCATCGCAGCAAGACATTCTTTACATACATGCACGTGATGTGTTGTTTTCTATGTGCCTGGTCAGGTGCAAACACACAACGTGTGTGTTGTCCCCGACTACACAGACAAATGAGCTGAAAATGATGTATTCTCTTTCTAGAGAATCAGTTTCTCAACTTATGGGTCAGAATCCCATATCGGGTCATGTTGATCAAGACGTTTCACATATATATTATATGAATATAATTAGATATAGTAAAATCAGTAGGTCTGATATATTTAATATTTATTCAAACTTCCATAGCTGAAAATACAATTTAAAAGAATACGATCCCTAAATTCCCATTACATGACTCTGGTTTCTGGGGTTGTGAGAATGTTGAGACCTTCTGGGTCACAAGTTGAGAAACACTGATGTAGCACATTCTTTCTTACGCTTCACTCTCTGGTCAAGATGATTTGTTTCTGTCTATTAGCTAACCATTATTGTACTGCTTGCGTTTATATACCTGACAAAATACAATTTCCTTGAACTGTGGCCAGAAAGTGACTCCTGTGTCCTGTCTGTGATATGTCTCTATGGAGGGCTGGTAACTCTGGAGTCTGTGTGTGGTCATTGTTGCTCTGGTTGTTTATAGAGGGCATGCTGACCCTGCGAGCCAAGCCCCCCACTGAAGGAGAGTTCATTGATAGCCTGCAGAAACTGAAGCTGGCCCTCAACCTCTTGGTGAGATATCACAGCTCCTAACCTCTCCTCAATCATCGCTTGTCTTCTGTTCATCGCCTTCTCACTGTCTGTCTGTCATGGCGCCCCCTGCAGGCCAAACTGAAGAAACACATACAAAATCCAAGTGCGTCTGAGCTGGTTCATGTCCTCTTCGGCCCCCTGGAGCTGGTAAGAGCTATGAATCTGTTCAGTGTGTGTGTGTGTGTGTGTGTGTGTGTGTGTGTGTGTGTGTGTGTGTGTGTGTGTGTGTGTGTGTGTGTGTGTGTGTGTGTGTGTGTGTGTGTGTGTGTGTGTGTGTGTGTGTGTGTGTGTGTGTGTGTGTGTGTGTGTGTGTGTGTGTGTGTGTGTGTGTGTGTGTGTGTGTGTGTGTGTCTGTGTCTGTGTGTCAGAGACATATGTGGATGAAAGGTATTACAGGTGATGCCATCATCTTTGTGAATGCCAACGATATTAATCCACTCGAAATAAGTCATCCATGTCATCTGCTATCCTCGATGTTGACTGAGCCCTGAAGAAGACGCACAGACTCAAAGCTGTTAAGCGCTCGCATTGTTGCCGTCAGACGTTCCTCTCACTGTTTTTATTTTTTTTGCCACCACACCTTGGCGCTCTGCTAAACGCTCACCTGGAAGACTGGAGCATCGTGACTTTGATACTGTTGGATAGAACGCCAGCTGTGATTAAGCTTTGCCGGTTGATCATGTGCAGTTATCTTGTTTGATTTGCTTGATACGGTTGAGATAAAGCCAGAGCAGTAATATTCAAAGTGCGGTGCCACGGCGTCTCGCTTACCTCAATAATCAGTGTCAACATGCAGCACTTTAAAATGCATGTGTTGTTTTACAATATCGTTAAGATGCAGAGATTTCTGATGCATTTAATTGCTTTTCATTTATTACTTTCATGTCATCTGAAAATACAAAATCATCTTCAGATTAAACAGTTTAGTTCAGTTTATTTTCTTTATAAGACACTAGACACAACATCTTAAACATATTTTATGATTGGCTAAAATATTGCTGTAGTATTGAGTAGAAAACTTTCCAATAAATGGCCCTTAATGTTTGGTATATAATAAATATATACAAACATTGCTAAAAAGTTAACTTCTGAATGCGTCCACAGGTGCTGCAGAGCTGTGGGAGTCCTGAACTTGTGCGTTCCGTCATCTCCCCTCACTTCTCCAAAGACACGGTCGACTTCCTGCGGGGACACCTCACCCCCAAAGAGACGATCATCTTTGAGCTGCTGGGGGATGGATGGACCAAACCTAGGTACATAAGTAGCTGCATTTAAATAGCACGTTTATCCAAAGCGCGTCACAACTTCAAGCCTCACATTCACACACCCAGTCACACACTGACCACATGCAAACTGCTCAGCCAACCGAGAGCTCAGTGTGTTATTTTGACCGGCTCTTTTTGTATGGATGTGTAGCTTAAGGGTCACATGCTGACTATCCTGTTGCTCCTGTTGCAGAGCGGAGTGGCCCAGAGAGCAGTGTGCGCCTCCTTATCGTCCTAAGTTTCGTAATGGCTGGGAGCCGCCGTTGGAGCTCCTCAGGACGGCCCCGTGGGAAACAGAGGGACCCATGGGGCCACTGGGGTCTCCTACCAGCCCGATTACAGAAAACACTCAGCTGAAGACGTGAGGGGCGTGTTTGTCGGCTACTGTCTGTGATGCACCGACCATTAAAGGTCCTAAACCTGGACATGTAACAATCTGTCTGCTTTTTCAGTATTATGGAACACAATCCTCAAACTCGTCAAATGGGTAAGTAATGAAGTCCTTCCCAAACGTTCACACGTCAGAAAACATGTCACAGTGTGATGAGCGGCTACCATTTGTCTTAACAGGTCTTACAATGGGATGCCCCCCACTGCAAATATGCCAAAATTGCTACCACTTCGTAGCACGGAATGCCAACGAGCTGTCAGTGCTGCAGGATGAAATCCTCGAGGTAAACGTCTTTTTAAATAAAAAGATAAAATCTAAACAAATGCATATGTACATTGTATCATCTGGCAGGGAGGATGCAACCCCCTCCCCAAAAACATAAATTGACATTTAAACTTTACCTAATGGGCTTTGTCTTCTGGAAACAAATTGTTTTAATGAGCGAATGTCCAGTGTTAAACCATGAAAGGTCACTTCTAGCACTGAAGCAATTTCAGCTCTGCATTGTGTGTGTATGTGATGTGTGTGTGTGTGTTACTCCCAAGACTTGAGTTTAATTACAGTTAGCAGGACTGAGGTGTGAAACATGTCTCACAGGTGATAGAGGATGACAAACAGTGGTGGAAACTACGGAATCGCAGCGGTCAGGCCGGCTACGTCCCCGTCAACATCCTGGACCTGGTGAAGATCGAGGAGCCAGACGGTGTCTACAACCAGGTGACCTGTTGTACTATACATGCAGTGCATTACCATGACATTCTCTGGTGTGGCTGTGTATGTGTGAGCTCTTAAAGGAAAGTATTTCAGCAGCAGCAATCACGGCGATACGGCAGCAAACAACTATTATCTATTTAAAAACAGTGGAGTAATGTTGACTGATGCTCGTTGGTAGAGCATGTCGTCCTGCAGTCAGAGGATCGGCACAACATGTCATGTGGCTGTATTGATCCCCGACTCCATGTCGATGTCTCCTTGGGCAAGACTCTTAACCCCACACTTCTCCTGTAGGCTGTCCCTGTGGTGTATGAATGGGTATGAATGGTAATGATAGACAGTCCTGGTGTGCAGGTGGCCTCTGCCCAGCCGTCGACAATCCTTCAGTCCTGATTATGGAATTTAGCACTTTTTTCTGATGGCATTGTTACATTCATCCTGAGCCTTTTGTAGCTGTGTGGTGTAATGATATACTTTCCACAGGCAATGCAGCCACAGGAAATGTTGTGTTGTGAATTCACTTTATCCAGCTTTTTAATCTTTTTTATATTACAGGTCACTCTCACTTACTTTGCTTACAGTCATGATCGTTCTCTCAGCTGTGTTATCAAGAGGGATCACAATACATTCTGGGAAATGCAATCATAAACTAAAGTATGATGTAATGAGATGGGTCAATGTTTCCACTGCTTCTGGTGGAAATCAAATATTACTGTTGGGAATTGTTGCATTGTTGCGGGAGAAAAAGTGCAAAGGGCACATGAAGTAGTCCTGATGAAGAGATTTTAAAGGGATAAATAATCAGTTGAATAAAAACCTATATATATATAAACAATGGGTAGTATGTAAAAGTCCCAACCTTTTTTTCTTTTTGTACAAAGCTAAAAAACTATGTAAAAGCAATGTTTGTAGTCATATCATCTGCACGCTGCTTCTAGATCAGTGCAGCTTTGTGGACAATCTCTCAGCACGTGTTGTGATCCTCGTCACTGTACAGCAATACGTTCCCACCCTCAACAAAAGCATTCCCATGGCCACGCACTGCACATGCACGCTGCATACTGGTTTACCAACGCCCTGCAGCAGATACTGCATGCAGCTACTCTTCCTCGTGTCAAATTCTTTCACACACATATCTTATTTTTTGGCTCCTGGGCAAACATGTATCAACCACCAGTGAGATGAAAAACAAACCTGTTTGTGGAATAATAGCTGGTTTCTCATGAACTGTGTGTGTGTGTGTGTGTCTGTGTCTGTGTGTGTGTGTATGTATATGTATGTATGTGTGTGTGTGTGTGTGTGTGTTTGCAGCCAGGCTGCAGTACGTCATCTCCTGGTTCTCTGAGCCATGGAGACAGCTTCAAGAATAGACCCAAAGATAAAAGTCAGTGAACACTAACAAAAGTCAACAAAGCACGATTTGTTTTATTTATTTATTTGTGACATATTTGTCATAATTGCTCAATTATGCCGTCTGCTGTCCTGTTTCTGTTGTGCAGTGATGGACGAGGTCAACAATGAGTTATTGATGATGATCACCGCGAACAAAAGCCAGCCGCCCGCCAGGAAGTTCCGCGTGGAGCGATCCTCCAGCAGCCATGTACCGCTCACCTTTGACTCGAGCCAGGAGCAGGTCACTGCATGGCTCAGCGCAAAGAGTTTCTCAAAACCGTAAGTCACTCACAACATTTATCAATCCAGCAGAGTAAATGTCTCCAACACCAAAATGTTTTCACTAAAACGGCAGAAGTAGGGCCATTAAAAGCTGCATTGTATGTCTACTCTAATAGCCAGAGGTGGAATGAGTAGAATATGTACTTCTGTGAAAATGTACTTCAGTAAAAGTCAAAAAGTAGGTAAATTACAAGATACTCTGAGTATTTGTAACTATGAAATTAAAGAACATCTTTAGGCTACAAATATATGGCATTGAATGTCAACGTATACATAAGTGGAACAACATCAACAACAACACCCTCTCTGTCCAATCAACAGACTGTGCAGTCTGTCAATGCATACAGCTGAGCATCACTTATATAAATATATATGCTGCCTTCTCAACTGTAGCCTCACTAGGATTTAACCAGAAAAGAGAAAAACTCAGAAAATTAATCCTGCGATGGACGCAGCGGTGCCTGAAACTTATTTTAGAATCAGCAGAGTTTGTGGGCAAGTGGACATGTGCAACAATATAATCTGCACAGCAGACTGCAGCCACTGGCACACGTATTAAAGCAAAGTAAAGGTTGGACAACATGTACACAAGGCGTAGCACGCACACCCTACTATGTTGCTAGGCAACGTCTTAGCCGCAACAGAGTGGTTACTGACGATCTTGTTTTAAGATTTCCGCAGTGTGTTGTCGTGCTTACCCGTCTGAACGACACACCAAGTTCTCCATAATCTGCTGCAGGTTCAACTTCTCTACCCGTTCACCCTAAAACACTGCCTATTTCTCCCAGTATAACCAGTCTACAATGCCTGTTTGTCCCAGTATCACCAGTTTTCTTGTCTACTCTCACTGAGCTTCTCAACTTCGCGGCACTTTTAGCCAAGTGACATGATGATGTCATTAATTCAAATAGATGCAACTTTTTTTTTTAAGCTATGTCAAAGGACATGAATGCTAAGCACACGTGATCTTGGCTCTGGTTGCGCATTCCTCTCTTTCACATGACTAGTACTCTGCGACATGACGCTTAGCAGAGTTAAATGGGTGTGATAGTACGAGCCTAAGTTGTAGCCTGCTTTTATAAAAAGTAAAATAGAAGGAAAAAAAAGTACACGCATACAAAAAATGACATTGTTACAGAGACAAGATCAAATGTAATCTGTTACTTCCACCTCTGCAATTATTTTACTGTCATACCTCCACAAATATGAAATGGATTGCAATGACATTCACGCTCCCTTCAGGATGACAGGGAAGAACAGGTGTAATTAATTACATTGATGATGGCTCAGTTCCATTAAATGTCCCAGTAAGCCATCCCAGTAAGCCATGCACAATACCAGGATGCTGTTTTTGCTGCTGTTTTATTTTAAAATACAGCCAACATTTTATCTTTGGATCGACAGTGTTTTAGCAACATTGGTGCACTTAGGCTACCAATAGGAATTATATTAAGAAGTATATTCATATTTTATGTTTAGTAAATGAATTGTTTGTTTGCAGGACTGTTGAATGTTTGGGGATCCTGACTGGAGCTCAACTCTTTTCCCTCAACAAAGAAGAACTGAAGGCGGTGTCTGAGGGAGGAAGGCGGCCGTGTCTATTGCCAGGCCACCGTGCAGAAAGCACAACTAGAGGTCGGTCACTTGTTCAAGTAGCTCGCAAACTCTGTGCACACCTGTTACAACAAAGTTGTTTCATTCACAGTTAGACCACAATAGTTTATTTTTAAACGGACAAATGAACACCGGTTCAACACGTTCGAGAAAAAATAATTAATTACCCACTAGTCATTCAATGTAAGATGAACTTGTCATAACTTGTGCGCACACATTTGTAAATGGGGAACAGAAGTTTCAAGAGAAAATACTTTTTTAATGAACTGTGTAACTTGCAGAAGACCAGCGGGGACTCTGAGCTGCAGGAGATCATGAAGCGGCGGCAGCAGAGGATCGACTCTGGCAACCAAGACTGAGCAGCACGACCCTTCCAGAAGATGGTGACCCACAGTGGAACAGACTGAGATGTTGCATACATTTTTAAATGTGTATTTATTTTGTATCACCCAACATGTATGTATTCCAGTGTTTTCTTTTCTTTGGTTTTCATTGTCACATTACATTTGGTTGTCGTGTGAACAGAGAAACATATGAATCTATGCACAGTGTGTGTCTGTGTGTGTGTCTGTCTGTGTGTGTGTGTGTGTCTTGGAACATGTGTAAGCACAACATGCATGTAATGTACATATTTGTATGATCAGTGTGGTCAATGTTTATGCTCATTGGCGATATTCCAGCTGTTTACTGAATGACTAAAATGAGTAGATCTTAGCTATCGCATATCTAAATCTGTGCCAGAATGTTTGACACATTTTCCGATATATAGCCAATTATTTTCATATTACTGTTTACCGGTACAATAAAACACACTCTATTTGTGTCAGAAGTAGTCTCATCCTGCTGGTAACTGCAGATCAGCAGTAGGTATTAACATGAATAATGTTGCTGTTTATAATCAGAATTCAATTTCACAGAGAAACTGTCAATAATCTTGCATGAAGTTATTGTCAATAACTGTGAGATGATGTGATGAAAGTGTTTTATGCAGCATGATATGTCGCAGTGTAAACTGCACAGACAGGAATGATGAATTTATGTGATATAAAATAATGAAATGAAGCTTTAGGAAAAACATTCAGAGACGGTTGTAAATATTATGGGACAAATTGTTTAAAATTAATATTGTAAAAGAAAAAAAACTTGCAAATATTTGATATCTTTGTCTCTTGTTTATAATGATTGTGTTGGTCATTAGGTTAATAATAGCAGAGTTGGATAAACAGTCAATACATTTCCTTTATTGTATACTGTAAGATAAGAACAAGAGTTGCAAGTCAAGAAGTAAGTTAAAATTAAGTGCAGTAACTAATTCATCCTCAATTACACGGGACTTGTAATATTACCATGTAATTGTCTCATTTTATTGTTCTGCCTCATGAAATATAATGACAATCACGGTTAATACCTCACAATTAATTTGTTCAATTGTATCCATAACACCACACGACTGTTGTTCAAGACACTGTAAGGCCATTCAGAGAAACTGCAAGCACTAAAAACCCGGCACAGGATCTGAAAAAAGTATAAATCTAACTAAATAAACTATATCACCAACACTAAGAAACTGGATTATAAAAGCAAACATACAATCAATGCATGATGCAGAAGAGGAGAAAAAATGTCACTCCTTGTCAAATAATTAAAGTTGTCATTTATGGAGATATGCGTCGAGCCAGAGGTCGCCGGAGTTTTTCAGTGACCTGAAACACAAATACACACGACACTCTTCAGACAAGCAATCAAACTGAACCATCTAGATTTGAGCATGACAATATTTATATCTCATTCTGTCTTTTTTATTCTGCCAGTTGCACTTTGGAGCTCAAGCCTTTGTTTTGTCCGGTGGAAACGACCTTCAAGGTGTCTCATCAGATAATAAATTACTACTATTGGACTTACCTGAAAACATCCGCGAGGCCTCGCCACATTGTTTTCACCTGGTAAGGAACGCCATGTTTCTCACACAGCGCGCGGACCAGCGGGGCCACCAGGTGGTAGTTGTGGCGTGGCATCGTGGGAAACAAACTTCAAAGACAAAGGGAACAGAAGGCGTCAGCATCAAACATGCCTCAACAAATGGTTTTGGAATTTAAATAAATAATCAGATTAGTCATTTAAAAAGATACTGATGGAAAAGAAAGGATTCACCGTTGTTTCACAATGTCTGAATAGAGTTAATAGGAAGCGGTCGCTTGAAGTCCACACTGGCTGTTTATTCTATTGTTTTTGAGACTGAACACAGAGGATGGCATTTGTCAAGAACTATGCTTGTATTACAAAGCAAAAAAAATACAGCAAATGTGAACGTTAAAATACTTTTTACAAGTGCAATTCAATCCAATGAACCAATGTCATTATATACAGTATATAATGGATATATTTTATTATTATTATCTTTGTATTTTTTTTATTATTATTTTTTTTTATCTCGATATTTCACAGAAATGACAAAGTTTACAGGATATTAACAGGAAAACAACACTGTAGTCCTAATGTTTATATTTTGTAAACTACAGAACAGTTGAATATTTAACAGTTAATTTCCTGAGAAAGATCATGTTGTGTTTTGTAGTGATCAAATATACTGGGAGTCCATAAATATAACCCCTTGAAATACAGTTTTCTATTTTCTTTCAACCATAGTTCTTACATGAAACTGTTTAAAACAAGGTGTGTGGATCATCTTGAGTAACCGGGTCAGGAGCTCTGAAGCAAATGGAGATGATCATCGATTACAGAAGGAAGAAAACTGTCATCCAGCCCCTGTACATTGACGGGGATTGTGTGGAGAGAGTCTCGGTCTTCAGATTCCTGGGCGTTCACCTGGCTGAGGACCTGTCCTGGAGAACCAACACCACGGCGATCGTCAAGAAGGCACAGCAGAGACTCTACTTCCTGAGAATACTCAGGAATTACCACCTCAGACAGGATCTGCTTGTGTCCTTCTACCGCTGCTCCGTGGAGAGCGTCCTCACCTATTGCATCTGCGTGTGGTTCCTCAGCTGCACAGCCGCAGAGGAACGCGCTTCAGAGGGTCGTCAACTCGGCCCAGAAGATCATCGGTGCCCCTCCTCCCTGCAAGAACTGTACAGCTCGCTGCCTTAAGAAGGCAGTCAAGATCCTCAAGGATCCATCTCACCCGGGCAACGAACACTTTGTACGGCTGCGCTCAGGCAGGCGCTTCAAGACTATGTATACCCGGACCAACAGACTCAAGTTCAGCTTCTTTCCGAGGGCCATAAGCGCACTAAACGCTGCTAAGTTTCTAGAGAGTCAAATGCCGCATCCCCGTTCAATATGAGGAATCGTGCAATAAAAATAAAAAAACTTAGGTTTACACTATGTATAGTTCATATGATTCATTCTGGTTTTTATATTGTCTTGTTGTTTTTATATTGTCCTATTAGCACCTTGGGATTGCATCTAAATTTCGTTGTTCCTTTGCACAATGACAAATAAAGATCATTCATTCATTCATTCATTCAAGAGAGTTTTTAAAATGTATTTGTCGCGCTTTGAGCACCACAAGCCTGGTGCCAAAGAGTTATATTATATAGAAGAGAAGACAGATATCACTACAGCCAATAACTCCAACATCTCATAAGCTCTTTCAAGCTCTCTAACTGCATGATGTTTATGTTGAGTGAAATAGTCAAATCATGTGATACACATTTCTCATATCTTTAAAAACTGTTAGGACTCAGCCAGCCGGGGTCCCACCTCCAGCGCACACCTGAAGCCACTCTGCTCACGTCGCAGCTGTAGCTCGTTATACAGGGAGTAAATAAAAGGACTGCCAGTAGCTCGCTGCGAGCTGCAAGGGCATTCCGTGGACAAGCACCCAACCACAAAGGGGCTCATGCCGTGTTGGGAAAGCGAAAGGGACAAACGGGGCTGCTTTGCGTGGAGTAGTGGACAATTTGCAAGGGAGATAGGGTTGAATCAGATAAAATTCACTGCTACTGTGTCGCTATCGGTAACACCTCCTTGGTTATTTTCCTCAGTATTAGTTGATCAATTTTATCTCACTCTGAACAAAACCCAAGCACTTAAAAACATTGATAATATTGCAGGAATGGTGGAGGATAGGCTGAAGACGACATATAAATCATTTACTCCGGCATTCACGGATGGATCGAAAGATCCTAGTAGGCCTACAGGTAGAACCGGTTTTGCGGTCACCATCCCATCTTTTCGTTATGAAGTAAAACGGAGATCGTCAGACCATCTGTCGGTGTATACAGTCGAGAAATTGGCCATTCTAGCAGCACTACAGTGGGTGGAGGAGGTTCAGATAAGTAAGGTCATCATTTGTTCGGATTCCAGTTCAACATTAATGTCATTACAATCACTCACATCTAACAGCAGGCAGGACTTAGCCTAATCAATGAAATACACGAAGTACTTTTCCGTCTTAAGCATATGGGTATTTTGGTAGCATTCATGTGGGTGCCGGCACATAGAGGGGTAAAGGGAAATGAAGCAGCAGATAAACTATCTAAGCAAGCATTGGAATGTCAGAACAAGAAGGATATTTTATTTAGCAAATCAGAAGCTAAATCAATAATAAAGGTAAACATTATTAAGGAATGGCAGCACAGTTGGGAGGCAGGAGGCACAGAAAGACAACTGTATACTATTCAGAAGGATGTTAACAAGGGGAGGACAACAATATTTAGCACTAGAGAAGAAAACATATTGAGTAGACTCAGGATTGGACATACAAAGCTAAACAATACAATGCACTTAATTAAAAAACACCCAACTGGACTGTGCGAGTCCTGCAAGACAGCAGAAACGGTGGATCATGTCATGTGGCATTGCCAGAAATTTGGAAACGAGCGAGGCAGGTTGAAGAGGAGGCTGGCAGTAGGAGGGGTGCAATTGAGGGATGCATTATCCTTGGGGGCAGGAAGGGTGCTGCAGTATCTGAAGGAGACAGGGTTGAATAGAAGAATTTAGGGCACTGAAGTTGACAGGGCTCCCTTCTTAGTTTAGTTTATTTTAATTTATTTATTTTCTTTTCTTTTTGAGGGGATAAAGGGCTTGCTATTTCTAGTTCGCAAAGAAAGGCAGTAGGTGGCGGTAATGCACCAGTTTGGATGCCAGCCGCCTAAAAACAAGAAGAAGAAGAAGAAGAAGAAGAAGAAGAAGCAGCAGCTGCTCTCTGCGAGTTCGTTCTGGAAGCTCAGGAGGAGAGCTTATTCAACCCTGGAGTTTTTTTTTTATGTCAGAGCTTTGTGTCATCTGGATTATCGTGGAGTAACTTTCCCCGTGGATTATTTCAAGAGTGAGTTTTTGTTTGCTTGCTTCCCTCTGCCAAATTAAGGAGGCAGTTTTTCTTTCGTTTTCTCTGAACTTTCCGTTCGAGTATTCAAATAAATTACGCCGTGCTTTCCCGGCTAAACAGTAACACTGTCTGTTGTCGTGCAATTGGGGTCGAAGACAAATCATAACAAAAACGTTGGGAACTTTACTGGAAGTTAAAATAGTTTGGCTACAAAAGACCTGATGACGATTAGACCTTCTACTTATAATACTTATTGTATTATCTCTAAAACAAGTCTTTTCCTCCAAACCTTGAACTGATGAACACATGTTCTCCTTGGACTCAATCCCTGACTTACTGGTGTTCGATTTGGAAGTTGAGGTGTCATTAAATCATTATTTCTAACCTTGTCAATGTCTTGACTATATTTTCTATACATGTTGCAACTCATTTGATAAATAAAAGTGAGTTTTTATGGAAAACACGAAATTGTTTGGGTGATCCCAAACTTTTGAACGGTAGTGTATGTAAAATAAACATGTGTAAAATAAACATGTTGTGCCCAAATAAAAGTACATCTGAAGCATTATATTTAAAGATTAATATTATTTGCATTATTACTCGGAGCTGCCGACCCCCGAGGTCCAGGAGCCGTCGGAGCTGCCGACCCCCGGGCCCCAGGACCCGGCGGCGCTGCCGACGACCCGTGGTCCCCGGGACCCGTCGGCGGAAGGCCGACCCTGGTTCCCAAGGACCCGACGCCGCTACCAACCCCTGATCCCCGGGGCCCGTCGGCGGCGCCTGTCACCCCTGCCCCGTCCCCATCTCGGCTGGCTTCAGCTCCCCGTCCTCCCATCCCAGTCGACCCCAGAGCCCCCACGTCCAGAGCCCCTCCTCCGCCCAAGCTCTCATGGGGGGGGGAGGGGTAGTAGGCTAGGCTGGATGGAGCCCCGGCCTAAATCGAGTGGTGGGGAGTGTGGCAGCTGTGTCTGATTTGGCCTCGGCTGCTGGTGATTGGCAATCAGTCAGCAGCCGAGGCCACCCTTATAAAAGCTCCCACTTGAGAGCGGAGGGGGAGAGGTGAGCAGAGGCACGTGTTTTGCGGTCTGCTCGGTGTCGTGTGTGTGCAAATAAATATGTCCTTGAACAAAACCTCTTGCTGCCTGGCGGATCCTTGGTGCTGGTGGGGGAAACCCACGGGTAGCGGCAGTATACCTGCTACAGGCCTCTATACACCTATGGAGATATTTCATTAGAAACCAGACATTTCCACCTAGAATAGTCATTTACCACATTAACAATGTTTAGCGTATTTTTGATTCATGTTATCTTTATTGAAAAAACAGTGCTTTTCTTTGAAAAATAAAGACATTTCTAAGTGACCCCAAACCTTTGAACGGTAGTGTATATATAATGCATTTTGTGTTCAAGGAATCAACATCTTCTTATAATATCGTTTGACATGAGGCATATTATGAAATGGGGTGTTGCAGTTCCCTCCTTCACCAGCAGATGCTGCAGATGTGCTCCTTTAATCAGACACCTTCCATGTCCTCATTTCACCCCGAGAATGCAACGTCAGGTATCATTACAGTCTTGTGTTGCATCATAACTATTATATAAGAATGTAATTCAACTCAAATGAGGCGTTTTATTATTAATGATTTGATCTTGGATAATGGATAATAACCACTAATGTTTACATTTGAAATGTTTTTTTGTTGTCTTTCCATAATGTTTCCCACGCTGGCCAGGTCATTTCAACACATTCACCTCAGCAGTCACATGCCGCCACTGCCCGGGGTCTCTGTCTTTCTGTCTGCTGCTTACGGTCCATTCTGTCATTTCAGGGTCGTTTGAATGCGATGCAGAATTTTGCAAATCAGCTCTTTTGGTTCTCAACATATCAGACAGGATTATCCTCAAGCAGCGCGCGGGCTGTCTCCCTGTTTGTCTTCTTCTTCAGCCACAGCTCATCAGGCTGACAGAAGCACTCCACATCTGACCCCAACAGCTTTTGAAGGCTTTTCTTCAATCAGAAAACATGGCTGCTGTTGTCAAGAATTCAACAAAGTATATTTTGTACAGTTTTGAAGTATTTCCATTTTGGGAGACTTTCCAAACATCTACTGGACATATTCTACACCACATTTATCCAATGGCTAACACTTTAGTTCTTTAATAAATATGATGCATTGCAGCAGATTAAACAACCCAACAAAATATAACAGTGTTTCAGTCTATGTACTACCTGCACCTGCAGCAATAATACGATTACTGTAAAACATTCATGCATTCATAATTTCGGAAGAGATCTGTAAAAACATATAAC
Organism: Pseudoliparis swirei; assembly: GCF_029220125.1. NCBI lineage: Eukaryota > Metazoa > Chordata > Actinopteri > Perciformes > Liparidae > Pseudoliparis > Pseudoliparis swirei. The sequence continues at coordinate 11,427,222 of NC_079393.1, read as the reverse complement.
TGCCAGTGTTGGAAAAGGTAATCTGTTATTTTGCTCAAGTAAGAAAAGCAATAAGCACAATGTAAAAAATACTGCTCTAAAAGTAAAACATCCTGAATTAAGAAGTAGAAATGAAGTATAATTATAATTTTAGTTTGACTTCAGAAAGTTCTAATACTTAATATTACATAAGTTGTTATACATTTAAAATTTTAATGCACAAATGCACTGAAGAAGCAAAAGTACTCATTGGGTCCAAATAAATGCAGTAAAAGGTACAAAAGTCCTGACGCATACAATGGAAATCCTCAAGTAAAGTAGAAGTACCTCAACATTGCATTTTAGTACAGTACTTGAGTAAAAGTACTTAGTTACATTCTACCCCTCGCACTATGCTCTCAGTTGTAAACAACTGCATGACAGGAAGAGGATGTGAATATTCCTCTTCTGGATAAGCTTGTGCTGTAAGAGCTGCTGTCATTTTATTCAAAACTTGCTCTGGGCTTATCACATTTTGGAGCTATTTTGAGCCACAGCGTATGAATATATTTTAGTTGAGTCACATTCATGACAATCCAAACTGCAGTAGAGTGAGTGTCTCTTCATCCATTCATCCATCTATCCATCCACTGGTCTGGGTGGTGAAGTACAAATGTGATATTTGGTGAGCCTTTTACTCAACCATACTGTTTATCTATTACTAATGCATCAACAATTTGTACACTCGCCTCAGGTGGAACACTGTGAGGGTTGGCAGAAGGTTTGAGGTTATTTGAGTTATTTTTGCATCTGTTCTGTGTCTTAGCAGAAAGTCACATGAAGGCTGTCGTCACAGCTTTTTAATGGTCTATAAAAACCTACTGAAGCTATAATGTCTCTCGTGTTTGATACAAACCAGCACTAAAGTTACCATCTTTGGAGGTCCAGTGGACTTTGTGATGACAAGCATTATGTAGTCACAGCGGTACAAGTTAAAGGCTTGCATTCAAAATGTTACTTCATTAAAAGTGTGTAAGATCATCAGCAAATCATACATGAAGTATCAAAATAAAAATTGACTCATACCGTATAATGGCTCTTGTCCGTGTTATTTTAATTTGATTGTTACTTTTATTTGTATTGCTTAAAGACTTTATAGTTACTGCACATACAAAGAACATGCACAATACAATAATGACACCACTGGGCGTTATCTTGACTTTAATAATAACATAAATATCAGCATAAAGCAGATGGGCAGTTTAAATTGTATAATAAACTAAGTGCAGACATTACAGTACATTACATAGTCACTGTGACAAAGATACCAGATAGAAGACGGAAAAACAGGCGTAGTGGGCTATTGTTGCACAAAAACAAGAAACTATTTATTCAATTTAAAATCTAAGGAAAATGTTTGTCATTTATAATCCTGAAAATGCAGTTTTCTTTTAAATCATTTAAATAGACGTAGCGTTTGATAGGAGAAAACATGTTTACTTTAAACACACACACACACTCGCACACGCAGACACTCACGCACGCACGCACGCACACGCACACGCACGCACACACGCACAGTCACTGACCATGTGACGCGAATGCCCCCTGCTCCGGTTACAGCGGGAGGGAGGAGGAGGGACGCAGCAGTTCAACGTAAAGCTTCTCAGTGATGGAGAGAAGCGGCCAGCATCAGGAGAGGACAGGTACTCAGTCAGCGCTGCGATCTCCCGAAATGTGCGATTTCCTTCTCCAGCGCGGATGATTACAACTCCGGGAGACCTCGCCCTCTAACGGGCAGCAGACGCATCAACTCGTGGACACACTTCCATGCTTCTGCTTTTCTTTGCTGCCGGCAGGGTCACCGAGCTGCGCGCGCACCCTGGGTTTATCCTCCGACACCCGGCAGGAGGAGGGACGCCAAACTGACTATTTAGAGTCCTAAAGTGTCACTTCTTCCTCAGTTCTGAGAGGGAGACCGCATCACGTGGATAGGTGACCTGAAAGCTGCCTGTTATCTTTCTCTTCAACGTCTGGAGGAAGTGAAAGAGGAGAGGGTAAGAATGACATTTGAGCACAGTTCTGCTCTTTTATTGTTGAGCTCAGCTAACAGCAGCACTATTACTTTTATTGTTACCATTACTACTACTACTACTACTACAACTGTCATTACTGTTACCCCACACTTTGTTAGATTTCTTCAACTGGTGTTTTTGATCAAGCGGCAGATGAAGTGACGAAGAGACAAACTGCTGTAGCATGGCTGCAAAAGTGTTGATGGGCCCAGACCGAGATGCTGTCTGCAGTCAGTGGGTTCAACAACAAGACAACATTGGCTCCCCGGCGGAGGGTTAACTTGTCACAGACCCTACTTCATCAAATGACTCTGTCCTGACTCACCTAGGAGTCAGGGGAGGGGGCAGCAGGCCACACAGCATGGGCAACTCCTCCAAGAAGGGAGGGGGAGAAGAAGAAGAAGAAGAGGAGGGGGCGAAGGATGGCGAAGAGGCCGAAATCACCGAGAAGAAGAAGGAAGAGGCGGTGGAGGTGGAGGCAGAGCTTCCGCTGGGGGTGGAGGAGTTGTTCGAGAGTGGGGATCCCGTGCTGGACTTGAGCTACCGTAAATTCAAGCGGTTGCCGTCGCGCGTCAGTGAACTGTTGCATCTGGAGAAGCTGTACGTCTGTGGGAACAGACTGCGCACTCTACCGGACAGCATCTCCCAGCTGCATGGTCTGCGGGTCCTTGCCCTCGACTTCAACAAGATGGAGGATGTTCCCCCGGCCGTGTGCCAGCTCACTAACCTCACTCGCCTCTACCTGGGCAGCAACCGACTCATGGCCCTCCCACCTGAGCTGAGAAACCTGCAAAGTCTGCGTTGCCTGTGGATGGAGAGCAACTACTTCCACAGTTTTCCATTGTTGCTCTACGACCTGCCCCACCTCAGGTCCCTTCAGATTGGAAACAACCGGATGAAGACGCTGCCTTCTGACCTCCCCCGTATGGAGGCTTTGAGGGGATTATGGCTCTATGGGAACCGCTTTGATACCTTCCCCAAAGTCTTGCTGCGTATGGACAATTTAGAGATTTTAGATCTGGACCGCAACAAGATCACCGATTTTCCCAGCCTGAAGCGTCTCCACGCCCTGCGGCTCTTTTCCTACGACCACAACCCAGTGGACAGCCCTCCTAGAGTGGGCGAGGAGGTACTCGTGGTTGGGGAGGGCGCTCTGGAATTCTTGGAGGAGCGCGAGGCCAAGAATGAAAGACTACGACAGGCCGCAGAGCAAGAGGCCGAAGAGTTGGCTCTGGCAGGAGAGGAGCCGGTGATTCATGGCATCCTGAAGAGCAGCAGCTCCGGCTCCAAACAAGCTGCGGGGACTGTGGAGGACGCAGACATTAAAGACGAAGAGGCCCTGGCGCATGAGGAGGAGGATATGGAGCCGCCCGTCACCGAGTACGACAGAGCTGAGCTTGAGTATGACGAGGAGGGGGTCGAATATGAGACGGAGGAGCTGATATGTGAAGGAGAGGGGTTTGAGTATGAAGGGGACGAGCTGGGGTACGACCGGGCTCAGATGGACTATGAGTATGAGGAGCTGGAGGACTCAGGGAGACAAGACGAAGGGGCATGAAAAAAAAAAAAGACTCAGATGGTCAGCAGGCAGGCGGAGGTGGATGACAGAAAAGAAAATAGCTATCACAATAGCTGTCACAACATAGCTGTGCTGCTAATTGCTAACCTAGCGTTAACTGTGAAAATGAATGAGCATGGAGGCATTATGTAACTAAACTGACGGCACCTGTGACATCTCAATCAGCTGCAAATGACCAACTCAGAGCAGGACTCAGGTGGTGTGTGTGTGTGAAGTGTGTATGGGTGTTTTACATTAGGGTTGTTTTTGTGTACACCATCTTCCCTTATTAAATATTACCTGAAGTCGGTGTCAATCATTTATGGGAGAATATGTCTTAATAGGGAACCAGTGAAGGCACCAGCTACTGTTTACTTCGCTGACACTCTGTAGTATTTCCACAAATCATGGCCAGTGTCTGTTTTATGTGCCAGTGCACCTCGGCCTCGACTCCTTGCTATTTTTATAAACCAAGATGGTGTGCGCGCATGTAAATGTGTGTATTGGATTTAGATTTGAAAAATATTTATTTCATCCCTTGTCAGTGTTGTGTAAGCAATCCTGCGACTGTCAGTGCCAAGAAAGAGAACGAGACAAGCAGAATTATTAGAGGGATGAATAGCTGTGGGGCCTCACCATAAAAGGTAAGTCCAGAGGGAGGCTCCAGACATTAAATAGACTCGCAAAAGCATCAAGCAGTAGGTCAGCAGGTCAGAGACTCGCGCCGTCATTTGTACACTCCTTTTCGTCAGAGGCTGCACATTTCATACCTGCGTCTGCAACATGAAGCGGGTCCGGCCCTCGTTCTGCTCTCATCTCCGCACTCATAATTCATGTGGGCCTCGTATGTAATTCAATCCTCTTTCCCTCCACGTATTTCCTTCTCACATCTCATTGAAAGAGTGAACTATTTATTACAGCGCTGAAATATTTATGCTCGTACCATGTGGCAGCGCATCCCGACTCCTGCGTCTGTGCTCAGGGAAACTTTTGGAGAACAGACTCAAACTTTTTACATATAAAACCATTAATTTTACATTTATGTTATATATTTGTGTTAATAATCTTTTTCCTCCATTATCAACCTTCAACATTATTTTAGGAATAATTAAATTGATTGATCCAGATAATATTAGTAAATAGATCAAATCGCCTGTCACAGTGCAGTAGAGTGCAGGTTGGTATCTTCAAATTGAGTGTTTTGTCTCAAACCAAAAGATATCCAGTTTACCAAAATACATTTTCACAATTGAAAAGATAAACCGGTCATTTTCTTCTGTCAGTTCAAATAAAAAAATTCTAAATTGTTGCCTAAGTTTCTGTAAATCTTCATCTAATCATAATTTTAATTATTAACTAATTGATCAGCATTTTCTTGACAAACAGGTGAATTATTTTGTCTTTAAAACCGCATAATCACAGATTCCCAGAGCTGAATGTGACATCTTCAAATGTCCTGACCAAAACCCAAAGACACTAAATAAGTGTCATTTTGATTAAAGATAAAGTAATGCAGTAGCTCCCACTGGAGGAGCTGGAAGCAGAGAATATTTGACACTTTAGCTTGAACAAGACAATCCCTCGATCAGACAGCGTGCGCCTGGGCGGCTTTTTGGTTTTTATTTGCTATTGGGATTGAAGCGTGTTTTCTGTTGTATGTGCGTCAGAGCGTAACAGTGCGTGTACAGCAGTGTGGCGCTACAGTATACGACACACAATGTGACGCTTTTGGACACTTGATATTCCAGTGACAGCGAGTCAAAGACAATGCATCATCTCCTTCACTGCCTCTATGGCTTTCACACGACTCACTTCACACAACTGTCTGACTGGCAGCGTTTCAGCTCACACAAAAAAGGACTCAACAAAGAGATGAAAGTGAGCTATTGTTTGATAGGACTGTTGTAAAACAACAAAGACGAGGGAGTGATGAAGGTTTTCAGGATTTGATCATAGCGATAAACACATCCACAGTTTCTATCTCTGCACAAATCACACAGAGTAAAGTGTTAACTCCACATTTTATTTTTAGTCGTGTGTTTCTCAGCTGTGAGAAGGTTTAGCCCCTGAAGATGAACCTGTGAAATAAGAGCAAATGAAATGAGTCAAAGGAAGCATGTGCATGATGGGACCTCATGTGTGCAGCCTGTTCGTGCACCTGTCCATTTCTCGCCGACTGTAGCTGTTGTCCCTTTTTCCACTGATAATTCCTGCACAAGTGTGGCCAGGTTCAGACTTTTCACCATCATGACAAAACCTGGAAGAAAAATAATCAACATCCTTGTCATCTAAAAGCTTGGATAATATTCTGTACTGTTTGCTAACCTCAAGGTATCAAAACAAACTTACATGCTTTTATAATGTGTGTTGAAGTGTGAACGATCAAACGGTGTGTTAGGAAAAGTCTGGTTGCTCGGAGCATTGCGAAGAGCCCCTGAAGGCTCCTAGAAAACACAACAAGAGGCTGAACAACTGATAACAGCTCCAAACACAGAGGTAGTATTGATTACAGGGGGGGAAATTACAAGATAAAAGTATATCACCTTTTTTCCAATGGACTTTGTAGTTATTGAATTACTTTTAGTCCGTGGTGACGGCAGAAGGGAGGTCTAGTTGAGCAGAGGGAAAGGTGTTAAAAGTTTAAGTGATATCATTAAAACCTACGCCAGCTGACTGGAAGGGGATCAATACTCACTGGGCAGGCAAAGGGAGCGATGGCACCTCGAGTGAATCCTGTTTCTCGAGATAAATGGCTACTGCACTTGCTCGGTCTTGTCTCAGGATCCTTAAACACAAGCACAGAAAAATCCTGTGAAACATTAAAGATTCTGGGAAAGAATATTACGGACTGCATCCTTTCATAATACAGAGTGGATGAGGCCTGTGTGTCAACCTGCAGAAACGGCGGTGGCACAAAGTCCCTTTTCATCACTGAGCTGTGATTCTGGAGAGGTTCAACCTGAAAATCAATACAAAAAAATAGCTGTTGTGTACCTACTGTGTGATTACAGATGTAAAAATAGGCTAATAATACATATTTTATTTACAAGAATGACTATTTACAAATCTTACCGTGCAGCTTCCTTTCTCCTGAAAAGTGTTGAAATAAAGGTCTGTCCCCTCAGTGAAGCCACTTTCCCCTCTCCGACCCACAGTCACGTGGCTCTGGGAAACTGGAGGAAGTGCGACAGTGTGCTCGTAAACAAACACCAACAGGTCAAGAGAAGTCCTCATTCTCTTAATCGTGGCAACAACAGTAGCCTACATTACAATTAGTATGTGTTGTCTCTCCCCAACCATCTATTTTCTGTTTGTCTTCAACCTTTAAAGTCACATAAACATGGGTCTTTATGAATCTACCTGATGGTGTGAGGCGATGTGGCACAAACCATCGTTGGTATTCTGTCTGAAGAGAAACATTAATAAAAACAGATAATGAGAAATGTATTACTTTTTATTGATGCACATGTGACGCCTCTCAGCATCCACCAGTGTCGCTATCGTTCTGCGTCCTACCTTTTCCTCCACAGTGGCTGTTTTCGGAAGACTCTTTGGCTGATGGAAGCCGCTGTCTCTGGACTTGTTTACGATGTTCGGCAAAGGCCCCGTACAATCAGACCGGATGTGAGGTTGGTAGTGTTGTTTAGTTTGAGACATGAAACTGTCAGACAACAGGAGCCTGCACACAAAAACAACACACCTGTGTTTGAAGCTAAGGTCTGCTTATCAGTTCAGAAAGATGATATACAAAAATAGAATACCACAGAGCAATAAAGTTGTCTATGTGAGGGTCATTGAGAAAACTAGATTACCAAACAGCAATAGTAGAACGTTTGTTCAAATATGAACGACTCAATCTGTACATTATCGCACTTAACCTAATCAATCAAATGTTGGAATAACTTGAGAACGACATGAGCCTCTATTCACCAGATGTATATCTCCCAGATGTAATTCACTCAGGTGTTAATCCTGATTTATTAGACCTCTTCCAGGAATGTTAGGGAGTTCAGACAGTGCTTTATTGACATGATATTAGACTTTCCTGTTAGCTTTGTCACACCTGTTAAAGCTGAACCAATACCACATCTATAATAGAGCCTTTGACTGGTAGGAGAAGCTCAGCTGTGACCAATAACATTAACGACTGTTGCAGTAAGCCAGCACTGGCACTGCAGTCTAAATCACACACTTTGTATTTGTACTTTTGGTACGGACCGAGGCATGAAGTATGAATTCAACTGCGACATACTACATTATCATAACATTGCACCTTGAACTTTGACCCTCGTACATACGCAGTAGGACATCCTGGCATTTTTGGCATACTGCCTTTGACACTGCATCGATTGGGACGTATTAAATCTTCTTCTGGCAGACTACATAGTTTGGTCGTATGAATGTTGAGCCAGCAGGAGCAAAACATCATTACTTTTGTTATTCACACCTGTGCCTTTCCTACTTAGCCATGTTATGAACCACACACACACACACACACACACACACACACACACACACACACACACACACACACACACACACACACACACACACACACACACACACACACACACACACACACACACACACACACACACACTCAGTGTACCGACACAGGTTTTTTCACTCATGATTGCCTGATCATAAAATAATTGGTGAGCATCTCTGTTTGGGGGTGACTGTGGGTCAGTGGTCAGATGTTAGCAGGTCCAGGATCCAATCAAGGGGTTGGCGGTCCAATCCTCGCCCTAGTCGATGTGTCCTAGAGCAAGACACCTAACCCTGAATTGTTCCCCGTAGCTGAATTTACGGTGTATGATTGTAAAGTGTCTTTGAGTACCTTAAAAAGCCCTATATATAAATTAAATTATTATTAGTTGAAATCCTATTTTGTAAAGTCCTCTGAGGCAACATTTTTAATTTTTAATTTTGGGCGATATTGAGTTACTGAATTGAAATAAAATGTACTTTTCATAGTCCTCAACTGACACTTACCCAAAAGAAGGATTGTCAGAGAGGTCCAAACTGGGCCTGTAAAATATGGCGGGTCTCAGGTTTGATGTGTAGCCCGTCGCACTGGCATGTCCGAGGTGAGAGGAGAAATCCATCATTCCTGGGTCGGAGAGAGTCAAACAAATATTGGCCATTAGACATGTCATTTTAATGCTGGACATTTTTCACAGCAGTCATTTTGACTACACTCTCAACTATTTGACCATATTTTGAATTACAGAATGTGACATGTCAAAATGTCTGCTGTGTCTGCTGTTTTTGTGTATGACACAAGCTCTTTCTATTCATGCAGAGCCATTCGACTCCCCCCTCAGTGTGCAGTAAGAAGGGGAGAGGTGGGCTGTGTCCTCTGCTACCTGTCGCTTCAACAGTCGGCATATTGTCCTACATTGCTCAGCCACCCGTGACTGCTGTAATGGAAACTTTCACTGACACCGGTGATGGATGGCAAAAAGCCTCTGGGCACGTGCACAGGGCTGTGACCACTAACAACACCAGCAGCAAACAACGTGTAACTCCTTTGTTTTGGGGTTTGACCGAATCCAACACAGCTCTCTGAAAAGCTGATTAGTCTGGAGGAAATAATGCAATACGTGCTCCCTTTATCAAATACTGTTTGTGAGTCAGGAGAAAAGTTCAGCAGCACCACAGAGCAGCTACAGATATGTACAGCAGATATGAATTACCCCTGAACAAAAGGAAAGATTCACTTACTCCCCAGACGTACCTGCAGTGCTTGTTGTTCACCTTTCTGTGGTGTGACTGTGTGAGTAAACAGGTCTCTGTTGCTAGGAGATGCAGCACCAGGGCTGATGGGTGACTCCAGAGTGAAACCTCAGCTGCTTACATCATTCGATAATGTTTCTACTTTACATCAGGTCTCTGCTTCGTCACCTTTCCTATGCAAGTTATTATTTTTATTTTCTACCAAACCATAATTTCTATTTCATTGTATTATGCAAGTTGTGTCCTCAATAATAATGTATATATTTATTAACGATAATCAATAAGTATTTAATTGGTAGCGCTTCATAATAAGAATACAAATCACATACTTAAGAAATGCTGAATCATTCATGAGGATTTATAGCATGAATTAATGGAGGGTGTATCATGAATTTGTGTTGCATTGACAAATTATTAATGACTTTAGTCCACAGAATAACATGACTGTGAATAACATGAATTCATTGATTATCTACTAAGTGTGAACTGATCACTATCATTTAGAAGCTGCATTATTTAAATCTTATATCATCATTACTGCATTATGGAGGAGTGAGCAAACAGTGAAACAGATCTTATTACAGCTACATTTTAGTGTGTTGTATATGTTATTAAATGTTATTAATGATCCTAAATGTGAAATAGGAGGGGTTAGAGTAAAATGATACCATTATGTTGTGTGTGAACATGATGTACAGTATTGTACTAAACTTAACACCTTACTATACTGTATGTTAAGTATATTGCATTTATTATTTATATCTATACCTATATTTATATTATGTACAGCACAATTTCCATTGCTGCCTGACATGTTTTACACTAATAACTCACTGAACTACCGTAGTAAGAAATCATGTATATATATTTACATAAGAAATTGATTCTATACTATACATACAGATTTTTATGTATTCATTTAATAGTAGGTGGTGTTTGCTTTTCATATTGTGAAGTATTTTGAGACAAATGTGTGATGTATATAGAATTGACTTGCAAAACTTAGAAGATCCTCAGCAGGCTGGAGGGTTTCTCTGTGTGTCCATTGGATGGCAGTGTGATGCCACAGTAGCTCTGTCTTCAGTCTAGCCCAGAAAAGGCGTAAGGTTATGTAAAAAATGATGGATGGCTTGAAATGTGCACGATATCTTGATAAACAATGTCCATCCGAGACAAGAGTTTATCATGCCACTCTGGTGCCTGGAAGAAATGTCCACACACCATCTATACATCTACATGAGCGTGTCAATTAATCAACAGGATGTCCACCTCCTGGTGTGTTTAGGGTATCAGGAAAAAAAATTATGCAAAGATAGTCCCAGTAATTATCCCCCAACATAAATATTCTGTATTCAATGAAAAGGGTTAAAAGAGTGTGATATGTATCCACAACCTCTGCTTTGTATCAGAGAACACACATGCTCCTCAAACACGAGCATGAACACTTCCAACTGTGTGATTTTCAAACTGTGATTTTCAAACTGTGTGATTTTCTTCACCGTTTCCATATTGGGTGAAAATTACAGCATTCGATCTTTTCCATGACGACCTGCTCACCCCCGTGGATCATCTCCACACATTCCCTTTAATTCTCACTTCCTCTTCCTTCTCTTTCCATCTCATTTCCTTGGACTCACACTGCATCTTCACCTCTGTCACATCTCTTCTTGCTCCCTCCATCTGTCCAACGCTGGCAGTCGGAGGAGCCTATCTTTACCAAGATGTTGCTTGTGTTGCCGCTCCACGGTCTTTTCGTGCTTGACGTGCTGTCGTGCCATGCCTGGCCGGGACTGTTCATTATCTTCTCCAAAAAATAAGGACAGGGAAATGCCTGCATCATTGAAACTAGCAGTCTCATTTCCTGCTTAAGCACAATGTGCACATTATTGGCATTTCTAATAACAAACTCTCAGGGATCCATACGGCAGGTATAGACCAGGCGCCTATTTTCATTCCAGTCAAAGATTACACCAGATGATTTTGCTTATTAGAACAACTTCAGCAGAGAGTCAGAGGAGGAACTGATCAGTGGAAGCACCTGCTGCTCTCTTGACATGAAAAACCTGCAGACTCTCCACGTGATTGTTTATCTCTTCAGTACAGCATTCTGTGTTTGTTCTGCATCTGCATAATTCACATAGAATATGACTGCGCTCTAGCCAGGCTCAGTTATAGGCCAGATTCTGGATCAAATGTACATTCATTCTGGGGGTGGGTATGAGGGGGGGGGGGGGGAGATACAATGCTGCACCTCCTGCAACAATTTGCACTTGAGATAACACTTAGGATACAAAGGGAGCCTAAATTGGAAAAAAGGTGGGTGCAGTGTTTCTAAAAATAGACTGAGATGATGTAAGCACAGGTCTCCCGTCGAGTTGATGCGCTCGGCTCGCCTGCAGCCGTCTGTTGTAGTTCAGGAGGGATGAAGCCTCGGCCCCTGTCTGCAGGAGCTCGGCTGGCTCCGTGTTTGTCTGCGTTTGCTGCCCAACTCTGGTACTCTGCTGCACTGGGAGGAAACTCAACAGTCTCGCTGTCGGTTCAATAACCTGTTTCTATGTTGGCCATAGAAAAGCATGGAATTAATATTTAGAGAGACAGCTAAGGCGCTGAGAGCCGTCTTTGTGTGTCAGGTCTCGGAGGTGCTCTCTCTGCTTCATCGCCTCGATGTTCCGGGTCTTATCTCCTTCCTGCTTCCTTTTAGACTTATATACTTAATAGGCAAATCTGGCGCGAACAGTTTGGATTAAATTGCATTGTCATCTTTTTTCATTTCTAGTTTCAGTCAGCTTTGGTTTGCTTAAAGCTAAGGAGGCCGGCTGTGGTGACATAACATCAGAAGAGTGTACCTTTCCTGACATGCACAAGACAAGATATTCTGTAACTCAATGAGAAGCAGATTCAATTAAAGAAAAACTGTTTCAGTATCATGTTGATATTGTAAAATATGTCTTTGAATATTTAGATGGCTGGATTAAAGTTGATTTAAGATGAAACACACAGTTGTTTCACTGACATGTCAGAAGTAAAACAAACTGTATGAAAAATGCAAGAGCAAACTAATGAGAAAAACCTGTCATCATCCTTGAAAATGGGATGAAAGATTCCCTCAGAGTGCTGCATGTAAGTCATTTACCTTCATGCTGAGTAATGTGTCTCTCAGAGCAGAAGCGTTCCACTATACATGTTTAATTGCACTCAAAGGCAAAAACAACCCTTTACAAAATGTTAGACTGGAATGGTGTCATTACAGTTTCTAATTATTTATAATGCAATTAGACTGTATGTGCAACTCAAAGTATGTGGACACCTCTGTTTACATTTCTTTCATCTTTGAGCCTGTAACGCCGGGTTACTCTTTATTCAATAAAGCACTAATGTTGACCTGAGAATCGTACATAATCAAAGATATTTCACTTATCTTCTACAGGGACTTTAAATATTTGTAGCAAAATCAAGTCAAATTCCACTCAAAGCCCAAAATGTCAACCTCAAGGATGAGTCAGTAAGTCTCATCCTCTCTGGGCCAAAGATGTTTGTACACAAATTTATGGCAATCCATTCAATAGTGTTGATGATTGAGTCTGGACCAAAGGGATGGCGTGTCAAAAGCCAAACCCCTGGGCACAAGGACTCAGCAGCATGTTACAGCCTTTCAGAAAGAGATGCATCCGGGTCTAATGTTTGAGTGTCCTCAGGTATTTGGATATCTCCAGTGTCAACGGCTACCACTCTTCAAACAACCTTGAGAGAAACAAGACAGAAAGAAAGACCAATCTCTGAACACAGATGTCGTAAAAATGATTCTTTAATATGGAACGAAATCAGAGCTCAGCTCCATGGCTCTGTCCACCCAACACACTCTGTAACACTGATGGGCGGAGGAGAAAGAGAAAATCAACAAGAAAGATCACAGTCCGCTCGGCCAAAAAACAGGAGAGGCTAAAAAAACATGGAACGCAAAACCAAAGTGCTACTGGGTTTGACCTCGAGACGCCCTCGCTGCCCCCCCTCCTGACCCGGGATGTGACCACACGGACCGGCCTCTGCCACCTCCCAGGGCTCTCCCACCTCCTCACCCACCTCACCCTTCTCTCCCCACCGTCCCACAGTCACCCACTGACCTCTGGGGTCGGCGTGGAGGCGGGTCTTGGAGGAGCAGAGAGGCGAGTGTGACGGTCTTTATGCTGAGTGCGCTATCAGTTCTCAGAGGGACGTGAACACAGACAAGACGTCTTGGTTATTATCATGGCTCCAGTGGAAATGTCTGTGCTTCAGTCCCTCTGCTGTTTTACTCCCAGCCTACACGATAATCTAATCATCATTAAAATGCTGCTCACTTGTGATTCAGATGGAATGTTTTTGAAGTTTTTTGGGGAAATGAGACAAGATACGAGGGTGAAGGACGTCTGCGGAGGTCGCCCAGTAAGAACCCATTACTATCCTAACACAGGGACATCAACAGAAGTACCACACAGATATGTACAGAGCAACCAAGCAACACATCGAAATACCGAGTAATAAATCTGGTGTGGGAAAGGGAAGGTAATAATTGTCCATACAAATGCACATATCCCACGACTTTTTTTGTGTGTGTAGCTGGTCCAATCTTTAAGGCTATTCTCTTTATCTTGCTTCAAACAGGGCGGCAGTGAAGCCACCACAACATAGATGGAAGTCACAGGTCTGTGCTTGATATCTGAATATGGCTGCTTTGTGTTTCTGCGTGCTGAGCTGGCAGCTGCCCGTCTCCTCAGATGTAGAGAGGAGTCGAGAAGCACAACATCGTAAAGAGAGAAAGTATGAAGGTATGACCAGGGTGCTCTTTTTTGTGCTAAATCATTCTCTGGTCCACAGAGTTCTGGAGGAAACACAAGGTAATGTGGAGAGTGACTGATGAGAGCTGCTAATGGACGAGGAATCACAGATAGACGCAGAAGCATGGATTACTGGTAAATTAGACTCTGGTGGTGTATGCATGACCAGCTGAATGGGAAAGTAAATGAGAACAAATTGAGCAGAGGAAGTGGAAATCTATACTTGGTGGAGGATTAATATGAAGCGTTGTAATGAAGAAGCAGAGGGGACATAAGGAGAGGGAGCGAGAGAGAGAGAGAGAGAGAGGGCATCTGCCAGCTTCAGCTAACAGTCATCCTGCACATTATCACACACTGTGGTTTCACATGACAATAAAACCCATATCATATCATATTAGAGAGGGAGGGAGGAGGGGCACTGCACAAAGAGCACTAGCACTACCATGGACGGACACGCACCTAACACACACACACACACACACACACACACACACACACACACACACATCCACATACACACATACACACACTACTGCACAGGGTCCCAGTCTGCGTTCCACTGCACTCTCCTGGCTGCCAGAACCTCGCTGTGTCTTGTCAAGAAAAAACAACAAACGAACCGATTAACAAACAAACGGACGTAAAGAAGAAATAACACACACTTTGGATCCCACTGGCAATAAAAAATAAACCAGAAACAAAACCTAGGATATAAAAAGAGCCAGTGGCACCGGGGTTTACAGAAAGCATTTTCTCAAAGACTGGCTTTTGAACAGCTCTACGCTTTTTCTTTTGGTCTACCAAGTATATACTATTAACCTTACCAGGCAGCTAAAATCTATACAGTACTGTCATTTTTCATATATTTATAGATATTTATACACTATACAAAGTTGGCAAAAATACATTAAATTAGATTGTACACATCACCATTTTGTGTTTGAAGTTAGAGCACTCTTTGTTGAAGAGGTGAGTCATGGAGAGTTGAGAAAGGAGGGGAAGAAACAGGAGTGTTACCCTCGACATCCCGCAATGCAAAGGAGTCACCATCAGACTCGGTAAGTAATATTTCAGTGTATGGCGTCAAATAGGTGTATTGCTTATTACTACCTACCTGATTACAAATGTCCACATTATGGCAGGAGTTAGAGGATGCTCTAACGGAATCACAAAGTCTATTTACAACCAGCAAGGAAAGAGAAACACGTATTCAGAGGGATCTGGGTTCAGGGAAAATAGTCAGAATTTATTTTCAGTGCATCGAATAACGACAGATTGTGTGTGTATGCGTATGTATGCGTGTGTATGCGTGTGTATGCGTGTGTATTTTCCAACTTGTGTGTAGGATTACAAATGAAGGCAGGACTGTATCCACTGTCCTCCCTGCAGACAGCTGCTGGGAGTATCCGCTGTACCATATCATGTCCGTGGCGGAGACAGTCCTACACGTAAAATGAAACTGATAAGCTCCATCCCTGCACTGTACACATACTCAGCCAGATACACAAGGCTGTGACATATGGAAAATAGGAAAGTAGGCGTACAGACACCTGCAGTGAAAATAACTACACTACAGCCCTGTGCTTATTTTGTGGGATGCAACAGTGGGCTGAATATATTTCTGTTGAGAAGGCACAGGGCATATTTTCGACATCTGGAAAGATCTTAATCTCTTTCACTTATTATTAAATGATTAAATACCCTTATATCCATTATACGACTGCCATATTGCAGCTAATAGCACTAATCCTGCGTTTCTCTTGCTGGAGTTTGAGATTTCTTACAAACATCTCTAAACAGGAGACAAGCACATTGAGTGGAGAGTTCATGGCCGCGCTCCATCATGAGTTTAACCCCTAAATAAGAGGCTGAATCACGAGCCCTTTACAGGGTCCGACGGATGAAGTCCGTCCTTCCACTTTGATTCCACTCCCTCCTCCATACATGCCCATCGCCATGTATGGCCTTCAGCAGAGCAATAGTGGCTCCCAATTCACTGAGGAAGGCATCATCAGTGTCAGTACAGGGCCAATCCCGTCTAACACAATGGCTTTACAGTAAACCCCCACGCCGATAAGCAGTCAGGGTGAGACGTGATGCCAAGCGACCGGGGCAGACAGAGTCCACAGGGAGGAGGACGGTCTTCTCACACAGCCAAGGAGCTCTCCATCTTGGTCGTTTTGTGGCGTAAATAACACAGGCTACAATTTGTGCCACATATCGCTCAGTCCACTTCCTGAAAATATGGTGGAGAGGGTAAAAGGTATGCATCAGTGTTGCTACAGTGGGACTGGGATGTTTTGGGTATCACTCCTTCCCTTTGCTTCTCTTGCCTCGACCTCACAGCACCTCCAACAAAAATACAGCGGACATCAAAAGCCCTGATTCAAGAAGGGCAGGTATAATCAGCTTCAGCATCATCAACATCACCACTGTTATTCATCAATATCATTGTTTTCTTCATCATTTCAAGTGACAAATGAAAACGGACTTAATTTTTCACCAACGATATTTACATAAAGTTTCCAAAAACAGAAGGATTTTCTTACCACGTTTTTATAAAGAAATAACACCTACACACACATACATACACACTGACCAACAGTCAAATGTGAACAGAAAGAAAAAATATATATATTATTACTCGTTATTGTTTTTCATATTCCTTTGTTACCATTCAAATAATGTTTACTTGAACCCTGATTGGGAGAAGTCACATCGGCTTTCACCAGATGCTTAAAACAATTGAAAGGGTGAGTTAGGGGAGGAGAGGTCCATCTGTGCAGGGCGAGACTCACACACACACACAATCAAAGGTGACCCAGAGCACTTCGGGGCTGACTCAGCAGAATTATAAAATAACTGCAATCCCTCCAGGATGGGATTACCACAGACAGATTTTAACCAACACACACACACTTAAAGTTATCCAAGACATGAGCGCAGTGTAGCTTTAATTTAATATTGCACAAACTACAGCAAAGCAGGCACCTTTCCAATAGAGTGAGTCACTGATGCTCATCTTTAAAAAGCCATATCCATCAAGGAACACTAGCGTCACAGTATAAGAAACGGGCCGAGAGTACGACAAGGACAAACAATGTCAGGCTCAGGAATATATCTTGCTAATACCTTGGCAAACAGGTGTGACCACTTTTGCCAATAAAGCTTTCAGTTATTTAAAAGGTAAACAGAAAAGGGAAAGCTGCAGGTGACAATGATACATTTGGATTGGACACACCCATTAGACAAGAAAAAAGTCTTCTCCCTCACTTCATCCAGCTGCGCCCATTATCTAAAGTTTGAAAATAATAGCTGATCTCAGCATAATCACGATGATAATACTAACATGCTGATGTTTAGCAGGTATACTGTTTATCATGGCTGTGACACATTGTTAAAGGCATTGCTTTAAGTTAAGGAAATGTGCAGAAACTTGAAAATACAAACTGCAAAGCGTTCCAACACCCGACAGATTAAAAAGTAAATAAAGAGGAATCTTATAAACTGGGTTAATTAGTGGCAAAGCTGTGGTCAGCGTTTGGCTGCGTCTGTCTTCTTGATTTAAACCCGTCATGAAGCAGTAATTATCCACACCTGGCCCCCCCAACCAGTCGGCTTCGCCAGGGAACCAAACACGGAGGAAAGGCAGAACACAAGGAGAGCGAGTACGCTCAGTTAGTCTGACAAAGTCTGGACTGGGAGCATCTGCAACACCGTCATGCTGTATTCGTGAGGATTGTTCAAGGTCGCTCCTGACAGTGCCGCTGCCAACAGAACGCAATATGTTTAAAAGCGTGAGACAGGTGGCAGTATAATGAAACTGGGATTTGGATATCGCTCTCTCCTTTGCACCATTTGGCTCTGAGCTCAGCATCCATTTAAATGATGCTGCTGCTGGACTGCAAAGCATTTGGTTTGAGACTTCTGGTTATAACAAGGAAAGTATAATTTTCTGGATACTCTGTGAGGAATCATATGCCACTGTCAAACACTGTGTCAAAAAACAATATTCCAATCTCATCTGAGCATTTTGTTCTTGCCATTTCTAGAGCCATGAGTAGAGTAGTCTCTTTTAATGTGGATATATTTAGATAAATGTTAGATACCAGCTCAAAAAACATAAACATTGTTTTATCAGCTCGATACTTGACGACTTTTCCTGATTTTGTCAAAAAGAAACTTGATTAAGCCTTGCCCACATAATTTATAAAACATGACATGTGTCTTTATTTGGTTGTTAAAAACATATGTTTATGTCCACTAGTCCAAAATTAAACCTCTTTCAATGTTTTTCATCTAAAACACATTTTCATGCATTTCACTCTCACATTCAGATTAGGAACCTCCTGCCTTTGTCCAAATGTCACTAATTATTTGATGACTGTTCCATTTAACCTTTTAAAAATAGAAAATATTCGTTCGTTGCTTTTAAGGAGTCTGTCTTCCAAAGCACTCAGTACGTTTTAAAACCCTGCAGCCCTCCAGGCTACTTTGGAGGATGGGCCACATCACTCTGTGCCTCATGTTGCTAAAAATAAAACCATATCCTCCAGTTTAAAGGGTCATTGATAACTGAGCCTTGTAAACCCTGGTCGCATACCAATGCAGCGCTCCTTGAGCTACACATCATCTTGATGAAAGGAAATGTCAGCGGTGTTGTGTCGACTCATCGCTTGCACACCTGCACATTCAAACCACGTTTGGTTTTCACGGCCTCACACAGCGATCGCCTCATGATTATTTATCTTGTTTGGACTGACTAGTCTTTATCCCTGTCTATCATCCTCATCCTCATTAATGAGCTCGCTCCACAGTTTAGTTTTACCTCTGCAAACAGCGGGTCGTCCCTCAGGTCCAAGAAAGCAGATATTGCTCCTTTCTGACCACCGAATGGGAGTGTAATGTGCTGTGACACTGCAGGCAGTGGCTGTCAAAACAGTGCACCCTGTTCAACGGCTGGCCAATTGTTCTGAAGGGTGCTGAACTGGATCAGTGCATCACAGCAGCCAGCACCGAGTCTCACATGAAGCGCACCGCCCAGAACACATTCACGGCACAG
Organism: Pseudoliparis swirei; assembly: GCF_029220125.1. Lineage (NCBI taxonomy): Eukaryota > Metazoa > Chordata > Actinopteri > Perciformes > Liparidae > Pseudoliparis > Pseudoliparis swirei. The sequence continues at coordinate 11,408,016 of NC_079393.1, read as the reverse complement.
TGTGCTGCCCGGACCGGCTTAGAGCGACACCAGACGGGGACTAACCTGGCACACATTAGACCTCAATTACATAATCTTTCAAGTGATCGGGATATCATCCTCATAAATCAGAACAAAGACAACAGCACAAAGACACTATCTAATGTTTGCATGATAAGAGAAAATGAAACCCACGGCAGGGCCCTCTGTATTTTCAGGATGGTTTTTTAATGGGGCCAGACTTAGTAGGAACTACATTAACGGAGGCAGTGATGCTTTGACCAAAAAACAAACTAATTACATTTGTTTGCTAAAACATGACAGATATTTGAAAGGTTGATGCTCGTTTAGACACTCCAGTAAAAAAAATAAAAAAATAGCCAACAGGATTACGCTTCACAGGACTTTATGAATGTGAAAACACAGTTACTTAGAAAGAGGAGACGTCTGTGTGAGCAGCTCCTAATGGCCGACAGTATTTTTTGCTTTGTGACTGTTTAATTTACTTTACAGAAATATCGAGCTGAGCTGAACGCTATACCAGTGTACTCTGTGGTGCTCTCAAGCACTCAGGGAAGAGATACTGTCTAATCTGCTTCTACGGTATCTCACAGCGGCAGATCAGACCGTCGTCTAATATCACACCCGCCGTCTGTGATACACAGTCGGTCACAGTTTCTGGAAAACAGTGACAAAAAGTCAGAGAACGCCTTGTTATCTCATTTTTCTTTCGGTCAGTCTGCCTGTTTCCAGACGCACACCGATCGTTCAGCATCATGGACCCGAACAGGAGCGTCCAGGCTCTCGGTCAGAGCTCTCGGTCGATCACCACGGTGTGTAATAGCACTGCGGTTTGTTTTCCGGGCCTCTGTGTGACAAGCAGATGAGCCTGATCTTTCCATCCTCACCTAACATTGCAGACAGAAGCAGCCTGCCACCAGGAGTCGGGGAAGCAGACACACACACACACACACACACCGGTACACCGAGGGGAAACAAAAGAGGAACAAAAAGAGGAGGATGAGAGCCCTACATCCATCCTCTGTGTCCTCCACTTCATCTCCAAACCCTGAAATCACAGTGCAGACGTCTCCTCTCCCCAACTGCTGCTCACCATTTCAGATACTCCTCCCTTAATTTTCACCAGTACTGTAATCGTCATCAAAACTGTCATCATGATTATTATTGTTATAACATTTTTCAAAAAGTGCAGATAGAACTTTCCTGTGCCCTTGTTCAGAAGGAAGGGCAGTAAAGGAGGATGGGGGGACACAATGGCAGTAAGAAGAGCAAGAGGAGCGCAAGATGAGAAAGAGAAAAGAGAAGATTTCTGCCCAGTCTGAATTGTGTTGCTCCTGTGAACACACACATGCACACACACGTAACCAGGCACATATTAGCGCAGCACACCATACAGTCGAAATCAGTGGGGATTGACTCCCATCATCACGAGACAACAGCACAGGGCAGCACGAAGAATTCATAGCATCAATGAAGAGGCAGAAGTGTGCACACACGGCATGTGCACAAACTCTTTTGCTCCTGCTTACATTTTTTAAATTGGAAGAAGATTTTAAATTGGTTTCCTCAGTTGGTGAAAAATGACATCATTGTATCATAGGGGGATTTTTTTCATCTTCTTTTTTCTCTCTCCATGTCAGAGCTTTGTCTGGAAAATTCAGGAGTGATCCATTTCACAAGTGTATTGTGTTCCCGCTTTTCCCAGTTTCGGAAAGTTTGTTTTCTTCTTTTTAATCTCTATTTTTGTTGGGGCTACAGCACAGCACCCACAGCACACAGACGATAAGGGTGGGGGGTCCATATAGGGTTGGATACACTAATATTGTGCCAGGGGAAGAGAGAGAGGGAACAATAAGAGGCAACAAATAGATGAAGGAGAGCATAAAGAGGAAAAAAGAGGAGGGAGAAAAGAGTCAGCAGTATCAACATTTCCATCTCGAGTTCAGCTGGTTTCATCACAAACCGAGTATTGATTGCTTTTCACAACTTCCACTGAACATTAAACCACTTTTGAGTAGGAGGAGAGAGGACTGAAACAGGGAGAGGATATTGTTCACTTAAAATAGATGACAAGGAGACAAATGAAGTGGCAGGAGAGATGGGAAACAGCAGACAGGCTTTGGATAGGATACTGTATATTAGGCATGTGTCTGGGGGAGGTCTGCCAATCTATATACCTAATATATTCATATATATATATATATATATGTACATATTGTACATACTGTATAGTATTGAGTACCTGGAATAGTCATACAATAGGATTATATGAGAATAGATGGTTGATTCTCTGTGATCCTACGGGACTGGCACCTTAAATGGGTCGGGGGGGCTGCAGTGCAGCTCAGAACCAAGAGGTGGACGAAGAAACCGAAAATCGTAACGCAGCAGCAAAGTGCATAAGGACAGACAGACGTACAGACAGTCAGAAACAGGGGGACCATTGGCAAAGTGGCGAGACACAGAAAACTAAGACACGGCTGTCTGAAGAAGAGGGAAAAGAAGAAGTGAGAAGAGTCGGAAGGAAATAGAGATCTTAAAAAAAAAAAACAGTTTAAAGGTTTAATAGAGCAGATGGCTAATTGTACCCGTGTTTCGCAGCCTGGCAGCAAGTCAGTCTTGTGCATAAGGACGGGAGTGGGAGGAGGAGGGAGCAGGAGACGGGAAGGGGCCGTGGAGGAAGCTGGGCGGTGCCATCAGGTCTTGAGAGCGTGCCACTGGGCGACGTTAGTGCGCGGCCGAGCGAGCATGTCTTTCCAGTGCTTTACCTCCGCTGGTCCACTCTTCCACGATAGGTAGATCTGAGGGAGGAGAAGAGAAGGGAACATAATGTAGCCGAAATAATATCTAAGCCCTTTTCAGATGCAGAGTACATAACTTTGCTGTTTGGTTTCTTTTATCATTCAGACGCGCACGTCATTTATTCAGACGTGACAGCATCTTTTCGGAAAGAGCCATGTGTTTGGCCAATATTTGGCATCTGGTACGCGAGTGGAGCGGCGGCACTGTTGTAAGGTAATGGCATGAAGGAAGAAAAGTGGTCTCAGTGCTCTCGCGGGCTGCATCACTTATGGATTTTAAAATACATTTTTGTTGAGGCCTTAATCAATGAAGCCTATTTCTGCCATGCTGTCGCTCCCTGGAGTCTCAGCTAGTTGCCTGGCAACTGCTAGAGCCAGGCTAGCCGTCTCCTCATGCTTCTTAGCCCTTATGCTAAGCTAAGCTCACCATCTGCTGGCCGGAGCCTCGTGTTTAACTGCCAGACGTGAAAGTGGTGTCAATCTTCTCATCAAACTCCAACTGTTAACAGATGTATTTCATAAAATGTCAAACTATGCTTTAAAGTTAATCGCGGCATGATTAACACACTACGTGTAGCTTATTAATAAATGTTGTGTATTGACCATTGACCAGATATTCAAACTCTAAAGCGGATGTTTGTACCATGGTCACATCGCAAGTTGACCAGCCTCAGTGGAGACAACTTTCTCTCTGAAAGTGTCTTCACTCAGTTGCATTTTCAGACCTTTGCCATCACTTTCATGGGTAGGCCTACTGCGAAGGATTACCTTGCCGATAACGTCGTTGCGGCTGAGCCTGTCCTTGTCCATGACGGTGATGATGATGGTTGTCTCCCTCAGCACATGAGCGGGCACCTCGAAGGGGAAGGACTCGTTGAAAATAGGGTTCAGACAGCGCTTCATCGTCACCGTCTTCTTCTTCTCTACGCGCTTGTCCTTGTGCATCAGCCACACCTTCACGTATGGATCTGCAACGTGGCCGCAGAAAACAGCAGTTTACATGAGAGGATAAAGATGCTCACGAAAAGTGACTTTTAGAGTCAGGTTTGCAATTACCCTCTGAATTGTTAAAGTCAGGGAAGGCAGCAGGGAAGGAGATAGCGAGTTTGAGCTCAAGGTCAACTTATCCCCTGAGCTAGGAAACATACAAATGAGGAAGTATTTATGGAAATAGGGCCTGGAATTTGTACCACCAATTCTGGCGCATTATCATATTCTGTGACACGAGCAAACACCACTCGTGCTACTGCAGGAAGCAGTAATGTTACAAAGATATGCCAGAGAAAGCAATTCACATTGAGACGTGATGCTTTAAAGACCAGCAGCAGACTGAGCTGACACAGATTTGGCTGGGAGGCAACAGATCCTCATAGATATACAAAAAGAGAGGGAGCAGGAAAGCAGAGGTGCTTGACGTAATGTCAGCTACATCTGCGGTGCTACCCAGCTTTGGAGCCAAACAGCAACCGTCTTCTGTTTGAACACGGAGATGGAGCTTCCAATGCCCCGAGAAGGGCTTCAGGCGGGTAAACAAGGGTCAGAATGAAAAAAGGCTCAACAAACAAACCTGAGGTGCCACCGATATCCATGGCTTTGAGATTTCGCGCTTTAATGATGTTCACAGTGATGATGTTGGCTGTGGGATTGTAGCAGAGAGACAGCAGCAGGTCTCCTCGTCTCCCCTGAGGAACACACACACACACACACACACACAACTATGCATAAATCCCCCAGTCTAATATCAGATTTCATCAGGGAAAATCAAACTCCAGATGACTCACTAGCTCGTCGTATCATCTTACATCACTGCTCTAACCCCTTGTGCCACACAGATGGCCCAGTGACCAGGCTGGCATAGCTGAGCCTGTTTCTCACCCTGATATTACGTCAATTAAGCTCACATGCTGAGAGCTCTCAACAAATGGCGTTGCACATTTAATAAACCTGTAACATCTGAATGAAAACACTTTGTCATCGCTCGGCCTGATGGCCATCCCTCCCTCTCTTACACTGCCATCACTGCAGGGCTTGAGCTCCTTCCAGAAGGTCTTTATCTGGCCCAGTTCCACCTTGTTAAGGGGGATTGACACCTCTCCAATGGGGTCATTCCTGCTGAAGCGGTCGTAGTCCAAGACCTGAAGGTATAGAGTGCGCTCTCTCACCTTCTCGTAAGGGAAGCCTAAAACAGAGACAGAATCAGAGGGAAGTTACAGAGAAGGAAAAACATATTCCTGACAGTACAGAGGGAGCAGTGTAATCTAACGGCGATTTCAAAAACTGCAGCCACAGCCAGCTCTTTCTCTCTGAGATGACTGAGAGGGATCATCACACTCTAGTCAAAAACAACGATTCATGTATTCATTTTTCTAATTTTGGAAACTTTTAAACATTATTTTGGCTGTTTTACCTCCCGAACACATTGGTCATGATGAAATAACTTGAGCTCAGAGGTAAGACACTCCTGCACTCTGGTGGCTGCTACTTAACTTTGTTGTTTTGTATAGCTCAAACAAACAAGAGACATGGAACTTGGGAAGCTTTCGCTGTCGGTAGGCAAAGCAGCTCCTGGCTAGTTAGATGAGACGTTATCGACCGTCTCATCTAACTGTCAACATCGACCAAAATATCTAACTTTAGCTTTAAAAAGGATTTACAGCTAAGCGAGGCCCTAAAAATTGGCACCATAGCCAACACCATAGTTAACTATTTGATCTTATATGAACACAACATTATATGACAAAGTTTGAACATTTTGGTTGGTGACAGTTTTTTAAGTGTTCAACTGTTAATACATAATTACTGCCATATTTAGCTATGCAAAAGTAATTGTTTTAGGGACATGTGTAAGATGTTGATATGTAGCTGAGTGGAAACAACACAGACCCTCAAACAGGAAGGTTTCGTTCCAGTGGGGGTTGAGGTTCTTCCTCTTGACCTTGGTCTCCAGCTTGTGCTTTTTGTCGGGCAGCAGGTAGATTTTGACGAAGGGATCGGAGGTACCGGAAAAGTCCTTGGCCGGGAGCTCCTGGCCCCTGAGTAACTTGACGGTGAGGGTCGTGTTCTGGAAGCTGTAGCCTATGCTGAATTGGATCCGGCCCAGTTTCTCACTGATGTGCCCTTCACCATCATCATCCTCTGAACCTGGGGACAGCTGTGGGGGCCACAAACGCATTGAAATAAATATAAATACATGCAACGGCAGCAGCAGCAGCCAATCCCATGAATCGCACAGCACACATTTCCTCTGACACGGGCACACGCACCCAGACCGCGAGGGAGAGAAGCTGTGATGGGAGGACATTTTAGAGCTGCATTTATATCACACCGTGCTCAAGCAGCCGCTCAAAGGTCTGACATTAAGAAGACTGAGAGACTTTAATTTCCTTTCTAATCTTCTTAAGAGGCAGCAGGTGCTCAGATTGAAGATAGAGGAGCTTTAGACCACCCATTCCCCCACAGAGCCACTCTGACTGCTTTATCACTGCTGTGCACTAAAAGGCCACTATCTGATAGAAGGCAGCGGATAGAGAGAGAGAGAGAGAGACAAACAGAAAGAGTAGGGGAAAGAGAGAGAGCATTGAATTAGGTGCGCGATGAGAACTAAAGCGCAGCTCACGGTTAACATTCTGCACTTGAAGCTATAGGCTTTACTTCTTTTCTCCCCGTGGCTCCGTCTTCTGTCGCTGTCCTTTATTGTTTTCTCTCTCTGCAACAATAGCACTGATTTGAAGCGTTTGAGGACTTTGAGAGAGTTCATAATGACCACTTTGTGCAAGTGTCTCCACTAATACATTAAAAAAGACTAGCCGGGTTGTCTCCTTTAAGGCAAACTCTTTCTCGGAGCACTAGCTCAATTTCTTGATTATGGTGCATTGGGTTAAAGCTTACATTTCAGAGTGGAAAAGATTCACTTGCTCATCTTTTGTCAATATGGGTTTTTAGAACTGACAGGCAGAGCAAGTGTGAAATATTCGAAGTCTAATTTATGAAGCTGTGTGAGTCACCTTGGATGGCATATGTCGCTTGATTGCCGCTGAAGGAACTGTCTGTGTTTTTGATCTCCTATCATGGAACTCTTATTACCACGTGCAGCTTTAAATCAACCTCTATCATGCAGGAGAACTCTGCAACACGAGTCCTACCTGTGAGCAGGTAGAGAGAGAGTCGCCTGCAGCCACATACATACAAATGTGCTCATTGACCATTTCATTGCAAAACCATGAGCATCAATATGATTCTTTCACTCTTCTGGTTTAAAGATTTCCAAAGAATTTATGAACATGTTTTTCACACAGCCACAAGAGCATTAATGATGCCGGGCAATGATTCTGGCGGATATGGCCTGGCTCACAGGTTTCATCACCAAGGATGTTGGATGGGGTTGGTAGGCTAGTCGACTTGTCGAGGTCAGTTTACTCAGCTAGTGAAAACGGCTTTCTAGAATCTAAGACAACACTATGGAACATACTCAGGACTAAACATCTGAATATATTGGCCTCTTTTGCTTCCACTCATTGTTCATCTGTCTATCATGAGCCCCCATACATTTTGCTACATGAATAAGTCGGTCAAATTCAATATTTTTTTATATTTGTGAAAAATATTCCATGAAAAACCCAAAACTAATAAGGAATTCATCCTCTGGTTGTGTATCTAGCTTAAGCCTCATCTAGTGTCAGACTAGAACAGGCTATCATAATGTCAAGTTATTTACTTTTAATGGGATGTATTGGCAATTAAGAAATATATAATAACCTAGTCTTCAGTATAGGTGGGGTGGATGTGTGTGGTGGGATAGCAGTTTTTACCATCACCATGTCTCCAGTGAGGGAGTTGGCCAGGTCAGTTACGGAGGAGCGGCCGTCGGCATCAGGGGGTTGGCCCTTGGGACTGTTAGCTGGCTTGTTGCCCCTGTAAGCAGAAACACAAGTTGACCCGAAAGGGGAAGCGACGAGGACATGTGCTGAGAAGCTAACTCGTCTCCAGAAAGAGAGAATGTCTGAGCACACAGGGAGTCCAACCTCCACCTGTTTGGCGCTTGATGGCCGCCTCTCTGAAACGACCAATTAAGTCCAAGTTTGCTTTGGATAGATGTCACTTCATAGTAGATTTTGCTTTCTCTAGCTATCGTGAGCAAAGCCAAATCAAATCTGCCAAAGATTCCAAAGATTCACGGCAGGCGCTAGAACTGAGGGCATTTGATGCGGTGAGTTGTGTTTGATGAAACTTGGAATCGGAGATGACTATACATATGTCCAGTGTGGCAAACATCCAGATCTCTAACAAGAAAGTTACCTCCACCAAGTAAACAAACACATTGTCAGACAGAACAGAACCACTAAATAAAACATTGGTAGGAACCAATCCATAATCTCCAAATCCCTAAAGAGTTGATGAACAACCTTATTTACTCGACAGACATTAACGGGACACACATATATAATGACATGTATAGCAACATGACGTCACCATAAATACAATAGACAGACATGTATAGCAACATGACGTCACTATAAATACAATAGACAGACATGTATAGCAACATGGAAAGGACCAGATATTGAACAGGACAGATGTGGGAGAAGTTTTGTAAAATGTGCGTGTTAAAATCTCTTAGTTATTAAGAATATGCATCATCAACACAAAGTATGTATAAGTGCACAACAGAGAGAACAGAGATCTCCCGTGGCACACAGCTGGTACTTAGCTACACATGTTAATAGATGTTAAGTTTAGTTCCTTCGCAGGAGAATTGTTGAAAGTGGGACAAACATTCTGGGAGAAAAACCTCTATGTTCATACATCATGAAAACAAGAACAATCACAAAGTGTAAAGAAAAAAATTAGAGAAAGAAGATAAATGAAAAGAGATTACATGATATGAGATGAGGGAAAGAATGAAAAAAAGACAGAAGAAGAGCAGGCTACATGTGAACGTCCTGGCCAATGTAAATGTGACACTTTGGACACACAGCACCCCATAGATGACTGGTCAAGGCACATGGAGAGTCTGCACACTGAAACACTGTCAATAAACAAACAGTAAATACAGAAGAAAAAACAAGAACAGACACACACACAGAAATAGGAACTAAATGAGCAGACTCAGAGAGGTTGCAGAATTTGCAGACACACACACTGAGAATAAATCATAAAGACTGTCGAGAGGATAAAAGGTACAACAAGGACAGTAAGAAATAGAAAAGCAAGCTTAAAATTGTTTATCTGTATTAAAAGAGATATAAAGTATTAATAGCATGAACAGTGAGGTTACGGAAACCAAAGAGAGTGAGATTGTTACAAACACCAGCACATTAGAGAGAAACAGAGCTGCAAGAAAAGATAAGGAATGAAGGAAGGAAAGCCTGGAAACACAAGAGAGGCTTAGTTTGGTCAGTCTGATAAGTATCAAAGAATAAGAGAAAAAAATAAAGAGCTATATGCACATACAATATCTCTAACAGGAGACAAAGGGACAGACATGATAAAGGGAGGAAAAGAGCACACAGAAGAAAAGTAAAAGACAATAAATACAATTGATCACCAGGAAAAGGAGAGCAAGAACTATCGCTCTACGAGGAGAGCTCAACATTAACGATAGATGAGAGAAAGAGAAATAAGGCCTAGATATATCATTCAAAAATATAATATCATTGAAAACATGAAAAGGGACAAATAGTAAGAGCGTAGGAAACGCACATTTAGAGTGTCACAAAAGAGGGCGTTGGTAGAATCAACTACAGACTATAGAAGTTCACTTTTTATCCAACCTGATTTTCAACCTTTAAGCAACACTCTAAAAGTGTGGACTGGGGACACAAGGGCCAAAGCACAAACTGGCATTGGCTACATGGGCATATACAATATATGCAAGTAGTTGTCACTCAGAGTGAAGGCAATGCCTCGGACTGGCAGGAAGCAAGGAGCCCACAGAAAGTCTGTCTGTCTGGCCAGCAATCTCTGTCGAGCTTTTCACTGAGAGAATGTACGTCAATTTGGATGAGAATTGATGTTGAATGTAATAATGTGTACATTTTTGCTGAAGACAAGGACAGAACCGGGGGGAACTATTCGTACAAATAGACAGACAGAAAAGGCAAGCAAACAGGATGAGCAAACAGACAATCACTTCGAAGCGAAGGAACCAGAGCGAGACGGTGGGGGGAGGGAGGGATGTTAACCATTTCGAGAAGGGAAGGGAATATTCATCAATTGGTGTTAGTTGTACTAGTTGCCAAGGGAGGTAATTGCGTTTATCTGTTTATCTTCGCACAAACTCTAAACTGCAGGCAACGAGTTTGAGAGGCAAGGAAAAGGCTGCGTAAAAAAAAAAAAACGCTAAACCAAGACCTCAGGATCAGCTCAAAGGAGCTTTAAAGCATGGAGAGAGACTTCGGAGTTTGAAGTAAATAAAGCAAGACACCTCCCTCCTCCACCACATCCCAACTATCGATGGGGGAGTGAACGTCTTCAAATATTCATTCTCCTTCATGCTTCATTCAGGGGTTCAGTGCGTTTTTAGATGAGAGCTAAAGCGTCCAGGGGAAAGGTCTTTCTCCTAGCCTGAGGTGGACCTCCGCTCCAGCGCTGCCTCCAGGCTGTTGAAACAAAGCCGCTGGAGCTGCGGATGTGTTGCATGAAATAATATACACCTCCAGATCCAACAGTATATCGTGAAGATTTAGTTTCAATTGATTTCATTTCTAAAAAAGCACTATTAATTGTAGCAGATGGTAATACTACAACTGCTACATTTTGGTGCCAATGCTTTTTCTGTCCCACCCCTTGGGGGTTGATATGGGAATTGATGATTTAGAGCCTGCAGTTGTCTACAGTATCCAGTAGGAGGCAGAGTGGACTCGAGTTTAGATCAGATTCTCCCACAGCTAAGGCACAGAAATTGGGCTGTTGGCATAGCAACGGCTCTAGAAACAGAGACCATACATTTAAGGGTTTGGGGTGTGCGTGACAAGAGGTGGTTGGGAGTGGACGCAGGGGAAGGGTGTGTTTAGAGGGGTGCAGCAAACAGACAAACACACAGAGAACACAGAGGATACGGTATAGGATATATGACAGGTACGGGTGAGAACCTCGCAGACACACACATGAACAGACACATGGAGGCAGGCGGGGCCACTTTGGGTTTCACCGTCCTGTGATACTATCCTGTTTTGTTACCTGACCGAGGGCCAGCAGCTCGAAGAGAGGGGGAGTGGGGGAAAGACTCCACTTCTAGGCTGGAGAGAGACGCGAAAAAGAAAGCCCAACCCAGCCCTCCTTTTTTTTCTCTCACACCCTTCTGCAAACATGTCACAGTCAAACAAACACGCTCGGCTGAGACCATGAAGCGATGTATTTTCAAAGCCAATGCTCAATTTCATAGTCGCCCACTACATCTATGATTCTTTTAGAGGCCGCGGCATACTTTCTCGGATCATGCATAGTCGAAACCACAGCAGTGAAGCATGGCGCTGCTTACAAAACTCATCATCCACATGAAACACATGTACATTCACACTGGAGTCAGTCTTTCCTGCTGCTTCACTTCTCAGGCTACGACAAAGATTCTGCAGCGACATATGAATATGGACGCGTTCAGTGTTACCTAATTACTTCCTGCATGTTGGAACTGGAAATGAGTCTAAAATAGCATCGTTTACTGAATTCCCATTTCAGGAAGAAGCATCATGGGAGGTGCTAAATGCTTGCCTTCTGTGTCCCTGCTCCTTCAAATGGAAATGTAAAAACACAAGACGATTCAGCGGGTGCCAAACGTTGATCTGTATCAGCACTGTTTTATGTCCATTTTTAATTTGATTAGAGGTCGTATTTCAGATGTGCTACTCTTAACTTTGGTGGCTGGCAATTGCCCTTTTGACTGCGAGATTTACGCATGATTACTTTTGAATCCAAAGACAAGCTTAGTGTTGACTATCTATAAATGTTGTGCTCCCTTTATGGCCTCCCAACACAACGCAATTTAGCATTCATGATGTCTCCCAACATAATTAAAACAACTAACCTCTCATTCTGGGGAAATTCAGCAGCATGAAATCATCAAAACGTGTTTTAGGTCTCAAGAGTCTACAAAATGTTTTGCATCCTGATTAGATTCAAAGATTGCCTCTGCAGATGTGCCACCTGTTCAGAGGCAGGACACAAAAGTCCTCGGTTAATGCTCCAAATAGCCGTCCGTCTATCTGATCTGTATGTATAAGATGAGCATGTGTATCAGCATGTCCCTGCTGGCTGGAGTGCCTTTAGCCCCGCATAACGCATGGATGTGCAGAGTACAATAAAGCACTCTCTCCCAGAGAAGATGGATTTGCACCCTAGAAATATTCCCTCATCCTGCCCCTGACATATGGATGGATGGATGATGGATATACGACTGCACTCTCTTAGTGACTCCTTTTCTTCAGCCTTAGAGCTATCTACTTACCCCCTACTTTTTGCCCATAACTGAATGCATCTCAACACCCCCTGTGTTGTTTGGATAAGCATGGTGGCCACAGGAAGCCAAAGCCTCAGGGACAGTCTTAAGCAGAGCCCTGAAGACCTGGCTGTTTAGTCAGGCCTGTCACAGGAGGAGCAGACTAGCAGTGCATAGAATAATCAATTTACATGTTTATGTATAAACAGATTTTATTATCTAGAAGCATTGTAACAGCAAGGCCCGCAATTACTGCCTTAAAATGTGACCCAGCACATGCATGTGACCTCAGAATGAACTAGCATTACATTATCCTACACACATCCTCCACCACAATAAAGACTAACTCCTCCTCGTCAGACTAATGCAGTTAGAGCACAAACAAACAACCATAATGTTACATAAACAACCATTTGTATTAAATTTTGTTAAAGGTCATAACCCCCAATGCACCATGCTTGTCTTTGCCTTTCATGTCAAGATAAGGAATCTACTAATATCATGAATCATAAAATCATAGAGCCCACTTGGCAATTAACGGCGACTAAAAGTGCATCCCTGAGTGCCCCACGTCTTCGAGGCAGAGAGTATCCATCTATATTTATCCATATCTGCAAGATCCATTCTGAAACAAGGAAAAAAAACTACACTGGCTAACACAAAATGATGTAACATGAATGGATGAATAATTGAAAGACCAAAGGCAAGTGCATTAGTGTTAATGTGGCATGAGGATGTATCCTGCCCCTCCTCTCCTCCACATCCATCCTTATTGGGCCTTTCGCTGGCTGCTCAGAAAGAGATCTAGATTCAAAGCTCTCAGGGATTGTGGCTTCTCTTTATAGCAACACTGGAGGAGAACCTGCAGCGCACACTGGGTCCGCTGAATCGCAGCACAATTGTCTGAGTGAAGACCAATGAGGCATTACGGAGCCACTTGAACCCCCTAATTAAGCTTTCTAAGATCCACAACCTATGGATGCCTCGGATATAAACATCTCAGCATGTGTGGACACAAAATCTAAGCAACACACAATCATTGTAATCCAAACGAGGTCCTCTGCTATTTCTCTCTCTCTCTCTCTCTTTCTCTTTCTCTCTCCTCTGAAACTGTGTTACCTAGGTTATAAAGCCTCAGTCACCATGATGCAGTTCAAGTGATCAGTCCACTCCTGCATCACTTAATAAATAAAATTGTGATGCAGAGCATTTTCATCCAGCGATCGCACACAAGGTGAAGGAGAGTAATGAATATTACGCACTACAACACTTTCTCATGGCCGGTGGGGGAAGCAGGGGATTTGTTTGGCTCGCTTTTGACGATGGCCAAGCAACAATGAAGCATTAACACATGAAGGGAAAACAAAAGGCCCCTCTATTGTTATTTGTGCCTTGACGTTTTGACCCCCAAAGATTGCTACGGTTTGCATACACGTACTAAACAGAGCGTATCTCCTATCTCCATTTGAATAATGTTGGTTATAATAAAAATGAAACACTTACTTCAGATGTGGAAAAATCAGCCTATATGTTATTGGTTAATATTAAATGAAGATGGCACACAGCAATAATACAAAAGTTTCAGGTTTGCCTCGTAGAAAGCACTTCTTATTATGATTATCTCTTTAATGATGCAGCCGAAAGGTTTAAACTTCCTCAAAATCATAGCACAATATATAAACAGGATGTCTGCAAAGTTTAAATTTTAAAAAGTGAAGCAGAACAGAATTAGAGCCTCTTTAGTAAAGAGAGTTTAGCCGAGGTCTCCAAAATGGGCATTTTCTCATGTCCCAGACTATACAGCTCACGTTTATATTACTAATGGGGTTCAATACATGCACATTTTTATTTTCTTATTTTAGTATTCTTTGTTTGTAAAATTTGAAAACGGCTTTCTAATTATTGTAGCTCATTTTGTGCTCTTTAATTTGATGTGATGTTATATTATTTTGTGATCATTTTACTGGTTATAACGGGTTAAAATGCATAAAACAAGTATGGGTTTTCCATTAAAGGGATATTAATGTGTCCAGTAGTGCAAGAAGCACTCAGATCTTTTATGTGTGTACAAGTAATAATACATGTGATATAAAACTAGTACAGGGGTATTGTGATTAACATTAGGTAATGAATAGAAGTAATCATTTAATCATCTCTTATGACATTGTTAGATTGTGAATATTGATGCATCGATGTGTTAGCAGCATTTTACTGTTGCTTATTGCAATAGCTGCTTGATGTATGGCTAGTTTTAACTTCTTTATTTACTGTTCGGTACATTAGTCCAGTGGTTATCAACGTATACAAGGGGCCACACAATACAACTAGTTTAGTCTTTAACTAAGCATTATTACATGAATCTGTACACCAACTATTACATATAGCTGTTACATAGTTATTTCCTCCACTGGTTGTTGTTCCCCTAATGTAGGGCACCACGCACCAGTTGTTCAGAGCCGCTCTTTCAAGTTCATCATCAGTGGAGAGATTTCTCTTTTATGTTGCATTGATGATGCTTACGTCTGACAGTCTCATAAACTATTCGCATTAACGTCAGAGGCTTCATGGCTGACTGAAATAAGATGCCAGTCACATGATCAGAAAATCCATTTAGTTGAATGGAGCGATGCAGGTGTGGCGATGAGTGACACGCCAAGGACATGTTTGAGGCAGATGCACAGACTCGATGATACGGCCACACAAGGGCTGTGGAGAGCGGGAGGCGAATGAAAGCGCAGCTTTGTCTCCGGCTCGAGAGCCCCGTTTAGAACGAGCAATACGCCACGAGCTCGAGTGATTAAATCTCGGTCAGACATCAGGGAAGTCAGCACCGACAACACAGGGAATGATACACACGCGCGGCAAGCTTACACCTTGCATTTCTAATATACTGTAGGCGTATAACATTTATTCAAGCCCCTAAATTTAGAATCCAATTAAAGTGCGGCTCGTCATTTATTATACATTTGAATTTGTAATCAATCATGAAACAACTACAACAATGAGTGGCTCAAGAGGAATTAGTTTACAGCTCAGCAGAGGGCCGCACAGGAGCTGCATAAAGGGACCCAGACATTTGAAGCTTTCATTACACTCATATCTTTTTACGTCCTAGTTCTCTTTTGTTCACACTCCCAGTCATTCCGTTTGGACTGAAAGAAATTAAATGAACCTCAGGTTAATCTAGAAAACACCACAGAGCAGTCCATCACCGTGACATCGGGACGAGTCCTGCTGGCCATGCGCTGGACCGAGTGACCCGCGGCTCCGGCTCGCTGTTTAGCCGATGAGTGGATTTCACAACCAGGTTTGCGTGCGTACGGAAAAACTGGGAAAGCCAGACGTAATGTGTACAGCAAATTAAACTGAAAATGCTACTCCTCTATGGCTTGATGGGTTTCACACTACTCCTGAACAATGGAGATGTTTCCGTTCACAACAGCATCATTACCTTCGCATTGAAAATGCGGAAGGTAATGTTTTGATCGCCGTGTATTTATTTATTTATTTGTATGCGTGTTATTCGCATAAGTAAAAAGGTATTAAACCGAATCGCATGAAATTTGGTGGGATGATTGGTTATTATCCGGGGACCATTCGATTAGATTTTGGGATCGATCGGGTCAAAGGTCAAGGTCATGAAAAAGGTCAAAATCTTCTTGAATCGCATGAAATTCGGTGGGATGATTGGTTATTATCCGGGGACCATTTGATTAGATTTTGGGATTGATCGGGTCAAAGGTCATGGTCAAGGTCATGAAAAGGTCAACATCTTCTTTTTACCATAGTGCGGTCAATTTATATCCAATTGGCATGCAAATAATGCCAAAATGTTCATAATTCAATGCCCAATCTTGTGATATGCGAAGGTATGCGCTCTACCGAGTGCCCATTATAGTTGTCACTGTAAGAATATGTTCATGCTTCAGTGTAACCGCATGCAGTGCTGTGTTGACAGGGAAAAGGCCACAGAACGCTTCAGGGCAAGAGACTAAAATGAAGCAGACAAACCAAGAGGCAAATATCTCTCACTGGTTGTCGATGGAGTGGAGCAACAAAGGCCAACTCCTTTATGATAAATAAAAGGTGCTTATTAGTTCCGGGGAAGACAATCGCTGTTATGCTAAAGACGCAGGAGACCCGGCAGCTGTCTCCTGTTGCCCACATGTGCAGCTTCACATTGCAGCTGTGCAGTCTAGATGGGAAAAGAGTTACCATCTGTACTGTAATAGAGCCCTAGTTTAAAATCACGTGTCAAATTGATGAAACACTTGAGAATGAGGAATAATTGGTGTGACGAGTAAATCACAATTTGTTCGCCCTCCCCCTGTCCTTTTGTTTTAAGGTGTGTGTCATATTATGTATCTCCAAATTGTCTCCAATTGGTCACAGAATCAAAGTGAGGTTAAAACGACCTAATTGGACTGCTGAGGAAATCGAGTGTTTCGCATCTGCCTCGGGCCGGACCCGACGCAGGATTCACTCGGTGGTGTTACACGCTGGTGCAAACACAAGCACATTGATTCACAGCACACAGCCACTGTACTCATTTGTCGGTCTTAAATTGTTCTAGGAGAAATTTCACCAATTCCTAAACAGAACGCTAAACTTATTATTTTGGGAGATAGGGAGATGTTATTGAGAGGGGTGCATCCTTAAATATGAAGGGAAATATTTTGTCTTTTAGTGTGTGAGGTAGCTGGCGAGGAAAGGGTTTATTTTTAGCAGCATGTTTAAGTAAGTGATTAACATGTTGTGGAATAATGAGGAGCGCTCTGAACCCTCGGTGGAGCTACAGAGATGGGGCTCTCGGAGCAGCAGAGGATGATTGAAGGAAGCTAATGAGCAGGAGGGAGTTGAAAGGGTAAAAAAAAAAAAAACATAAAAATACATCTGAAATACAACAGTCACCAATGGGAGGTCTGTGTAAAGGCAGTGAAAAAGACAAACACATAGAGATGAAATGGTGCAAGAGAATGGCATCGCGATGGGGGAGATAATTATCGGGGGAAAAAGACCACCGGCATGAGAAAATGTTGCTTTTATGTCACGCTGGACTGTTATCGCCAAAAAAAGGACGAGTGAGAATCACACTGCCTTGATGTATGAACTAGTTGCTGCTTTCCAGCTAACATCCGGATCTCTTTACTCATCTCATCATTTCAAGTATTTTGTCCACATTTGGTTTTTATATTCAGCTCTCATATTTACCTTCGCATTGAAAATGCCGGAAGGTTATGTTTTGATCGCCGTGTATTTATTTATTTATTTATTACCTTCGCATTGAAAATGCCGGAAGATTATGTTTTGATCGCCGTGTATTTATTTATTTATTTATTTATTTATTTGTATGCGTGTTATTCGCAAATCTCAAAAAGTATTGAACCGAATCGCATGAAATTTGGTGGGATGATTGTTTATTATCCGGGGACCAGTTGATTAGATTTTGGGATCGATCGGGTCAAAGGTCAAAGGTCATGAACAGGTCAAAATCTTTCGCAGAACTCAAAAAGTATTGAACCGAATCGCATGAAATTTGGTGGGATGATTGTTTATTATCCGGGGACCAGTTGATTAGATTTTGGGATCGATCGGGTCAAAGGTCAAAGGTCATGAACAGGTCAAAATCTTTCGCAGAACTCAAAAGTATTGAACCGAATCGCATGAAATTTGGTGGGATGATTGTTTATTATCCGGGGACCAGTTGATTCGATTTTGGGATCGATCGGGTCAAAGGTCAAAGGTCATGAACAGGTCAAAATCTTTCGCAGAACTCAAAAAGTATTGAACCGAATCGCATGAAATTTGGTGGGATGATTGTTTATTATCCGGGGACCAGTTGACTAGATTTTGGGATCGATCGGGTCAAAGGTCAAGGTCAAAGGTCATGAACAGGTCAAAATGTTCTTGAATCGCATGAAATTTGGTGGGATGATTGGTTATTATCCGGGGACCATTTGATTAGATTTTGGGATCAATCGGGTCAAAGGTCAAGGTCAAGGTCATGGAAAGGTCAAACTCTTTCTACCTTCGCATTGAAAATGCGGAAGGTTATGTTTTGATCGCCGTGTATTTATTTATTTATTTATTTATTTGTATGCGTGTTATTCGCATAACACAAAAACTATTAAACCGAATCGCATGAAATTTGGTGGGATGATTGGTTATTATCCGGGGACCATTTGATTAGATTGTGGGATCAATCGGGTCAAAGGTCAAGGTCATGAAAAGGTCAACATTTTATTTTTACCATAGCGCGGTCAATTTTTATCCAATTGGCATGCAACTAATGCCAACATGTTCGTAATTCAATGCCCAATCTTGTGATATGCGAAGGTATGCGCTCTACCGAGTGCCCATTCTAGTTTATTTATTTATTTATTTATTTATTTATTTGTATGCGTGTTATTCGCAAATCTCAAAAAGTATTTAACGATTTATTTTTGGATCGATCGGGTCAAAGGTCAAAGGTCATGAACATGTCAAAATCTCGCAGAACTCAAAAGTATTGAACCGAATCGCATGAAATTTGGTGGGATCATTGTTTATTATCCGGGGACCAGTTGATTAGATTTTGGGATCGATCGGGTCAAAGGTCAAAGGTCATGAACAGGTCAAAATCTTTCGCAGAACTCAAAAAGTATTGAACCGAATCGCATGAAATTTGGTGGGATGATTGTTTATTATCCGGGGACCAGTTGACTAGATTTTGGGATCGATCGGGTCAAAGGTCAAAGGTCATGAACAGGTCAAAATGTTCTTGAATCGCCTGAAATTTGGTGGGATGATTGGTTATTATCCGGGGACCATTTGATTAGATTTTGGGATCAATCGGGTCAAAGGTCAAGGTCATGGAAAGGTCAAACTCTTTTTTTACCATAGCACGATACATTTTTGTCCAATTGGCATGCAACTAATGCCAAAATGTTCATAATTCAATGCCCAATCTTGTGATATGCGAAGGTATGCGCTCTACCGAGTGCCCATTCTAGTTATTTCTGTAACAGCGTTGAGCTCTGGGGCTATTTCAGGTGCGGGTCTGTGGCACAATGCACTTGAGTGCCGTGACTCACCGAAAACAGCACAAAACAAAACTACTCTTCGCTACCAAGATTCTGAACTGATCTCTTCTTTTCTTTGATATGATATCCTTCACGTACTTTCATTTGCATCCCATCATTCTCTCACACACAACAAGCACTCTCATGCATTATCTGGTACCTCTTGTCAGGAGGGGGCTCCTGATTGGATGGTGGAGGTGCCTGCGCTGTTTCCTGCAGGTCAGGGATATTGGCAAAGTCATCTTGCTCGGCCACACCGATGGCCAGAGCCAGGACCACCAGCTTCCCCTCACTGGCGCCCCATAAAATAAATACGATAAAGAGATAGATACAGAGGAAGAACGAGGGGCCAGAAAAAAGAGAACAGATACAAAGGATAGGGAAATCAGACATAAAGAAGGTGTGGTGCAGGGGGAGAGAAGAAAAGAGAGGTCATTTTAAGTGACAGTAAATACAGAAAGCAGAGAGGCGGTGGGACATTAAGAGACTGTATGACATTAAAAAGAGGAAAGAGTTACCGAGACATTGGTCATAAGATGACAAATACAACTCCCCGGCAGTAAGCACTTAGTCCAGGGAAGGATACCTTAAACTTAAAGGCCAAATTAATAATAACGTAATGATTTTTATGAAGTGGTGCTGACAACAGGTGCAGGCTGTGTTCACATCGTACAGGCAACAAATAAATGAAGGGAGCTGTTGGTGATTAGTTCATGATTGTTAATGGATGTGATATTCAGCAGCTTGCACATCAGTTTCCACACATGTACACGGTATATACGGGCCTGTATGCATACACACACACACACACACACACTCACAGTAATTCATTTAGTTATTTAGCCTGCCTTCTGCTTTCCCTCCAGACTCACCTTTACCATCGAACATGTCGTCTTTCTCCAGAGTTAAGATTGAATTAAGCCTCATTAAGAAGATCTGGACTAATTGTTTCTATTTGAGTGACACATTATCTTGAGGTGCTCGGTGTATGTCACCGTTTTCTGGGTCACTGCTCTCTCACTCGCCGTGTTGCTCTCTTCTCATTTCATCTTCTCTATTATGCCACGCTCGCTCTCCAAATCCCCTTTCGCCCTCATCGCTATCCTCGGCTCTTAATTCTCTGCCTCCTTCCCTACTTCCTGTCACCCACACCCCCGGTTCTATAGCTTAAGCCTCTCACTGCGTTACAATACCTCGCTAAGAAAATACAGTGCTGCCAAGCCGTGGAAAGATATCCCCCTAAACTTCACAATTACTTTTTTTTTACGTGCTGTCAAAAGCTTTTCTCCCAGCTTGTTTAATCATTTCCCGATAATACGCGTACAGCAGTGGTTCCCAGCCTTTTAGGTCAGACAACCACAAGAAACCCACAACCGCTTTCAGCATAATTTACCTACACCACACGCCATAAATGTTTCCATGTAAAGTGATTGTACCTATATTATTAATCTCAAACGTTAATCCATCACTTTTAGCTGTCAATCTGAACTTTTAGTCATTCATTATTTTTATTTATGACTTTTGGCTAACGATGTCAACTGTTTATCCTAACTATAACCTTTCTATTTATGGCATTTAGCTATTTCAACTGTTTATCAATCACTTAAAGCAAACTGTAAACTTTTTATCTTTTCTTAAAGCTAACAATTGGCCTTTTAGCCATTACATTTCTGCATATTCAATACTTTATTTATTACTTTTAGCCAACTATTTCAATCATGTATCCATTACTATCATCAAACTATTTAAATCTTGTATCCATTACTTTTAGATCATTGTTTCTACTGACTATTCATGTATTCAATATTGAGTCAGTGTTGCAGCTGAATCCATATTTAAATTGCTTTTTTCATATTAATTCCATAACTAAACCACTCAATAATATCTCCACATATAATCTAGAATCTGCAGGGCCGAAACGGTTCTAAATAGTTTGATCATTGACCTCTATTAAAGCCGATCAGATGACACAAAACAATGCAAGAACATACATCTAAAATGGCTTAGATCAATCAATCTTTATACTATGTATATTGTTTTTAAGTAAATGTAAAACAAATTCAAAACAAATCCAATGGCATGGGGATTATAGTGGTACGTTAGATTATTGGCTAATTGTCAATGGATCGGCTGTCAAGTTAGAACATTTACACTCAAAAGTATTGGTAAAACACTTCAATTAATCCACCCAACATTAAGGACACGAGAGAGGGGGCAGACATTAATGACACTGGATAAATTACTGATTTTAAGCCAAAAATCAGGGAGAACATTCACCCAATAAATGCATATGGTCAAAAGGCTCCAAAGGCTAGAGGTCTGTGTCAACAATTTCATCACTTTCATTGAGCAACGATTCACACAGATAGGGAATCTGGCCAAGATTGAACTGAACTGGCTTGAACCGTGGGTCGTGTCTATGACTAGTCTGCTCTGTAATCAATCATATGAGGTGTTGCTGTAGCAAAGAAGGAAATACATCACAAAATGTGACATGACACTGTCACATTTCCAATGATGAGTTGACTAATTTAGTTGAGTATTATGGCCGATGTTGTCATTGACCTTGGTTGTGTTACATTTGCTACTGTACATTGTTAGCGCTCCGCTAGCCGGTGACATTAGCTCAGCTGTGTCATATTCAGATGCCCAGAGAAGCTTTTAAAACAAATAACATTTAAAAAAAGTAATGGTGGGAAGCTTCTGTAAAATGGATTCAGTGCAAAGAGACATGAAACTTGTGTTTTACTGGCAGTGTCCTTTGCTTCATCACCCCCTCTCTCCCTCCCGTGCTGCCCTCCCTCCCCTTCTGGCCTGAAGTAACAATATGTCGGAGACGTAATGGTGCTGGTGACATAAGATCAATGCTTCAGGGTTAACACAAACCTACACACACACACACAGGGCTGCTCGAATCTTCTTCTTTTACCGTTGCACAGCGACGCGTGGACCTACACCAGCTGACGCACATGTCAGCAGGCTAACTGCACAACCAGCATTAGCATAAAAATGACAGCGGTACCAGAAAAAGAGGTGCAATTTTAGTTGCTCATTAAATGTGGATTAGGCCTATTGGTGTGTCTCCAAAGCAGGATAGTTAAATTTGTAATTTGTGAAATTGGGCTATACAAATAAACTGAATTGAATTGAATTGAATAAACACTCATTCAGAAAGATGGCTCTGAAATAACATCATGTGATTGAGTAGGATGGCATGAATATAAAATGCGACTTTTTATGACATCGATCTCATGAATATTACCAACTAGCACCACCAGCTCTGTGCTGCAAAAACAATTGCAGCCGACAGGCTGAATGCCATCCAAGCAGATGTTACTGTTTTGCAGAGCGAACAGAGTAAACATTGAAGAATTCTTCACGGGAAGGGTATGAAAAAGCGCACAATATGTCACAACTTCTGTGCCATTTTTCATGAACATGATAGTATTTCATTCTAAAATGAGGAATAATGCTTATTTCTTAACAGATTGCTCAATAAGAAGCTTTGTAATTCATAACTGATCACTGATACATTACTTTATATGGACTAAACTATTATTGCTCACAAAGTATTATTTAATAAAACAATCAGTTTCAGCCGAGATTTGAAAGGATCATAAAACAAGTGGCCATGTACTCCCCCTCGAAGATTAAAATCTAATAATCTATAATTGTTATTATCTATCTATGATGTCTTGATTACATGTTGATCCATCTCTTACACAACCATAGGGCCTAGCGCGAGAAAACAACAGCTTATTTACATTTTGTTTAAATTGTTCCTATTTCTCCTCATCTTACATTAACTTCATCATCTTACATTAACAAACAGTATGGACTAAATGTACGTGTTACAGTGAAAGCAATGGCAACTTTGTGCAAGAAAATCCTGCACATGCTCCAAACACACAATCCTGTATAGCCGTGAACCAATAACACACACCTACACAATACACATTTATGCATGTATGCACACAGTCACACGGCACATCATTTTGAAAGACAGAAGTAATATCCTTCCCTGGATATCAGATGCAAACTGAAAATAAACGTCCGAAAGAAGAGGCACAGAACACAAAGGTAAAAGCAGATTAGTTAGTACCTAAACATACATTAAGAATAACGCTTATAATAATTAGATTCTAAGACATTAATTGCAAAGCATTACCTAAAACAAATGCTTTAAATAACTCTGCTTAGCATAACCGTACTGTAATCCACAGAGAAAGGCCTGAAGCAGGTAGCACTACAAACACTGGGTATGAAGGAAGACTTGAAGAAACTCACAGGAAGGACTTGACGTCCATGCCACGACTTCGCATCTGGTCCATCGTGTAATCCCAGCTGCCAGGATTGGCGCGAGAGCGCCCTGCAGCTCCAGCTCCCCTACAGCGAGAGGCCCCTGCTCCTGAGGGGCTGCCCCGTACACCCCTGGGACCGCCTCGTGTACCTGCACCCCCATCCTCACCACTGCCGCTACCTCCCCCGCCTCCCCCAGGCTGTCCGGGTGCAGTGTGTAATTGTCCCAAACTTTGGGATGTGGTGGGGTGGTGGCCGAGACCAGGGCCTGGTGGTTGGATGAGAGGCTGCTGAAGACTCTGCTGGCGCAGCAGCGTCCGAGGCCGGGTGGGGATGTGCTCCAAAGTGGACGTATACGATAACACTGGACCCCCAAAGCTGGGAGGGCAGAGGAGCAGGGAGGAAAGAGAGCGCGAAGAAGGCCACGGTCGGCATAGGATGGGATGATGAGGAGGGAGGATGGAGTCAGAGGCCACGGAAGAGGAAGAAGGACAAGTAGATGTAGGAGAGGCGCCGTGGCAACAGGAGGTGAGTTGGTCAGGAGCGGTGAGGTCAGGAGATGAGATGTAGAAGAGAGGGAAAGAATCATCATAGATGAGACAAGGCGGCACAGGGCAGTAGGGAGACACCGCGGAGGTCAGGTTGACGCCAGAATAGACACAGGAGAGTTCATCCAAACAGGAAGTTGATGACCGAGAGGGGGAGGAGACAGGAAGAAGAGTGATGTTTGATGACAAAGAGAAGAAGGAGGCAGAGGGAGGAGCGTTTGGAGGTGGAGACAGGAGGAGGAGGAGAGAGAAAGAGAGCAACGTGAGGCAGCAGCAATAACAGCAGTAGCAGAAATAGCAGTAGACGGTGCAGCCCGAGTGGTCGCCGTGAGCCGCGTGCTGCTCACGGCGCCGCGCCGGGCAGCAGCCTGCGGGCGGGGAGCTCGCCCTGTTCGCCTGCGTCAGATCTGTGTGCACCGTGCGGGTCTGTGCGGTCAGAGCGTGCTGTCTGCGTGAGGGTGTGTTTCGCGCGGGCAGCGGTCGGATGTGCACCGTCCGCGTGGCGCGATTCTGAGCTACGTGACTGCGTCGAGGCGTGTGGGTCGTCGCTTTGCAGGTTCCAGGCCTTCTCGATGAGGGTTTTTTGGTCTGGTGAGAGATCCCCATGTCCTCTACTCGTCAGTTAACTTTTTCCATCTCTGAGAGCCTCTCTTCCTGCCTCTTTTTGGTCTTTTAAATATGTGCTGCACCTCTAGAGACATCCCAACAGCCAACCAAGTCGTACAGTATGACTCCCTCCCTCTGTCAGCCTCTCATTTTCCACTCCTCCCCTTCATAAATGCTATTTAATTAGCTCATGCCTTTCTCACTAATGTTATTACTGTTATGTTATTTAGATGCCAACACTTATTAAAAGATCATTCCTGTGTTTTGTGGGCTCTACAGTATCCTGTATAATCCTTTGTGTCATTTTTTCTTCTCACCAAATGTATCTTCCTCTCTCAGATCACTGTGTAGCTCAGACTGGAATTAGGTCACGAGAGAGCTATTCACATCAGTTCGGTGCAGTTTACTGCAAAATACTTCACCTGACATAATTCTGCATGAGGCTTTTCATGTCCATCATATCTGACTATCACAATAAAAAGGGATACTAAAGGGTGATGGAAGGTTTTGTAGAAATAAAACATGGTGTGGGCCAAACAGAAGAAGAACAAAAGAAGTTGCTTTACACAGCGACAGAAAGATGGGGAGTGCGATGTGAACGATAAGAGCAGAGGGGTGTCGATGGAGGAGAGGCAGAAAATGGGGTGCGAGACACAAACACAAGAGACACATACTTATAGCGGCCTGAAAATAGAATCCAATTATAGACAGGGGGCAAAAAGAAAGATGAGAAGAGGAGAGAAGAGAAGGAGGGGATGAGGAGTGAGGGAGTGACGAGCGTGAATGTGTTGTGGAGGAAGCATCACAGGCACGAGGTGCCAAAGGAAGGTGCAAAAAAACTCATGAAGAACTGAAAACTTACTGCCTCATATACAACACGCTGAATATAGACCCGAACTTGTGTCATACGTCATGGCTGTGGGATATGCAGTCGGCGGCCAACCAGTCCATGTTCAAGCATAGCGATTAAGTAAAAGGTGGGTTGGAAAAGTATGAGTCATTATCTCAGTCAGTATGCGAAGATTAGATTATTTCTGTTACGTATTTTTTTAAAGTACACTTGCAGGCAGTGCAGTGGCACATAAATAAATCATCTCCTCCTGCAGATGCATCCACTGGGCTACATTGTGCAGCTGGGCCGACTGTCAGCTGAAGGTTTGAGTCAGTGGGATACAGCTCGGGCAACTATTGTTATCTTCTGGTGATGATGAGAGTTCACATTTCCCGAGTGCTCACACTTTGATCTGTGCCAGCACCGGAGCTGCACTCTCCTCCCTGCTGAACTTGACCTAACTCTCCTTGTGTCTACTCAGAACGGACTCATTCATCTAAACATAGCTGCTGCTGCTGCTGCTGAGGTAAAAACTAGGAATAACATTTGCATTGTTAAAATGTGTCAATTCTGCTTGCACAGTGAAACGTGTTTTTTTTCTTCTTTTTCTTCCCGGTTCTGAACTCACTCGCTGGGTCTCAATCCTCCGGTCTGCATGTGGCCCTGGACGGTCTGCCACCTCCCGGCCTTCACTCCCTCTGTCACCATGCTCTTCACGCTGTCATTGCGATAATGAGCCCCCCCATCATCCCCATGCCCAGTTGCTGCCCCCTTCTGACCCCCTGACACTGCCCCACTAAGAGAGAGAGAGACAGGGTGCCGAGGTACCACAGCAGACAGAAGGTACAGGAGAGGGAGAATAATGACAGGCAGAGGAAAAAAAGACCAAAGAGCGTGAGAAAGACAGACAAACCCACACATACATACACAGGGAAATATATTGAGTAACCACATGGCTAAGGGGGTGAGACAGATCAGTAGAGTGTGTGACGAGGGCAGGTCTAGTTTTCCAGGCCAAGTAAGAGGCAGGAGGAGGAAAAGGTCTGTGTGGAGTCCAGTGTGGAGGAAGACAGGGATGGGGGAGAGGAGAGCAGGGAGGAAGAGGAGGAAACGGAGAATTTACAGGGAGCCTGTGGAGGATGGAAAACCAGCAAGAAGTCACTCCTTTGGGCCTGGAGGACCAATACTACACCTGCCAGCATTCACTAGTGGCAACAGTGTGTGGATGCTGGTTATTTAGGTCTCATTCTCTCATTCATTTAGGCATTTGGGGCCTGAGATGTGCTACTATACAAGCCAATGCTATAGAAGCAACTTAGAGCAACTGGAGGACGGCTTGAACTCAAAGTGCCTCACGAGCAAATAGCAACTCATTTGGGAGATCATCCAAAGTGATATTCTGTTATATTCTAAAGAGTTGCTTGTCATCCGATCACCACTTAGCATCGATACCGGTAAACAGGGAGTAATGAGATACCTGCACCACGCAGTAGAAAGGGCAATCTATCAATATCAACCTCTTAAAATGGTGCAGCAGGGAATTCATGTTAATACTTGGATTTCCTCTCCAAGCTGGTTTTAGGTTTAAAATGTCACGTCTACTCTAAATGCAGTGATGGTAAAAAAAATAAAGCACAGTAGTGCCCTCTGGTGACATGACTACATTTCATTAATATGCTTGGTGCTCCTGCTCCAGGAGACACAAAATATGAGGCACAGATAACACTGTCGTCTGTTGTGTATGCATGGGAGGGGAGGGGAGGGGAGGGGAGGGGAGGGGAGGGGTGCTACACTTGCATCATGTCTCTTTGAAGGTCAACTTTCACATTCAATTCTGAACAACTGATCTGCCAGAGCATGTGGATAAGTCATCAATCACAACAACAGCATGAAGCAACGGTCAACACAAGAGCTGGGGCCTCATTTATCGAGCACACAGTGAAAGTCTTTACTCTTTAATAAAAGTAGGAACACATAAATAAAGGGACCATGAATCACTAAAAGCATTTACAGGAATACGGTGTTCTGATATCAATCATGTTTCTGACTGACAGTCGAAGGGATTTATAAAAGAAATATAGTCACAGAGTCGTTGACAGTTTTTCATCTTGAAGCTGTCAAATGTATCAAATTAAGTATAATATACTTGATGCATACATTTTAAAATAGCGTTATGTTACTTCACCATGACTTTAAGATTGTGTCACTCCCGTTGCTGACATCAAATATAAAACAAGTTCAATATTTAAAAATTATCGTATTGAACTTCCAATCCGATAAATCCTTAAACATGGGGACTGATTGTGTCAGGCAGCTAACCTGTTTGATAAATGAGGCCCAGCGTCACTACAGATGACAGAGATTGAAAGCTGCTGATCTCGAGAGAATCTCAAACTGGAAATGATTCCCAGCGGTCTTTTGGCTTTAGTATGGTTCAAGTCAGTAGGCCGCCCCATCTCACCAACTTAAAATATATTTGTAATGTTTTCATATTCTACCGGCTCACATGCGTCTTCAGAAAAAAAACAGCTGAATTTCCCATTACTGCAGTGAAAGGTTTCTGCTGGAAAGACAGAGCCACCTGAAAAAAAAGCTTAATGGACAATAAATGACAACCTTGAGGGTTTAAAAAAATAAAAAGTACTTCTCAAACATGAGCACTCGGGTCTAAAGATGGTTTCCTGAGATCAGCAGCCATCATCTTCAGGCAGAGTTTTCAGACAGCAATCCATATGTCCACCGCCATCATGAGCAAAGAGCTGCCTCCTTTCTGCAGGCCATTAAACACACCGGCCTCAACAGCTAGGTCTATTAAAGAGGACCAGTTATTAGACAGTTTATCAGACAGATGCCTGGTTGCAGGATGTCTCAGCTTAGAGCCTTTTCCGTGCCCGGAGGGGGAAAGGTATGACCTTGCTACTGCTTTATTGGATTCAAGTGCCTAGTGAGTGAAAAAATGACTTTTATTGCATCAAGTAAAACCACTGTTACCCTATCTCCCATATGGCAAACAGTAGACACAGTTGAAGTACCACAGAGTTAGTGCAGTACACATTATATTATGTGATGGGGATCAGAGAGAAGCCACAGATGAATGTAAACCACAGGTGAACACTGGCACCACACTGCAACCTGGTTCAATAGTCAACCCTCCACCACAACAACAACAACAACAACAACAACTATTTCAGTTCACATAAGCAAAAGGACAGGGAGATACAAAGATTGCAGATATGGTGGGTTAGGGTATGTTTTGTCTTTTTGAGAGGAAAGTTACTAGGGTTGTCCGTCTCCATGGTTACAGCCCAATGGGAAAGAGGTGAGAGGTTAGAAGTCAGGAGTTAGTGGGACGGGCAGGGCTGTAGGGAGTGGGGGGGCATCTGAACATGCGCCTCTGTTCATTAGAAGGTGACGGGATGTGAGAAGTAGCGGCAGAAATTTGCCCGCGGAGGTTACAGGGCTGTGCTGTTTTGACGCTGCAGTAATAGTCGAATGGCTGTCGCAGGGATGCTGTAATGTGTGTATGACATTTCCTGCACTCACATTTTCCAAACAGATTATGACTAATCATTAGTAACCATGTGTGGCCCTCAGGGTTCTAACATTGGCTGTGGTGTTATTGTTGGAGTTATTACTATTGTTGATGGAAGTCTCATTATAGAACAATAATAAGTCTAGAAATGTGAACGTTGTGTGCATTGGAACAATGTGGCATTTATGGCATGGGCTTTTGGCTAAATATCCCTGGTTACTTACGAGAAAATGTTGTCCACAGAAAAAAAGAAACTAATCAAGATTATGAAAGTCAGCTGCACAGCAGTATAACATCCACATCTAATAGTTCAATCTGATGAGTGGCTTGTGGCGGTGAAGGGTGCACAACTAGAAAAGAGGATTGTGTGAGGAGGGGAGAGGAGAGGAATGCATGGAAGGGACTAAAGGAAAGGAAATAGGGAAGGGAAAGGGCAGAGTGGCACTGCCCCTGCCTCCTTACAGCCCTGCTCAGCAGGAAGTTTCTTACCAACCTTGGACCAAGACTCACTTGAGTGTGAGGCGAGGATCTCCATATGGGGCATAGGGAGAAATGTTTAGTACGAACTCCTTGGGCGGATAGGAGCTCCACCTCTGCTGCACTGTGCTGCTGTCATTGTTATTCCAAAAGTCTCTGTCTAGATCACTGTGGCCAAAGAGAGAAACAAGTCAGAGCAATACAGCTATGGACAGCCTTCGGCACCAACCAACCATTCCCAACAGGCGTTCCTGCTGTGATGCGTTGGCTTGGTTTGAGGAAGAGCTTTTTTACAGCTGCACTGCATGGGAGTTTCAAACAGGCCCAGATTAATGTCTATTTTCCCACCTGAAGTTGACAAATCACCATTGTTGTGCGATAAATTTAAAAAAAGGGGGCAGCCTGGGGGGAAAAGGCATTCACAAAAGCTTTTCATTAAGCAATGTGCTGGAGCGAAGACAGAGAGAAAGAGAAGGAGAAGCAGGAAAAGAGGAGGTCATAACCCGATGAATACATACAGCATGTGATTCATTTCTGTTCATCTAGCACGGCACCGCTGATGAACACATTAGAGTAAACATCAAGGAGTCCGGCCCCTGTCCTCGCCGTGAACGGTGGGAAGGCATGAACGCATGAGACACACGGTGAGATAAATCGCAGACAATCAAAGTAGAGGAGGAAAAGGTGAGCAGAATCACTGAGGTCATACGAGTCACACAGCAGTGGCCAGAGCTGTAGCACAGGGACAGAGCGGGAGAGAACGGTAGAGCACAAAGAGTTTGAAGCTGAGATGGCCAACTGAGCACACCAATGCTGCTGGAGCCAGTGAGAAAGAAAATGCAAAAACTCAGAGACCGAAGGGACTCGAGTCAGAATACATTCACATAGTCCATCTTTAGTGCTTAAAACCAGAAAATAAAAAGTAAAAAACGAGACAAAAATAGCGGAGACAGCCGCAGGCTATAGAAGAGAAGTGGTGATGAGCAGGTTAAGAGAGGCGTTTTGTGGACTTACATTACAAAGCTGACATTTCCTGGTGCTGACCTATAGTCGTGTTTCATCAAGAACAGAAGATACTGTAATCTTAGTTTGAGCCCTGGAAGAAATGTTAAATCAAAATCCCAAACATGTATATTCAAGAATTTTGCAAAGAGCACTCACAAGCCCCTCCCCCCTCTGTTTACTTAAACCTGCACCGGTTTAAGCCGTGCAGAGGCGGAGCGAAAGGCCTGCACTTAAGTGAGACCTATTTTACACCAATAAGATAAGTGCAGGCGCAGGCTCATCCAGCCAAGAGCTTCACAGGTAAAATAATGCAGATTTAATCTAAACTGATTAAATCACTAAACTCTCATTTAAAGTCTACCCGAACATGATCTCGTAGAGATTGTGCTCTTCGGGATAGAACACCAGGCATTATTTTCTGCCTTGTTTATGTGTGTGTATGTCACAGCGTTCAAAGCTGAACCAAATAGAGTTTATTATCACCAGATTATTCTACCCCAACCAGTTACCAGGCGCTTACTTGATGGCTTTCTTCTCCCCTCGCCCACGTGCCGAGTCTGGAGTGTCTGCTGTTTCCACTCCTGGCTTATTCCTCTTCCCCTTGAGCAGAGCAGAGGGAGGAGATGACAGAGAAAGCAGAGAAACAAAAGGTTAGCTTAGATTCATCCTTTGAAGCTTGGTTTTTGCTATACTAATTTCAAGTGTAAATGCCTCCTCCATTATCTCAGGAACACTGTGCCATCAGTCCTTTACCTGATGGTCGCTTGATTACACTCATCAAAGTCAAATCAAATCTGTTGTGGAGAGCCATTTCTGACTATGATTATCATTCGCACCACCCTGAAATTTACATGGCAATTGCCTTTTTAAAGTAATCCTCTGGGTACTGGAGAGAAGCCTCTAGAAAGTCTTGCACCAGCCTGATTTCAAATAGCTAGAGCATGACCTGCTGTAACCATGGAAATAATGGCAATTTAAAGGTTTCGGAAAGTGAGGTCTGCCGGGCGCATTCTACTGGAAAAGCTTATTACAGTTAAAGGTGTTTCACACATGTCACAATGCAAGTAATCTCTATTGACACGTTGCTAAGTGGGACAGGTAGGGGATCAGTCTAAAGCTGCCCTGCCCCCCAAATACCTGCTCCCCTGAAAGTGATGCTCTGATACACATCAAGGATGTATGCGAGGATTTTCCAGGCCAGAAAATGCGGAGGAGGAAAACACACTGAGCTGCCACCGAGGCTTGGCTTGGACGATTGGATCTTAAATTGAAGGGCAATTTCCTGTGTTGGGTTGTGTTGAGCTTGAGACTGGATATCCTGAACTATGCAACCTCCCTGCTTCCACTTTACTCTTATAATCATCCTTCGTAATGAGCCTTACCAGAACTCCCTTGCCCCATGGTACTAGGACCCGGCGACACCGTAACAGGTTTGTGTGTTTTGTCATGAAAGTTGTCGGGCTCTGGTCGGCTTTTATTTCAAAGCCAATGATAGCCTGATAATCAGACTTAATTGCCATTTTGTTTAATTGTTTATTTTTTCTTTAAGTACATTGTGTAGATGGCCAGATAGTCTGTGGCTCAGTAGAGCAAGGTCGTCCTTCAATCAAAGGATTGGCGGTTGGATTCCGCAAGTTCATGTCGATGTGTCCTTGGCCATGACACTTCACACCAAGTTGCTTCCGGAGCTGTGACAACGGTGTGCATGAATGGTGAGATAGTTCTGATGGGCAGGTGGCGCCTTGCATTAGCCCCATGAAATCAGTGTATGAATGCATGAATGATGACATTTAGTGTTAAAGTTGGAAGACTAGAAAAGCGCTGTAGAGTCAGTCCATTTACCAATTATGTATGTCACCTAATTTCTTGTTGGGCAGGTGGTTTTATTTGCCCTAAGTAGTAAGTGACGCATCCGTCCTGCTAATGTTATTTTAAGGTGACATTAGAAAGGCGGTAGCCATTGGGAGGACTGCCAACGGGGAAACATGGGGGGAAACTCTGAGACGCAATCAGCCAGAGGAATTGACTGAGTTGACTCACAGATCTGCGTATGTATGATGAATGCAATGGCCAGAAATAGCAGACCCGTATGGAAAGGCAAATTGTGCCACAGATTATGTACTGATCTTCAGTTCTTTACATGCAGACTGACATCAGCTCCATCATGTCCAGATAACACAGACATCATTTCAAACTACAGCCCACACCGTGGATATTGTGGCTTTGGATTTTGTTGGACCCGTTACAAAACCAGGGTTGACAATAGCGCTTCTGGGCAGAAATGATAATGCTCACAATGGCACGACTGTGCAAAAAACGAAATCTATCACACAAAAGAAAACAAAACCACTCATCTATTGTGTAATCGACACCAACCTGAAATAGAAAGGTCAACCGATGAGTAAACACTGATATGACAGGGACGACACAATAAACAGCTTTATTCAAGAGGTGTGTTTGTAATTTAAACTTCTGGATTGACTGTCTCTTTATAAGCTATCGTAGAAATGGAAGTCTATATACTGAACACATATCAGCATGTTCTCAGCCCACACCAGAGAGACCATTCATGGTCTTTCAAAGTCGCCTTTGGGCGTTTAATAGCTGTTATCATTGGCTTGACATGCTGGCTAAATACAGGACACGACTTCCTTGTTTTGTACAGCATTTTAGGAACACAAAGATGCATACAGCCAACTATTAAAGCTCGAAAACATATGCATACCCGGAAGAGAAAACTCTTCCCCTTACAAAAAAAAATCATTTCACATAAGCACAATAAATACTGTATTCTTGTACGTCAATTTCTGGGGAGGCGAAACTGTCTGAATTGGACGAGGACACGCTACTTAAGGAAGCTCATGTATCATTCAATGTCAAAATGTCAAGAAGGTGGAAAGACACGGAGAATGAGCAAGAGTCTAGTACAGAAAGAAGGGTGAGAGCTGAAAATAGAAACTAGATGTTTTAATTTCAGTTCCAAAAACAAGAACCATGCAGGACGGTATGTGAGATAACAAGATGGGAGGGAGGGACAGGTGTGAAAAATGAACTGGGAGAAACAATGAGTGTCAGGAAGTCCCGAGAGGATTGGATGTGAAAGCAAGAAATGGATGGGCAGTGAGTCTGACAATCCTCAATTCCATACACACACACACACACACACAGATTTACACAGCTTCAAACCCATCTCCTCCACCTTTCCCCATCAGCTCATTCACAAGAGTGGATAACAAACACTCTTCTTCTATCTTCAGGGTAATTGTGGAGGCTGCAGAGATCCATATCGTGATAAACATAACAAAGCTCATCAGCTCTAAATATAAGATACATAAAGAAATTCTGCTCAATACCCAAAATGAGAGTTAACGCATACCAATGGAAGAGTGAGCAATTCCCCCTCATCAGCCTCAACTCAAATGCCCTTGAAAATACTTAAGTCTAATTTAACCTTTCTGTTTTGTAATTAAAAAAACCCGTTAATAAATTTAATTTTCAAAAAGGCTTTTTGACTTTGTATTTGACTTCTATTTCAACAAAAAATAAACAAAAACAAATTAAAACTATTACATATAAAAAAAATAATTTTTGATTTGAACCTGTTGTTGTTAGAAATGGGTTTCGACCCGGTTTTAAATAAGATTATAAATCAATATTATAAATCAATATAAAGCCAATATAAGTGCACAGCCAGCCAAGTGACAGCCAGCCAGCTCTCAGCACAGTGAGCTTAGCTCTCTTCTTTTTTGCATTGTTTTCTTTAGGATCATTTAATTTACACAGGCAAGCTGTGAGAAAAAAACACAGGAACTTGTGAGAAAAAAAACTAGATGACTGGGTCACATGATCACAATTGACAGGGTCACAATCACTTGGTATACAAAGAACCCTGCTATGAAGGAAGACAGGTGTGACAAAAGAAAAGGAAGTAAGACAGAAAAGCAGTAAAGTAAGCTGCACAGAAGACAGGAAAAGAAAACTCAAAAAGTGTCACTGCATCTAAACACACACACAAACACACCACACACACACACACACATACAACACAGTTTCGTTTTCTGATTTTTTTTTTTTTTTTTTTTGAAACTAGAAACTAATTCTATTGGTTTGATTTGCTTGATTGGTTGTTTGTTTTTTGTTTTGTTCTATAATTTTCTATTTTGTTATTTTGTGTTTCTATTTTTTTTTTATTTTGTATTCAAGTTCTATTACCTTTTAGCCTTTTTCTTGATTTTTTTTTTCTTGATAATTATATATAACACCATAAATGTTGCTATAGTTAATAATAATATTATTAAAAAAAAATAATAAAAAAAAAAAAAAATAAGAGATGTGTTTCACCCTCAGTAATGTTCAGGCAACCTCAGTACAACACATTTTATTTATTTATTTATTCTTTATTTATTTATTTCTTTTTTTTTATTTTAATTTATACTGACAAAACGAAAAGGCAAAAAACCCCAACCCAAAAAAAATATTAAAACCAATATTTTTCATGATAAGGAAAGCCTAACAAGGTAAGAAACAAATTGAATGATAGATAATTGTTGTGTTGTTATTTTTTTAGCTGATTTAAGACACGGGTCAAAACCGACCCGTTAACATAAGAGATGGTAACAGAAAGCTAACACAGGAGGAAGGTTAAACCAGCCGTCTTTTTTTTCCTGCGACAAATGGTTTCACACGATTACAGTATTCAGTGTTGTCTGGCTCAGATCCATGAGTTTAAAATAGCTCCGGGGAGTCAACTAACACACGTGTAACTTCACTGTTCGCTAAGCCTAACGCGAGTGTTCAAGTTTTGAGCTCCAGCTCGATATCTGGCGAACACCAGGTACTGATATCATGTACAGGGGAGCATGGTGGTGGCGACCTTGTGCGATGAAGGTGCTTCTTAGTGGCAGAGACATGGAGACGGGTCAGAATTGAGGGACGGATAAATGCAGCAGATACTGTATATGGAGAGGTCATTGAAGAAAACCTGCTCTAGAGTGCACACAACTTCAGACTGGAGACGCAGTTCACTTTACGGCGCTGCAATGACCCGAAGAATACAGCCAAGACCACGCTGGAGTGACTTTGGTACACTTCTCTCACTATCCTTGAGCGTACCCCATTTTGGGAATCCAACTAAGCATACAGCCAACGACTAAAGCTTCAAAACATCTGCATGCCCAGAAGGGAAAACTCTTCCCTCTACGAAAAAAAAAAAGCATTTCACGTAAGACAAAGCCCAGGCTTCAACCCTCGAGGGCCATCTGTGGAGAGAGCTGAAGATGGCTGTTCTCAAACGCTTCCCGTCCAATCTGAAGGAGCTTGAGAGAATCTGCCAGGAAGAATGGAATATACTTCCCAAATGCAGGTGTGCAAAGCTTGTAGAGACACAGATAAGAAGATTCCAAGTTGTAATTAATGCCAAAGATGCTTCCACAATGTACTGAATTAAGGTTAAGAATACTACAGAATTACACCATTTTTTAAATTTTATTTAATTTTTTTTGTCTTTACGAGTCATGTCTTTACATTGATGATGAAAGATGGCAATTGTATCCATTTCAATGTTATTCTACGACACAATAAAGAATGCAAAAAGTGAAGAGGTTTGAATCATTTCTGAAGGCAACGTTTATGAAAGTAAAGTTTTAATATGCTGCGTCTCTGTTTCATCAGCATCAGCTGTTTCAGCCAGTGCCTCAAAACTACACATGTTCACGTTGAAGTTACGAAGAAGATGTAGTCAATAAGACGGGAGCAAAGAAAGAACGTCAGATGGCTATGTTAAAGCTTGACAGCGTTAGAACTTGGATCAAGAAATAACTCTGTATGCAATGTTTTGATGAAAACCTGACTGGTAAGTAAGATTATATCAAATTTAACTTGGGAAGCTCCAAACAACAAATACAGTATGTTTACAAAAGTGGGCTAAAATATGCTAAACTTGAGGATGGTGCATATCTTTAATGAGTTTTAAACCTTGACAGATTACCCAAACAACCACGACAGACTTCATCTGTTTACTATCCGTTTCAGTTATTTATACAGGCGTCCCACTGGATGTGCCGTATTAAAAAAAGAGTAATGGTGCCCACTGAGGCTTCAGATGTACTGGGGCACAGATATCTTTTTTTGCTACGTGATTGCAGATGAGAAAACTTTGCATTGGACTGCCCAGGGTGATGCTGAGGGTTTTCTTGAAGAATCCAGACATGAGAAGAGACGGAGTGAAACTACCCCTCTCTCTGGCTCAGTTGGCAGTGCACTGCCTTCCAACACCCAGCTGTGTTTGTTTGCTGCGAATTAGCAGGCAGCAAGAGTCTACATGCTCGCTCAATATTACCCACATCACACCATAATTAGAGAGGAGTACACTATTAAAATGGTCTTCAGCTGATGAATCATCAGTGGATCTTTCGTTTTCAGCATCTGTCAAAACGATCTATTTAAAAATAATAGAGGCACTGACATTGAGAAGCGTGTAATCGCAGAGACGTAACATTTCGTTATCACCACCAACACTACATGTCACTTAAATGTGACAGGTCAAGGCTGTAGATCGACATCATGAGCTCTTATTATAGGATTCACAATGGGTTTTTTGAAAATTCTCCTTTGAAAATTCTATCATTGTTGATTTTCACATCTTCTCCCTCCTCTGATTGGCATAATTACTATGATCCTCCGAACAACTGTGAACTCCTAACCTCCAGTTGATGCTCCCAAAATGATGAAGATGGTTGATATGAGCCCAACAAGGGTTGAATCAGGCTGGGAATCTGGTCCCTGTGTCACATGGCTCACAGGAGCAGGCAGAGGGTTTATGAATGCCAAACAGCCACTGCTGCTCAAACAGATGTTAGCTGCACCACCTCTGATATCCGAAAATCCCACCCAACACCTCCAACATGAGCCCCCGCTGACAATCAGCAGCCCCACGACGCAGCGGCTTACCAACCACGTGATCATTTGCTTGGCTTGGTTGTCGCTCCTGTCGCCAACTTTCTCTCTAATTACAAAAAAATATAATAGAACCAGACATGAAAACACACACAAATCAATGAGTAAGAAATGAAGGCTCTCATAAAAAATGATATTGGCTGAGCACATATTCTTAGAATGTCGCCCTGATGCATCTATAAACAGCAATAAGCAGGCAGCAGAAGGGGACGATAGTGTTCATTCCACCGTTTTTTCCAGGGGGCTTAGATAACAGAAAGCCATGCAGGAGGGAGGCGTCAGGAAAACCGCACATGGGGACTTTTAAAATAAAACCCATCACACTGGTTGCCAGAACTAAAACACAAAAAGCAACATACACCCAAAATGTCTTGTCTATTAACCTATGAATCATAACCGTAGCTGGCATGTGCCCACTCGCAACTGACACGTGAAGCTTGAGGCAAACGTTCGCTCTCATGAAAGCCGACACTGTCGAAGAGCACGCTCGGAAACATCATAAACGAAAGTTTTAAACGTGATAGTTTTATGTAAAATGAGCTTAAACCACTGAGCACTTTTTACCGAATGAATATTTTTGCATAGAAAATGGGAATTCAAAGCATACAAGATACGCATCTATAATGTCTCAGTTGAAAGTAAATCATGCTGTTTATACATTATAATCATGCGTTGGGGGAATATAGGGCTGCCATGGAAAACAACAGATAAAGAGATCAAGGGAAGTGAGGCAGCGGAGACTGTTCCTGTAACA
Source organism: Pseudoliparis swirei (assembly GCF_029220125.1). Classification (NCBI taxonomy): domain Eukaryota; kingdom Metazoa; phylum Chordata; class Actinopteri; order Perciformes; family Liparidae; genus Pseudoliparis; species Pseudoliparis swirei. The sequence goes on along the minus strand of NC_079393.1, from coordinate 11,369,714 downwards.
CACAGACTGTAAAGCTGGCGCGCCTTCATGGCTGTTAGTCACATATAGAAATCATCACACCTTAAGGATGCGGATATTAATGTGAGAAAATTATCAACACATTGACGCACAATGCTTTGTCGAAGTGTCGCGCACCGTCAATAACACATTCATCAGCACAGAAAGGACAGCAGTTTGTCTCGTTCACACTTAATCATGTTGTACATTATGCAGCTGGGTTTGGTGTGCTTTCACGCACCAGTGGGCTGCTCACATTCTTCCCAAAGTAAGTGGTCTGAAGACTTCAAAGGGTTTAATGTCCATGTTAAGGCCCCTCTGTTTTACCCACCACCACTGCCACCAAACACTAAACACACACCCTGAAGGAGGCTCCCCAGGGCAAGATGCACTGATACAGAGATAAAAGAAGACGTGCACGAACAGCATCTCCACTGAGACCCAACCACATCCTCGTGTGTGTGAGGATGTGGTTGATGGTGGCCATCACAGGGTCATATGGCCAAGACATCGTCACCGTGTCCCAGTCCGGCCTGCTCTGTGGCTGCTGCGTGCAGTCCCAGGATGGAAATGAGATTCACTTACACACATAGAGCAGTGCTCCGGAGAGGCCCTCAGGCCCTTTCCAAGATGCTGTTAGAAGAACTACCTCCATCCACAGCTGCAACCAACACACGCCATTCACTGCTCCATTGACTTAAAGTGGACATCAAATATAAAACGACATTCCAGCGTATCGCTGTAACATCAGTGCCCCCACACAACCTTCCCCCAACATCTGAACATGTGCAATATCCCCACATAACTTTCCCCTTCCCCCTCTTTCTTTCTTTTTACAAGCTAGGTACAGCACTAGCCTACTTACCTACTTATTATCTCTGCACTCTCCTTTCTTATGTTTATTTTTGATAACCTGTTCCTGTACTTAATACTGTTAATACTGCATACACTTTACCACACTATGTACAGTGTGTTTTTTGTAGTGTTTTTTTAAATATATTTTTCATATTTCTATTATTATTACTGTTACTATTATTATTATTATCATAGTGTGTTTGTTTTGTATCTCTGCTGACTCTGAGAGCCCTGCAAAAATAATTCTGATGTTTCTGGACTGCTGGTCTAGGCACAGATGGCAAATAAAAAACCTTGAACATTTCAGCACAAACTGTTTCCTCCCTGGTTCTTATACATTATAACGGCATCGACAAGTAATGGAGTTAGGGCCACCTTCGAGGGATTCAAGCAATACAAATGGCATAATGTAGAGAGGCATGAGGCGTCCAGAGCCGACGGCAAATACCAAATCCCACCATCTGCATGTGGACCAATAGGTTTCACAGCGGTGCAACGGTGAGCTGAGACAAGTGTGCGGCAACATTACACTTGAACCTGTGTTCCTGGGTAGTACAAGCACAAGATGATTCAGAAATCAATTAACTTTAAAGGCATGCAAATCTAAAAGAAATCAGTCAAGTGAAGTAGCCGTACAGCTCTGTCTGCCTAATGAGTGGCTGCCTCTTTAATCAATCACATTTTAAACCACGTAATCACAATGATATGGCCTCTGTTAGAGGTCAGTGTGCTTAATCTGTGTTCTGTTTCTCATCAGTGAGTGGACTGCTCTATGAGGCGGTACCAGAACAGTTTATTGATGTTGGAGCGCTGTCTTTCTGAGAGATTAACGAGTGTGTTCCTGCGCTGTTGTCGTCATGTGGACACTGATGTCATCGTGTTTACAGCAACACGCAGTCACGGAGAGTCAATAGGTACTGTTGTGAGGAAAATACACCTTTCAGAAAGATGTATATAATCAGATTGAGTTATGGTGATGTATTGATATAGGGTTTGGCTTGTTCATTCTGGGCTACTGGAGTAACATGGATATAACATGGTGTTACTTGATGCAAATATAACCCAGTCATGCACATGGCGGTCACAACACTGCGAAAGGTGTGGGGATGGGGAGCAAGAGCGAACACACTACGAGTACGTCCAATTAGGAGACCTCGAAGTGTATAACATTTCAAAACATTGGCGGAGCTTCTAATGTGTCATCTCTCTTATAAAGTATTTTTGGTTAAGGACAGGTGAAGTCATCAGGCAGCGAGCCTCATGTTTCTGTGACTTGTGGGTAATTATTGTAACTATATAGACACAACATATACCTTCGCCAACAATACATGTCAAACAATTTAATTGCATCCGACAATCCGCCCCACATGACAATACCTATATGCTCTCCATTCTCATTGCTAATCGTTTTGGGCATTCACGGTGTTGTTTTCCCACACTCGGGAGCCAATTACCTTGAATTGTATAATTTGTAAAATAACAGACCTAAAATGTAAATCATGCCTTAATCAAGAACTATATTAATTAGTATAAGCTCTAAACACTTGAACGGTTTTCATTATTAACTATCCCTTCACACAATATTCTCAGTTCAACATAACCGCGAAAATATTTGAACAGATTTTCATAACATTTGCGCCAATGCACCAGAGTGTCTTCTTTCAAGAACAATCACAGCAGACGAAGCATGTTAAGATGAACGAACGTGACACCAGAACATGTGCGGTGTGTGTTAATGACGCTTGTGGTCGTGTTGCGTGTTTCAACTCACCAGCTTGCGTTGACACCAACCGCAGACGCCACAAAGAGCCACCAGCCAAACAGCACACACTGTCACTGCGAGGGAGACCAGGAACACACTCAGGGTCACTGAGCCTGCACACGGAAAGGACATAGAGGCAGAAAAATGAGTGATGCTTTTAGTTACATACACAATTAAATGTTTTTCATTGTGTGTAAAATAAAAAGAACATGGGATATTTGCTCCAGAGCTGATTGTATGTCACATTGAATCATGTTGTCGACCCAAAATAAAGCTCTCCCTCCCCGTCTAATTGAAAATCCTGCAACGCTGCCATTTGTACATTCTGTCAAAAGCAGCTGAGAAATACAATCTCATTACTACCCCCTTGATACTGGAGCATTTCAATATCTTTCCAATAAGGGCTGCAGCCAGGCATCACTCAGATCCACACACACACACACATCACTGTCATGGTGTCACAGCTTGTTAACTGACGGGATGAAAGAGAAAGGAGGAGAGGGAGAGAGGAGAGAGGAGATGATGCTTGGCTGACAATACAAGATAGATCATGATTAATGGGTATCAGTAGATGACCAGAGAGAGAGAGGTGGATCTGGAAGAGTCATACAAAAACATAATCTTTTGCTGAGAGATAGAGTGGATGTGTGAGAGAGACGATTCACAGCTGCACCTGTGCGCCTGTGTCTGTTGACATGATACCGTTACAATAAGTGGATCGAAACTCGTGAGCACTTTGAGCGTCAAGGTTGCACACATTCAAACAATTCAACGGCCTTCACTTTAGAGGACAAGGATGTGAAGCCTTCATTTGAGCTTTGATATTCACACAGCGGGGAGGATGCTAATGTATTCATGGTTTCCTTCTAACAATTCTGATTCCTGAGTATACAGCGATAAGCGGGTGTCAGGAAGCATTTTCATACCGCTGAGTGACACACTGACAAACACGCATGCTTTCCTTTCAATAACTGGGTTTGTCTTCCACGCTTCTCCCCAATTGCTTTCTCCTTCCCTTCCTTCGCTTGTCACAACTGGCCTTTTCGTCTCCCTCCTCCGTCGGATCGTTGCTATATTCTCCACCTCGCCATGTCCTCTGGGAACAGACAAGCTCAAAAAGCAGGAACAGTGGAGGATAAGAACGCGATCAGCACAATACTCCACCGTTTTCACTCAGCCTCGACGACTGATTTGAAGTCGATGTGACACCTGAGGCCACTAAGAGAGTTCATCCAAAACAGCCATGAACAGCAAATGTAATGATAGGTAGATGATGATTTGACTTCTACTGTTCGACATTACATTCAAATCTCATTATAACACACATTATAGAGTGTGACTGTAACAAATTAACCATTTAGTGTGTGCATTTGCATGAAAATGTCTATGGGAATGGTGAAAAAGGGAATATCTTGAGTTGCGGATGGAGAGAGACTGAAGACTTTGCAGGGAGAGAGTGAGCTTCAGCAGTCAGCAGCAAAAAAATGTTGTTCTTGTTCATCCACTCCACTATTTTTATGTTGATTGTGCTTCCATGCTTCATATATTATGTTTAATTCATAATTTAGAATTAAATTTCTGACTGCGTTATGCACCACATTGGATTCTTGGTATACAGAGATAAGAGACCGTGTTTTCTATAATCGTTCTACTAATCTTTTGTTTTAATCACGCTACAATGTATGAATAATTACTGTTATGCTGTCGTTTACGAGAGGAGTCAGTGTGTGGTGAAAAGAATAAGAACCACAAGTCAATCCAGTTTTTATCCGACAACTCTCAGGGAGGTGCTCAGTAGAAGTTAATTGTGATAGGTGCTGCCTGATTGATAATAAAAAAACATCACACACTACATGAGTTTATCTCCTGACAAGTGACAACAGCAACTGCTCCAGACTGCGAAACACGTAATCTGCTTTGACTGATCGTGAAGTGCTATCACCGTACTAGTTGTTACAAGTGACCCCTACCATTATTTATCTACAGGTAAAAAGACTGCTAATGGTAAAAAGGCACATCCATGCCCTCCGAAGCATGAGAGGGTCACACAGCCAGCTCCTGAATGACGAATACCACGATTCATAGGCGCTCAGAAATAGAAGCAGGCTACATAGTCTGTTACTGTATAATCATCGAGAGGTCAATAAAGTGGAGTCCATTAGATACCAAGACATCAGCAAGAATAGCAATGGATCTTGAATAAGAAGCTGGTTTCCCCCTCAAGGCATCCACGGGAGCATCTAGTGCTAAGTGACTCAGTGATGGATGCTCGGATTCCTGAAGGGCTCAGAGAGTCAGGTGGATTTGTGAAAGCCAGCAGCTGATGGAGGGCCCCACAACCTGTGCGCTTTGTGAAGGTCGGGGGTGGGGTGAAGGGTGGTATGGTTTATGATCTGTGTCAGCCAGCAAATAACTTCCAAATACATTGCAGCATCCACAGAGGCTACGCTACTGCACTGGGTAAATGGAGAGCCGGATTCCCACTTCATGGGATAAAATATATACTTCCTTTTTAGAAGCTAAAGAGAAGCAGCGTGCGCAGACGGCGCGGATGAATAAAAGACAGGAAATACAGTGCGTTGCGCTGTTAGGGAGATATGCAAATCTTCAGCACTATGGCTGTGGAGGAAGAGAGGCATCATGAGAGAAAGAGAAGGATGTGCTACACATATCTATCACAGCACTCAGCAACTTCAATTTATCTTTCCCCTTGAAACACAACTTTCAGCTTGAAATACTCAAGCAGGTGACGCATTAGTAGCGTGAAAGATGAAACAGTGTTTGGATGGTGAAACTGTTCATGTGACACATAGTGATCTTCACTATATTTAACTATAAGGACTGAGACCGCTCGCTAAGACTGAGAACTGTGGGCTGAAGAAGCCATTGCACCCTTTGATCAGAAGCCTTTCGTAGTCGGAGCCAGAAAGTTGCTTGTTAGTTTTAGATTTCAGTGGCTATCTCTTGTGTATGCACATAAAAGAGCAAATGCACTGGGGTGAGTCGTGGCAATGATGGTGCAAATGAGTTCACTGAAGAGGACAACAGACGAATACAACAAAGAGCGTGTCGTGCTGAGGTTAAATGTGGACATTTAAGGGTAACGCAGCAAACGGCCTGTTTTTATGGAGTGCTCTTCGTGCTCAGCAGCATCGAGTACAGCGAGCATTACTGCGGTTGCACAGAGTGGGACTGTGCATGTAGGTGATCCGGCCCACATGCAGTGAGCTAAGCCAAGCAGAAAGGTACCAGTCCTCAGGGGTAGAATAAATTGCTAATTGGACAGGCGGAACTGGAGCAGTGTCCAGTCAGCAGTGCCGCCACACTGCATCTTTATGCTCCGTCTGAGGTGTAGAGGGTCGTGCCTCAGAAGCTCCGGGTGCAAAGCTCGCAGCCTAATCGCCACTTCAAAGTGCCCCCTCCTTGTCCTGGAGTCTGGGTACTGCCCTCTTTATAACCACTGAACTGCTGCTGGGGTAATCCTCCGATGTCACTCGGATGTCTTTGCATTCCCCTCCGAGGCAAAATCTGTGTGCAACGGCGAACCTTAACTTACATCCAGTCATATTGTGATACTGAGTGTTTCAAATTGCTTCCCTCTACCTTCTGGCTCAGCCGCAGCTTTGTTGATTTTATTTTTGCAGTTATTTCTCGAGAAAAGAAAAAAAAAATTTGAAATACATTTATTTATATATTTAAAGATGTTGTATTAAAAAATGTCTGCGTTTGCTAAGTCGCAAAAAATAATTTGTGAGAGAAGAGCATAATATCGATTTGAGTCATTAGAGAGAGATTAAATTACTCAATACAGTGTTTTTTTGTCGAATAAACTGATGAGGTACCATTTGCCTTTTCACACAGCGAGGCTCGTGGTTGCTACCGGTGCTGTGGCCGGAGCAGTTATTGGAGCCTTTTGGTGTGTCGCTCAATCGGCATTTGCTTAAGACAGAACATCATTTCAGGTGGGATAACGAAACTTCTCTCCTCTGTGCAGACCTCATTGTGAAACCTTCCCACAGCTATTTGAACGAATGTACCATTGGTATTTGTTTTGGATTTACAAAACCTAAAAAAACATTGAGCCCCCTGTAAATGTCAAATCACCTCTAAACTAAAGTAAATACAAATGTGACATTTGTATTTACTTTAGTTAAATGTAATATATTTGTAATCCCCTATTGACCCAATTGCCGTCCAAACGGCCCTCAGTTTCTATTTATTTCAGTGGGGTGTTAACATTTCTCATAGATTTCCTTCACCTCTAATTTCTCTGAAACTTACTGAATGTTATTTACTGTGCTTGAGCATGCAAGATGCTACAAATTAAAATGAAACTTAACACATTCATGTTTTATCAGAATCAGAATCAGAATCAGAAACAGTTTTATTGCCAGGAATGTTTACACAAACGAGGAATTTTTTTTTGCAACAACATTTGGACATGACAAACAACAATCAACAATCAACAAAGACAACAAATAATGTGAAAGTGTTTGGGTGTGTGCTCATGGTGTGTTTTAGTTAAGTAAAGTGTGCGTGTGGTGATTAAAGTAAAGTGTAAATAAAGTGGCATGTGTGGGAGGCTCAAGGCCTCAAGCATGCATGTTAAAGTGACGTGTGGAGGAGGCCAGGAGGGAAGAAGAAGGAGGGAGGAGGGAGGTGGGAGGAAGAGGGAGGAGGAGGAAGAAGGAGGCGGGAAGAAGGAGGGAGAGGAAGGAAGAAGAGGTGGTAGTCCTGAAGGTGGTAGTCAGTCCCGTCAGTCATTGATGAGCCCGAGCCCGACTGCCGAAAAAAACTTTGGTGTGGCGGGAGGTCTTTGTCATGATGGACGCAGCCTCCTCCCGAGGGAGGGACTCAGGAGTGTCCAGGGTGGGAGGAGTCAGCGACAATCTTTCTGGCCCGCTTCAGTGACCTGGAAGTGAACAGGACCTGGAGGGAAGGCAGATTGCAGCCGATAACCCTCTCGGCCGAGCGGATGATGCTCTGCAGCCTGCGCTTGTCTTTGGCTGTGGCTGCAGGGTGCCAGACGGTGATGGAGGAGCAGATGATGGACTCAACGATTATTATTGTTTATTTTCCAGAGTTTGATTTTGGCTGGGAATTCTCACACATCCTTGGATGTCAGCGCTAGTTACCACCACCCTTTATTGTTAAATCTTCATGCGGCAATAATTTTGAGAGACAATACACAACGTAACGTTCTTTGTGACGGTTAAGCTATCTCAAGCACGTTGGCAGCAGAGGTCAAAACTAAATTGGAAAGCATTAGACATCCATTTACCTGAAGAGCTGCAGGCCTGCTTTGGGAACTTGATGGTGATATTGAGTTCATGCACGTTGCAGCAATTTGCACGACATGAAGAAACATGGGGACTCCATTCTGTAATGGCCCTTTACCACTTAGAAATCCCAGTTTATATTGGACCCCAGAGTCCCGTGTGCTGCAGGTCACAGGGAAGGGTAGAGCAACCAGGGACATTTTGACAGGTGGAGAGCGCCTGTGATGAGAGTGAGTGTCTCTTGCATCCCCTCTAGGCTACAGGGAGCTGTGCCTGTCCTCTGTCCCTATTTGCACCCTGTGGCTCAGCTGCAGCACTGCTGTGCTTTCACAGAGGCTGTTTCACAGCGACAGTAAGAGGACTGCCACCCACGTGAGGTCTGCTCTCACATGAGGGATAAGATCCATCTCAGCCCGCTGACAAGCCGAGCTGGAGTCGGACCAGCAAGACGTCATGTGACACATGTATGGTGTGACCTATAATGGCATCATCAACTTATTAGCACCTCCGACACTGAAGGGGTTAATCACCCATAAAAGCCAACGAGATATTGGGATCTAAGTGAACAGATGCTGTGATATTGTTTAAATATATAGTAAATATAGTAACTTAAATACAACAAATTCTATTGTTGTCCTGCATACTCCTGTTCTTATGTAACTTGGGCAAATACTACAATTCCTCATGTATATTTATGAGTCTGTAATATGGCTAAGATATCCTTTGGCATAGACCATTTAATGTAATTATTTAAGCTTCAACAAATATAATACCCACATAAATAAAACATTTCCCAAATACTCTGTTTTCTTATCAGCTGTATGCTAATGTTAAATACTCAGGAGTGTCTGTGAGAAACCACCACAGCCTGCTCACAATATGATGCTCAATGAATAGACTGAATATCTTAGTAATGCGGCTTTCATAATACTGTCAACATGACATACTGAAATAAAAATAATGAATGTGATTACTGAATATGATTATCTTTAGCATATTTAGAGAGGCACATACAGAATCAGCTGTTTGATGAATTTAGAACTACTTTGTAAACCTATTGTTCTTCAGATCTTAGAGCCTCGCTACTAAAAAATGTATGATGTTGATATGTTGTATGTTTCTGAATCAATTGTGATGCCTTAGTTTCCAGAAACTGAAATCAACACATTACTATTGAGTTAATTATACTGCTGGTATGTCAGTGGGTGCTTAATGAATATGATCTATAATTGATAGATCATTGAATCAGTGATGAAGATGATAAAGATAACATTTTGGTTACATCAAGTTTTCTGATGTCTTTTGGTGCGGATATTTATGCACTAAGCATGGTCTTGATCTATCACATAATCTATCAGTGTCTCTGCCTTAATGTTCTCCCTACAGCTCTGCCTCAGAAAGACAAAATGAACCGCTCAGATTGAAATTAATGACTTTCATATGTAAGCCACAAGGACCCAACACATTTACCCTGGACACTCTCCTCATGCTTCCTCACAGGCCCGCGTATTTTCCAATTTGTAAGTGCCCCTCATGCCTCTTATCAAACACACATTAAAAATGGATTAGAGTCATACATCACCAGATGACTCTAAAACACTACTTTAAAAGAGGCTAACTTATCTGCCTGCCTGGCTTACATTTTAGCGGTGCACATTTGTCAGTGCAATTTACCAGCTAATTGCACATCTAGGTGACTTTGATTGTGCCCGCTCTGTTGGGATTGAAGAAAATATTCCAAAACATGATTACTGATTGCCCTTTGAAGAAGTACCTCTTGGCTTCACATGGACTTAACCTTTTTCCCCTTTCTTAAGTACTCTTCCCACTTTTACCTCCTGCCCCGAGTGCACTGGGACAAATGACTGTTATATATTCTAGAAACCTGATCAAGCTGAATGAGCTTCTCCTGTTTAGTGGCCCCAGAGCTTCATGGTGTTATGGTGTAATGCTTCCTCACGCGGTTAAAAAAAAAAACTATTACTCACCAGTCCCACTGGTGCCCTTGCCTTTATTGACTTAAATCCACATGGTGGCTGTTGATACTCTGGAGGTAGAGTAGTGTCCATCTCAGCAATGAGCTTGGAAGCTGTAAACTAAATGAACCATGACTAACGTTATTCCTGTCTCAGAGGCATTACATTGCTTATATACAGCCTATTTTATGTGTCGGGAGCAAGGTTAGGGTTCACAACTAAGCAGCTCCTCGCTGAATTGTTTTTCTACACTTTTTTCCCAGTGGTTTAGCTGAGCTCTCTGTCCACAGCCTCTCCAGTCCCACCCACAAACCTCTTGAATAAGTGGCTATAGCTAATGGGTGGGTTTATTCAACAAGGCCCATCGTGCTAATTGTCTTGCGAGTTGTGCCAAACAATTTGCCTAGCTCCTCTGACTTCCTACACCACCTCAATGTCCACTTTCTATCCCCTTCTTGTCATCTGTGGTCTAATGTACAGACACCTCTAATTCATTACCTCACCTTATCCATCGGCATTGAAAGTTGTGTTTCAGTTACGACCCAAAAAAAGGAAATATTTGCACGTTCTCAAAATGTAGAACACTAAAACCCACATACTCTTCCACTTGACACAGCTTAAGCACAGTGTGACATGAGTGGTAACACGTGGATTTTAGGGATGTGAAGGAACCAAGAAAGTGAAGAGAGAACAGCAGGAACAAGCAGAGTGGGAGTGAGGAAGAGAGGCTCGACTGTAATGCTATTGAGGAGCAAGTTGTGAAGTTTGTACATATGCATACAGGCATACAGTCCCCTTCTGCCCACATCGTCAGCTCAAAGCTGGTGACATCGACCAAGACAAAGAGGTCCCGGATGCTCCATATGTATCATGTGGGAGGCATTATAAAATCTAATCCAAGTCAAAGTCAACTGTATTTTCCTGAGGACACAGGGCAGCGTTGCATATGTATGTTTGTGTATTTGCGTGGACACTTGTGCGCTTCTGTGTCCACGTCCAATTTCCAGTGCCACTCTTGACATAAAAATAGCAGCCTAAATATTCACGCTCCATCAAAAATAGGAAAACAATTATTGAGGGTGTAATTAAAGTATTGGCAGGACAAGTGCAACTTTAATTGAATGACAGCTAAATTACAGGGAAGCAGCCTAGTCCCGACATCTCCTTTATGGTTTATAAAATCTCCTCAAACACCACGCAACTACATAATGGGCTTAGTTTAAGACGTCTACAGGATTACTCACAACCAAAACAGACACACATCTAACGAGCAAAGTTCATGTGACAAAGCCGTACAGACTCAGTCTGTCATTAATGAATTAATACAAATTCATGACGACCTGGAGGCCTCTACCTTAATTAAAAGCCCTTTATTACCTGTCAGGACTGATCAGGTAGTAAAAACCCAGGATATGGTAAATCCTCGCCTCTAGCTAGAGATTAGAGTACTGACTTGTCGACAAAGTCATATCCCTTATGACTTCATAAAAGAGCCACTAAAAGACAGACATCTCCTGACCTGCATCTGTGCATGTCAGTTTTTGCATTGGTATATCTGCCCATATCCCATATTTCTTGTGTTTCTGCAAAACGGTCCTCACTTCCTTGGAGTCAAAAACTCACGTTGACTACGTTGTAGCCTCGGCTGGTGTGATGACTGATCACTTGCCTCGCCTCTGACCACAACCGCCTCACAACTGGTGTCAGGAGTGCTGACGAGGGGAGGATGTACAAGTGTACGGCAGCTAAATGAGGGAATTAATGAGTCGAGAATCGTTTTGGTATTTGCAACAGGTTGTCAAACTGTATTGACTGTACGCTGTGAGTGCGGAGGCAGAACAGAGTAACTCCTCTTCAGGAAGTATTCTATTTGTTCAGCGGCTGCTGCTCTCGTTAAATGGAAAAGAGAATCCCGTCCCTCCAGTGACCACCTTTCTCCCCAGGTGACCTTTCACGTCAGCCGCTGTGCATTAAAGCTCCGCTATGGTCGGATTGATCCGGTCCTCTTCGGTGCTGTGGGCAGAGCATAGGCCCCGGGGAAGACATTGGCTCAGTGTTAGGAGGAGATTTAAATACCCCTCTGCTTTTAGACTCCAGCTGGACAGACACCACAGACAATAACTCTCATTAGCAACCGCCAATGTCACTGGAAGGACAAATTAAAGTAATGAAGTATATCCTATAACGTATACTGTATCATCTTCTCTGACTCTGGGTTTCTTCCAAAAAACTCATTTAATAATGAATACTAACATTTTATAAACGTCATGTTCGCCAGAATTGCTTTCCATAAGCACGGGGTCATCTTGGACGGACGGGTCTCGAGCACTTGTGTCTGTCGCTTGACATCCCATTGGTGTGTTGGCTTGTGTAACTGTCAACAATTTACAGCCGGGTAGAACCCAGCAGACCCAGACATATTGACGGTGCCATGCAGCTGCTTGCTCGCAGCAGGATACAGTCAAGGGCTCATGGGAAATATAGTTTTCCACAACTACCAGTCCTTGTGGCCTTCACTTCTACTGGGAGAAGCCTGTAATTTTCCACACAGCACATTTTCACCTTGCTCCGTACTGTAATAGCTTTTCTTAACCCTTGTGTTGCCTTAGGGTCATTTTGACCCGAATCAATATTACACCCTCCCCCCGCCTTAGGATTAATTTGACCCCATTCAATGTTTAATGTCGGTGTTCTTTCGGTAGTCAACAAACAAACATAAAGTGCCTCACACTTAAACTTGGAAAACAATATTAATTCTAATAATTTTCTGGAGGTTTTAATTGCTGGCGTCAAATTGAACCCAAAGGGTAAAATATGTTAGTAAATATAAAGGTAACAGGAGGGTGAAACATTGAATCGGGTCAAAATGACCCACAGGCGGGGGGAGGGTGTAATATTGATTCGGGTCAAAATGACCCTAAGGCAACACAAGGGTTAATTCTTACTCGCATGCATATTAAAAGGAGCTGTTCTGGAGATATGAGCTTGTTGCTGCTGTTGCTGCAGACAATAACACCTCAGAGTTCAGGAGAGGCCGTTGTAGTGGCACTCCGTCTAGTTCTGGTTCTTCTGTACCACTATTTTGAGATCAGTCTTAAAAGCTATTAATTGACACGCGAGTGACAGAAGTAGTTCTTTCATACGAAATGATGTTTACTAAAAAACGTAGATGTTTACACGGTCAAATAACTATGTCGCTTCCAACAACTCTGAGCTCAGACACGACTGACAGTCCAACACACAGCTGTTATACTGACGCGACGTCATCTGATTGGAAGCTTACATTCTGACAAATTATTCAGCTTTTAAATACAATACTAAATTATATATGTTAACATAAACATTCTTTCAAATCATTTTTTTAATTTTTTTAGAATGGTTTATTTAATAAGGGACAGTGCACATTGATAAAAACTTTGCAGTAAATGTGCCAGAGTTAGCCAAGAGGCTATTTTTCATCTGTAGTCCCAATGTTGCTGATGTTAAGAACAAACCTAAAAACATAAGATTACAAATACAATCTACAGATAAAGCATAATAAAAAGATTTATCTTCAGTTACCTTTTTAAATCTTTTTAAACTAAATTATGATAACAAATGAAATCATGCATTTGGCTCTTACAGCCATAATACCTGCAGTACCGAGCAGGATGTCACTGTTTGTCACGTCCACCAATACAGCGATGTAGTCCATCTGGCTGGCAGGGCCGCAGAGAATAAATGGCAGGCCATTGAGCATAGTGACACACACACACACAAACAGACACAGACACACACACAGCTCTCACCCCTACTTGACTTTATCACCCTTACATCATGACAAGGATGTCATTTGGCTAACTATTGCTGGCATAGCTGAGGGGGTAAGTAATAGAGGGAGTGTGAGTTCAGGCTGTAGAGTGAAAAAGAGATTTACGTTATTATGGGAAATTATTTTTAAGTGTCTCTTTGGCAGGGTAATATGAAGCACAGCATTTCTACTCTAAAAATATGATTAATTGTGGAACGCGTGCTGCAGTGTTGTTTTCCCTCCCTTTCTCAATTTAGTGTGTGCCCTCTCGAGAGCTCAGAGTGGTGTGTTCACTGGGCGATGTTGAACAGGGCCCAGGCAAACTACAACACGTTGTCACAAACAATCTAACTAGCATTAAGAGACTTATTTATTGTCACTGGAGTCCTTTTGACTTCACGTCTCATGGGGTCATCGGACCCTATGAGACGGCATAGATCCTATCTGCCTGATGGATCATCGAGGTCTGGGTCGTGGAATTCCTGCTCCTGACCACGCCACTGTCCTGTTGAGACTCCGCCCACTGTTGAGACTCCGCCCACTCCTCCTCCCCACCGCCATCTGCCTGATGGATCGTGGAGGTCTCCATCGTGGAATATGCCTACTATGAACTATTCATACACTCTGTCATATTCATTGAATGTATTTTAACTCTAAATCTGTCCTTCTGTACACATTACATCTATTGCATCTGGCCATCCTGGAGAGGGATCCTCCTCTGTTGCTCTCCTGCAGGTTTCTTCCCTTTTTTTCCCCCTGAAGGGTTATTTGGGAGTTTTTCCTGGTCCGATGTGAGGTTTTGGGGCAGGGATGTCTATGTGTACAGATTGTAAAGCACTCCGAGACAAATTTGTAATTTGTGAAATTGGGCTATACAAATAAACTGAATTGAATTGAATTGAAAATCAAAGAGGCAGAGCTAACCTGATCCGAGGTTGATTTATTATCTCTCTTCAACAGAGCTGTAATGCTCGTAATGAATAATGGGCCAGGAGGAGTTGGCGAAGAATAGCGTAGGCTTTTGAGGCAGCGTCCCAGCCCTAAGTCTCTATGAGGTCTGTTAAATTAGGAAAAGGACAAACAGGGTGATTGTATGATTTGTATGCAAGCTGACCTTTAAGCCGACTGAGGGGCTCTTGGGAACACAAAGCTATCCAGGAAGAAACAATGGTTCCTGTTAGATTAGTAGAGATAATTAGGTTATCTTAAACACATCTTTTTTTGTGTTTCTTTCCACTTCAGTAGCCTTGTTTGGTTAGAATTGTTTAGTTCTGTGAAGACAGTTCAGGGAACATCTTCATCCATGCCAGCAGTTTGGTCAGTCAGTAATCCCCCCAGACATATAACAACTAATGAATGAAAAATCAAAATGTCACTTTATTCTATAATTGTGTGTGGGGGACAAATAATGACATTTCCATCATTCTCAGCTGTGTTGTGCTCATCACAACATGTGAGCATGCTAACAGGGTAAACTACAGGTGTGCGTGGTATTATAAAAGTCAGCATGTTAGCATGCTGGCGTGAGCATTTAGCTCAAAGTACCGCTGTGCCGGAGTAAAGCCCCGCAGAACTGCTCGCGTGATTAAGAAATCTGTTACAACACATCATGGGCCCTGTTCCATGAAAAAAATGAAATTTAAATGAAGTAAAACAGTGAATAGGTATTCTACTGTTTTACCTAATTGCATTGTCGGGAACATAAGTGCTTTGTGGACTATTATTGACTTAACACACCACTTCTATTTGAAAATCAGTGGCTCTTCACAAGTTAATGGACTGGTTTTGCACAAACCGCTGACAGTTATCTAATGGCTGTGTGAAGTGGCTGAAACTATACCATTTCAGAACACTAATTGATGCACAGATGAAACGCAAGGTTGTGGGAGGGTATGTGTGTGTGGGTGTGTGTGTGTGTGTATATATCCATGCCTGTTTGTGTAACTGTTGGAACGTGTGGAGAGCTTAAGCTGGTGAAGGGGGGGGGGGGGGGGGGCGTGATTCACCAGGCTATTCTGGAGGATTCCAATGTGGGCCGACAGTTGTGGAGAACAGGAATTGAGAAGAGGAGGAATGGCACAAACAGTACAAAGATGTGCGCTTCCCTTTTGGACCTTCGGCCCAATGTCTCCAGTGAACTGACAAGTGCCACTCGCACAATGTTCTTGGGTGATGTTTGGTCGAGCGGTCATAAACGGATGATGTAATTATATGTCGGGGGAGGGGTCTGAAGTGTCACTCCGTCGTGAATATGGCACGAGAGATCGTGCAAACCTTTGCTCAAAAAGCACCCGAAATAGGTTTAGTCCAGAGCATGTTAGGACTGCCAGCATGTCCTACCTCAAGGCGGGGCTAGTTGGGGACGGGCAGGCTGGAGGCTGTGGAGGGGGAGGAGAAGGCCGCGCGTTTGGTTAGCTGTGGCCTTGTAGTGTCTTTTGGAGAAAGACAGCGAGCGAGCATGAGCACGAGCACGAGGCCTACAGCTGCTCAGAGCTTTTCATTTGCCTGCTTTCAACTGCAAAGCCAAAAAGGAAAAGACAGGGCTTACTCATCATTCATAGCAATAAGTGCCCCCCCCTAAAACAGCTGTGATTGTTGATGACAGCAATGATTGCCGAAGAGGCTATCGTAACAAATACTGTTTTTTATATTACATTACGAGCTGGCCGTGATACTGAAGAACCCTACTTTATTGTTGTGCCTGGTGGCCCATAAGTCAGAGAACAGGATGTGGCTCATGCCCTGTTCAGACCAACAGTATCCAGAATGTGTCCAGCTTGAGTTGCAGATCTTGAAAAGGTCTAAAAGTGTCTAAATGAGACCACATCTCTTCACGGCTCACGTGTGATTTTGTCTCTAGGAAACTGCAACCGCTGCTGAACAGAAACACACTCAGCCCCAGATGAGAGAAGTCCTCCTGAATTCCCTTCAACACACTGGTGCCTGTGCTCTTTGCCACAAACAAACAAGTTCTCGTGCTGTACGCGCGTTGTGCAAAGTTAAAGATAATAATAATAATAATAATAATCATTTATTTTATATAGCGCTTCATGCCACATCGATCCCAAGTCCCGAGTCCACCAGGTAGTCACACACACAGTCATCCCGTGTGGGTGTTACTCCATCACAGCCACAGCCCTGGGGCAGACTGACGCCACGGCCCTTGCTTTCACGTTACATTGAGTGTGCAGTCACATGCATCACTGGCCTCCTCTGAATGCTGTTTGAGAGATTCAATCCCAAGCCTCAAAGCAATGTGTTGGTGCAATTACGCCTGTGTTTAGGGCTTTTCACTGGTGATCAAATGAGATGCATGTGAGTTATTCCAGTCCGACAACTGGATAACATTTTCAGGCACAGAGATTTCTTCCAATTACGTTTCCAGATAAAAGGACAGTTTATAGTCCAGCTGTGTGGCTAAACATTACGTTGAATAAGAATAAACAAAGCACGAGCAACATGTGTGAATGAAGACTATGCAGGTGGTTCAACAATGGACTTAAACAGACATGCAGGTCTCCATTCCCATACGGATTGCGAAGAAGCATCCAACAGGTGGAGCATCGAGCGCTGCCTCAAACCAAGGAAACGGCACAACAATGGCTGCACGCCATGGACGTTCCTTCCCCATCACTGGACACGGTAACGACCTCAGGTCAGCACTACAAAGATGGTCATACACTACAATATAACCACTCTAGACATATTAAAGCCTGTAAGAGGTTATTCTGAAAACCAGAGCCTCAAACGATAGTGTGTGTTTGCGTTCTTTACACCTCAAAGATAATGTATTGTAAAAGAATTACTGCTCTCGAATATTAGTCAAACTCAAATGAAAGCCGTATATTTGAAATTAAACTTCATTTATGGTGCAAAATCCTTCGTGGTTCCTGGTGTATCTGCCTTTCCTCTCATTACATTGTTGTTCCCCTCTTCCGAGCCTCCTTGTGCCTGGGCTTGTGATATCTTGGTAGAGAGTACTCCAAGAGGAGGTATTATATGGACCACATCCAGCCTGACAAATCTGTCTGGAGCAAATTACATAAAGTGCTACTGCAAACAGTGTGCAATAAACAGTGAGAGACGGAGCTTAGAGCGCTGTGTTTAGAAGAAGAAGAAGAAGAAGAAGAAGAAGAAGAATAAACAAATATAACGCTGAATAAAATATGCAATGCAAATAGCCTGTTACATTATATCAATATTTCAGAGGAGTAAAGGCGAGGGTGAGAACGTGGCTCTGGTGGGACTCGGTGCAAAAGCTGTCCGCACTGAATGATAATATTCCCACTGTTATTAAAACAAGGCCCATCATTTTCTTTACACCTCAGACGCCAACATGTAAGATACTGCAGCAGGAACTGATGGCACATTCCACGCATAGAAGACACACACCGTGACTGCTTTTACGGCTCAAAGCGCTTATAGACGCATGTATAGGCTCTGCAATATAACCTTGAGCATCTGATGTTTAAAACATGGCCCTTTCTTGGTATGTCTCATGTCAATAGAGCTGGCGTGAACAGTCCTTAATGAGGTTTGTCAGGCGCTTTAAGGAGGAGGAAGACTGTTGGAAGAAGCTGGGAGCCACATGCCTGTCAATCCTCCGCCATGTCTGATGTGCAGTCATTGTGTGTTTGCCTCAGAGTCAGAGCCGGTTCAGTGGGGGATCTCAGAGTGCAGCCGTGATCAAATATTAATTGAATTTAAGAAACGCTACTTCTAAAACAATCCTAATTATGAGCTGCTTCTCTATCCGGCGTCAGTTTCTCACAGCTGTTCTCGAGTGCCCATTTTACCTCTAGCTACATGCGTAAAGCCTCCTTTTGCGTATTTTTGGCTTTTGCTCGATTCTCCCACTTTGCCCTCACCTCCTCCCTCTGTTGCTCTGTAATTAAGCGGCATGCTTTAGAGGGAAGTGGACTCAGAGACAAGGGGGGAACAGATTCACCCCAGGGAAAGATGGTGTGAGAGGCAGATCCTATGAAGTCCTTTGCACATATTATCCCACTGTGTGATCGCTCAATTAACAAGCAAAGACCTCCATCATCACGTTGAAAGTGTGCTGACCGCTTCTCGGGGGGAAACAAGACATTATCATCATCATCAAGTGTGTAATCACATATCGGACAACATGATTTAGCACAATCAGTCTCATATAGCAGATTGCAAACATTACCACCAGGAAGGAACACCACCACGGGCAGGATGTGGAGTCAGCACTCTAGATGATGGAATGACAATTATTTTATAGTGGTTTTGGCATTCGGGCTTCTTGTTTTGATTATGTAATCAAAATGCTAATTTTGGTGGTGAGTGAGCCGAGCTGAATCACAGTGCATTTTGGGAGCTCTCTGTTTGACCTACCTGTTTGTTTTTCCAGGCTGTGCAGCAGGATCCTGCCTGTGCCCAAATATCCAGAGAGCATGGACCTCACCAGGGGACTGGAAAGTCAAGGTTTCTCTTGTTTACATGTGCAAATGTGTGTGTGCATTTGAGCATGTGCCAACTGTGTGGGCAAATAGACTCCGAGAGAGAGTGACCAAATATTGAAATATCACCCAATGTCAAGACTATTGGAGTGTATAATTTTTTGCCTTTTAAGACTCATTAAGGGTATTAGTGGCCCCTCCCAAGCGTGAGAGCCATAATCACTAAGCAGGGTGTCTGGGCGGTTGGCATTAATCAATGAATACTGCTTTCAGGAAAAATGAGAAAAGCGCGGCTGTTCATTAGTGTGAGAGAGAAAAAGAGCGAGAGATATTTCTATAGCATGTCAGATTTGTGGACGAGTGGCACAAAAGGCACATTTCAGCTTCGTAGCCAGACCAATCAGAAATGAACTGCTTGGACGAGCCAATCTGGTGCGTCTCAGCTCTACTAAGTCTGTGGCTGAGCTTTCTCTAAACTCACTCCCTTTCATGCACAATTGTTTGCATCTAATTCATAGTGCGCTTATCCAGCTGCACCAATTCAGCCACTGCCAAGGCAAACATAAGGCTGCGTCCGCAAAAAGTTAGATGGCTGCTGGGGAATCAAGAGGAGCAGCGAAAACAGTAATCCAGATCATTTTTAGAGATGGAGTGGGAGGAGAGAGAACAATAACAAGAGTCGACCAGCTGTTGGTATCAGTAATTTGATCTTTTTGTGTTTACAACTGCGATTCAGTTATACCGTGAATGTGAATGGGGCAAGCATTGCTTTTCTACAGCTAAATGATCAGCTGGTGAATCCTAAGCCCCCTTATTGGTCCTCCACCCCAGGTAATCGATCTCCCACTCCCCATTACTCCCTGTTATACCTGCTCTTCCTCCTGCTCCCTCCACCCCATTCTCCACAAGGAACGTGAGGTACCACATTACAAACCATGCCAATTTTAGAATGCCTAATTGGCCAAAATGGCTAATGCCCCAAAAATGGGATGTGAAAAATCTATTGAAATTATATTAAAATTCAAAAAAAGCTAAATTAGGATATTGCTGAAAGTCTCTCTATCATTGTCACAACGCTTCTAGTAAAAGCATGAGTGTGAAAACAGTTTGTGTGAACTCTCCCAACACACAGAAGCACACACAATCCTATTCAAGACCCCCTGCGGAGCAACAGATCCCTGTTCTTCTCCGTTGACAGTAGCTGTGTATTTTCTCACCAGTCATGCAGCCACAAAGTGAGAACAGCTCTAATGGAGGAGAGCAATGCAAGGACATACAGAGCGCCCGCTGTCATCTCTGGCATTTTAACCTCACACTGTCACAAGCTACCTCATTGGCTGCAGAGGAGACAGACCTGGAGGGCTGATCCATCAGGTTATGGAACAGTGAGTGGGAGAGACCCTGCCTATACAGCTAGCTCGATAAGGCGAATGAAAAATATCCCTCGCCATGCTGGGCCCCACTGACGGACAGTAAATGGAAGATGAGATGGAGGGAGGAAGGAGGGGAACCAGAGAGAAAAGCACAGGCAGCCAAGCTGAGGAGATGGCACTCATACAGCACAAGCCGTCAGTCTGACTACCTTGCCAGTTACAGGGTGGCTCACACAAAATCACACACCTTTCGCTAAATACCAAGAGACAGTGTGGCTGCACACATAAACACAGAAAGGAATGCGCAAGTGCACACTGAAACTTGTGGAGCATGCTGTACTGAAGTAAACAGTGGAATACTTCTCCTGTAAAAACATTCACTTTGTAAAAGAAAAAGAAAAACCTTAATCCTTATCAAAACAATTTGCTTCTAGCACACTGTCAACAATTTTTTTTTTTTTTCAATTTACCACAAGTATTGGCAGTGTGTGGGAGATTTCTATTTTTTATAAAAGCTTTTTTACTTTTAGATTTTCCTCAGCACATTTCTCAACACAAGTGTCCAAAGATTTAAAAAAATTGAATAACATTCTTCTTTACCACAAATGTTTTGGCTGATACATTTTTTTTCAAAGAGAACTGTTAGGGTTTCCTTTAAAGGAATAGTTCAGAATATCTGGTAATACGGCAATTTGCTTTATTGCCGATAAACAGCTCTCAAAGTCTGGACTCAGCGCCCCGAAAGAGCGCTGCGTTGATGTAATGGTCAAACGGTGGAATTACAATTTCTGGGTATCTGGGGCCCATAAAAAAAAAAATGTTTACCATTTAATTACATTGTGAAAGCAGTATCTATAACTCAACTGACACATTATTTTGAGGTAAATGAACTTCCCAGTACAAACACTTCAATCGTAGTAAAAGGCACTAATAGCCAAATCCAGAAGCTGCCTTCGATCACCAGAAGATCTGCGTAATTCTACATTCAAAAACATGTGAGGGGAAAAATAGCAAATACAGTAACAGGATGTTGATTCATATTTGATCAGCGCAGCCTAGTTTGACAGTTTGATCGGAGTTCATGATCCTCCAGAGCGGTGATTGACAGCTGCGTTAGAGACTCCTCGGCTCTGATTGCTTGTTTTTCTTGAAACGCAGTGGAGTCTTGCCAAGGCCATTAGGGGGGCTAGAAGAGGCAGAGGAGCCTGATTTGTTTTCACAGATTTTCTGTCTCATGTACTACTGTCAGAATATAGAGACAGAACGTAAGTTTCATTAAAGTTGCCAGCTTTAGCGTTAAGCATATTACGTTAATGAGGTGGAGCAGTTGGTTTCTATCAAAGCTAAGGGTCAGGATGGATGGTGGTTAAGAAGGAACAATTTACCAGCAGCATTTAATTCCAGCTGGCGGCCCTTTATTGCACGTCATGCCCGTTTCTCTTCCCTAGTTTCATTTCTGTCTCTACTCTATCAGCTGTCTGATACAATCATACAGATGTTCAGGGTCATTTAGCACACACTACATGTCAGTTCCACTGGGTCTCTTTAAGATGTGTACAGTTACAGTCTATAGCCGTCAAAATGCTGTGAAGCCATTATTACAAAAGCTATTCCGCCTCATCTGTGTAAAATCATGGCACGCACAGATTAATTACTCTTTGGAAAATAAGATGGATGATTTCGGAAGAGTCTGGTAAATCTAAGGGTGGAGGAAACAACATGTGGTGTGACCCCAAGAACATTAAGACTCTTTCTCTCCTGCTCGCCGAACCTGGAACATCTGAGTTCAGCTCGGTCATCACCACTATCGCGGCGGCGGCTGTGGTGGTGGCTGGGACTTAACAGGGCAAACCTAAAAAGTCATGAGAGGAAAGAACGTTGGACCACTGCTATACGCCATTCAAGAGAGGCTACAAGGCTGTCTCTCTCCCTCCGTTAGGAAATCAGACCATGCCGCCATTTTTCTGCTTCCGGAGTATAAACAAAGGATCGGTAGGAACGAATGAACGGTGGTCTGACCAATCAGAGGCTGAGCTACAGGACGCACGTATCGTCGACTGGGACATGATCCAATCCAGTTCCAGTGACCAGCGAAGTTTATGAAGTAGCAATGAGCCTCATAGCACGCTAGCGGACACCATCGTCCCCACGGTAAAAGTTAGGATCTTTCCTAACCAAAAGCCGTGGGTTGATAGATCCATCCGTGAAGCTGTGACGCCCGTACTGCTGCCTATAACTCCGGTCTTGTATCCGGCACATGGGGCAGTACAAGGCAGCGGTCTATGGACTGAGGAGGCGTGAAAGACGCCAAAGGAGGTACCGAGACAGAGTGGAATCACAGATGGAGCAGCGCGACACCAGGCGCCTATGGCAGGGGCTACGGACTATCACAAACTACCAGAGCAGACCCCGCTATGGTGAGTGCCGCGCATCCCTAGCGGACGACCTGAACTCATTTTATGCACGGTTTGAGGCTAGCAACAACAGCGCCTCGGCCGGCAACAACAACACACCGTTAAGAGCCGAGGTGAGTTCATGAACACACACTCTCTGTGACCGAGCACAGTGTGAGGAGGGCTCTGTTGAGGTGAACACCAGCTGCAGGTCCAGATGGCATATTGGGGGAGTACTGAAGACCTGTGCTAACCAGCTAGCTCCAGTGTTCACCACAATATTCAACCTCTCCTGGCTGAGTCCGTGGTCCCCGCCTGCTTCAAGAGATCCACTATTGTCCCTGTGCCCAAGAATGCTTCTCCAGCATGTATGAATGACTACCGTGGTCATGAAATGCTGAGAGGCTGATAAAGGACTACATCTGCGCCTTCCTCCTTCCTCCATGGACCCGCTGCAGTTTGCTTATCGCCCAAACAGATCCACGGATGATGCTGTCTCCCAGGTACTGCACACCACACTCTCTCATCTGGACAGCCAGAGGGGGAGACTGCTGTTCATTGATTATAGTTCAGCTTTCAACACCATAGTCCCTCCAGACTGGCGGCAAGCTGATTGAGCTGGGACTGAACACCCCCTGTGTGCTTGGATCCTGGACTTCCTGACCGCCAGGCCACAGGTGGTCAGGTCACCCTGAACACAGGATCCCCCCTCAGCCCCTGTACACACATGACTGTGTGGCCAGGTTCAGCTCAACACCATCATCAAGTTTGCGGATGACACAGTGGTGGTGGGCCTGATCTCCGACAACGACGAAGGCCTACCTGGAGGAAGTTGCTGATCTGTCACTCTGGTGCCAGGACAAGAGCCTCATCATGAATGTCACCAAAACTAAGGAGCTGATTGTGGACTTTAGGAGGGTACAACAACAGAGGACGTACTCACCACTGGGGATTAAGGACTACTGTGGAGAGGGTGAGCGGTATAAATACCTGGGAGTCCACATCACCGAGGATCTGACATGGTCAACAAACACAGACACTCTGGTGAGAAAGGCAAGGCAGCGCCTCTACCACCTCAGGCAGCTGAGGAAATTTAAAGTTTCCCAGAGGATCCTTCAGTCCTTCTACTCTGGTCCTGACAGGAAGCATCACAGCCTGGTTTGGCAACTGCTCCGCTCAGGACAGGACACTCTCCACCCTGCAGGACTTGTACACCAGGAGGTGCAGAACCAGAGCCGGCAGGATCATGAAGGATCCTCACCACCCCAACAACAGACTGTTTCAGCTGCTGCGGTCAGGCAGGCGCCCGTAGTCACGCTGCAAGAACAGAGAGACTGAGACGGAGTTTCTTTCCTCAGGCCATCAGGATTGTGAACTCCGACCTCACCAGGACCCCCACATAGACCCACACAACTGCCCCTCTTAGGCACACACACACACACACACACTTACTGTAAATATTGTGTTGTTTTTTATTTGTAAATAGTGTGTACTTGTTGCCCTTGCACATTCCTGCTGAGCATTGCCACTTTCATTTCACTGCACACCCTGTGTGTGTATGTGACAAATAAAACATCTTGAATCTTGAATCTTTGTAATGGTAATGATGTCTGTCAATAGGATCATTGCCAATAATGCTCATGGAGTCTTCAAGTGAATGTGATTGTGTGACCACTGGAGGTTTAATGTCAGGATTAATGGCGGTGAACGCATTTTGGGATGACAGAGAGGGAATGAATATGTTTTTTCTAAAAAGTCAAATAACATGACTGCATTAAGAGAGAAGTACTGACGATGAGAGCTGGAAGTGACCCCACACTGCCACCCACAGGGTGAACTCCTGACCTGCAAATATAGTCGTCATAGGTTATCACAACTCCACACACCGTTGCTCCAGAGAGATAGTCGCAGAGCACCCGAGCCGTCTCCGATCTTTCACATCAGCACCGCGGCGCTCCAAAACACTATGGCAACTTCTCACGAGCGTAATCTCTCCGGGGTGTGAGATGCAAACAGGGCTAATAATGTTTGAAGAGACGGCAGTGATCCCATTTCCAAGTGACTCCACGCATCCTGCTAGGATAACCGAATAAAGAATGTT
Source organism: Pseudoliparis swirei (assembly GCF_029220125.1). NCBI lineage: Eukaryota > Metazoa > Chordata > Actinopteri > Perciformes > Liparidae > Pseudoliparis > Pseudoliparis swirei. The sequence goes on along the minus strand of NC_079393.1, from coordinate 11,344,759 downwards.
CTCAGCAAACCACAATCCCGCTTTCAAAACACTTGATCCTATAAGACGACAAGCAGCGGGCTATCCATTATGCAATAGTCTCCCTTTCTTCATCACCAATCAGAAACTAGAGCAAGTTCTCTGGAAGGGATTAACATGCTCTTCCTCTCGTCTTTGTGCTTTCAGAGGACGGGAAGGTGGTTGTTGCAGAGTGATTGCGTTTACTAGTCTGAACAGAATGCAGCGCAGCACCTGCTGAAAGCGGGAGCTGCAGCGAGATCGCGACGGTCATCGAGTGGTGAGAGGCGAGAGAAGCACCAAGGAGACGGAGAGAAAGAGTCCGCGGAGAGAACACGGGACTGGGTGCTTACGCAACATCGTGCGTGGAAAGGCTCGTCATGCACACAGCGACATCATCAACATTACAAGCGGGCCACCACTGTCTGAGTTGAACATGTTAAAAGTTAAAAATGTATTTAGCCATTCCTGTCACAGAGGATTGAAAATAATTAAGTTTTAGAAGAGAGCCGGTGTGAAGCCATATTACAAGCTCTTTTCATCTCTCTCTTTCCCTGCTTCCTTTCTCCATCCCTCCCCAATAAAATCCCCGATCTCAGACTAAACACTTCATTCTTTACTATGTAGGCCTCCCACATGCACTGTTTTTCCCTTAACACACACACACACACACACACACACGCACACACATAGACATACACATGCAGGGCCTCTTCTCCTTTGTGTGACCTTGACTGGCTAGCACTCCAGGGCTTGTTCTTTGCTTTTCCCTCTCCCTCTGCAGCTCTCTCCATCCTTTCACCACTCTATTTATCTGCTTCTCTACCTCTTGCTTTCTATCACTCTTCCCCCCCGCCAGCTGATGTTAACCGCCGCTGACCTTTTTCCTCCTTCCCCCCCCAAGATACATGGGAGAAAGGAAGAGAACATCGCAGAGAGAGAAGTAAAAGACCAGCCCCTCCTTTGCAATTCCAGTCAGTTGAGGGAGAGTCCACCATAATATGAACTGTATCAACAAGTCTCATATATATGGACTCTGTCTTATTATGTGTAAAAAATATTATTAAAAACAGGCCTTCCATCATTAATTTCATATATAAGATACCGAGCGATCGTACTTTCCACTCTGTTGTACGGGGCTGAGACATGGACAGTGTACAGGAGTCAAGTGAAGAAGCTACACGCTTTTATGATGAGACACCTGCGGTCGATCATGAAAATCAAATGGCAGGACAGGGTGACCAACATGGAGATTCTCAAACGAGCAGGACTCCCTTCTACGGAAGACCTCCTGATCAGAAAGACTCTCCGCTGGACAGGACACCTTCTGAGAATGCCAACCGATCGTCTGCCGAGGCAGATTCTCTACTCGCAGCTACCATCTGGAGAGAGACGCCGTGGCCGCCCTCGGCTCCGTTATATAGACACGATCAAGAGAAATCTTAAGAAAGGGGAAATTGAAACCAACTCGTTGACATCTCTTGCGCGACAGAGAGATGCATGGAGAGTGGCTGTAGGGTAGTACAACACATTGAAAGCAGAACTTTGTTGCTTGGCAACCGACAGCCATATGATGATGATCAACAAGTCTCATATATATGGATTCTGTCTTATTATGTGTAACAATGATAATTAAAAACAGGCCTTCCATCATTGATTTCATATGAGGACAAATGAGTGTAATGAAATTTAAAAAATGACTCCGATATGAAGCATTACTTTTCATTACATGAGACTAACTTCTTATTGTTTAAGTGTGCTATTCCAACCATTCTGCAGGGTAATCAATACAAAATAATTTCTTTTATTTTCTTCTATTCCTTACACGAGCAATTTTATTCCCTCTGCAGCGCGTATTCCGTGATGATTCAAAGTGTGATTATGCTTCGCTCTAATCGGCTGATACGGCTTCCTGTTTCACCGAGGAGGAGGAGGAGGAGGAGGATGAGCGCTCTCAGTGAAACAGCAGGTCAGAGCCATGTTTCATTGCAGGTGTTACAACAAAAAACATCTAATTACCTCCATCGAAGCATTGTAGCCTGTTCATCTGACTCCAGGATCTTTGAGATGTTCCCAATGGCTTCCTGCACACCATGCATATGTACGTATAATACATTGGAGCTGTTATCTGTTTGACTATCTATTCAAAATTAAATAAACTTGAGCACAGGTGATGGAGTGATTTATTATTAAATGTCAAACAGGCTGATTATGCGTTCTCTACAATTATTATTACTGTGCCAATTTATGTACCTTACATCTCTAAAGGCCTCTGCTGCGATTAAGTTCAGCAATCTGATGCTCACAGACCGGAACCACCGCATTTTATTCAGGCTCCGCTGTAAGATATGACATCTTCATGCTCAACATCAGACAGCAATACAGCGAACTGACAAGACCACGGAATAGCTCACGACAGCTGTATAATTTAAATTATATTTAATGGGAAAATAGAGAGCATCATGAATTAATATCTCCAGTAATCTTCCTTTTCAGTGTGATCATGGAAATATAGACATGTAGAATGTAGCCTTAAGCCATCACCATACCTTCTCTCTCAGCATCCGGCTGTTCTTCAATTCATTTAGCTCTAAGGGGCATGGGCATTATAAGACTGCCAAAGCAATCTCCCCAAATAATTGTCCATCCCACATTAGCAGAACAGCCATGAAGAAGAAGGATACATCAATTTCTACAGGGCAATAATAACAAAGAGGGTATGGACTCACGGTCTAACGCTGACACTCACTTATACGTCACACCGTGTTAAAGACTCCCCACAAACACACTCGGTTTTCCATTTCATTTCCTGAGCAGTTCAAATCCAGTGATGCATCCCGAGAACTGAATGTTACACCACCAAGCTAGTACACCACAAACGTCTGACGACCAGGGCATAATAAAGGCCTTTTTGTTATTATTGGACAAATAAAAAAGTTATGGCATCACCAACATTATTACAACTCAGCCTCTGGTGACCATGAATGGGTTATTATAAAGTGGCCAAAAAGGAGCAATTACTGTGGGTCAGAATTAGGTCATTCTTAAAAGGATAAATGACCTTCATCAATAACGAACCTGTTTTTACTATATGTCATATTCAAGTGGTAGATTGTGTGGGATGACATACAGAGTACAGGACCACACATCAAATACATTTAAGGCAAATTATCCCCGAAGCACAAACTCTGTCTCCAGACTAAAAAAAGAAGATAAGATGAAAGAAATATTACTCTATGCTGCAAGGCCAACAAGTGAAGCTCTCCACTGAATTCGTTATTTTTGGAAATATTATCATAGACTGTGCTGTCCTGTGTAGACTGAACTGGACAACAGGGGAATACTTCACCACCGACCTATTGTTGTCAGTTATACTGATCAGGGTGATAACATGCATAATACATAAAGTCAGTCAACCACAGGTCCCTCCTCTGAATGCATCTACCCAACCCCAACCTGTACCTGAAGCATTCTCCCTCAGTGGAATCCATCAATAAAGGCAAAGACAAACCTCCAACAGTCAGTTCATTAAAACGCTCATCGATACGTGGTGCTGGAAAGCTCTTCATTTATTGGTCCCCCGCCGACCGACCGGATGAAAACTGCACTTTGTGTCTGAAGTGGGAAGAAGTGAGTCCGTGTGGTACGGACGCTTTACAAGTAAGGACGGTCTACTACTGATGATGATGATGATGATGATGAAGATGCCTGAGATTTTGGCTAAAAAGTAGCAACACACACTCTCATGTGTAAAGCCTCAGACAAATTAAATCAAATGATCTGTGTGTTAATAGTTTCCACATATTTCTTGTTTCAATACTTTGAAATGTAGAATATAAAATGCCTATCAGTGTTTTGCTTTAAAAAGTATTTTTTTTGCCAAGGGCAAAGCAAAGTAAAGTGTTAATGGCCACACCCATCACACATATAGAACTGTTGTGCCTGTTACTTTAAGCTGAGTGACAGTTTTGTGCTAAATAGATTCAGTAGAGCACCTAAATGTATTCGTAAACAAACCAAAAACCGCCCGACTGAGGAATAGAATATTTTGTCAGACTTTTTTCACCATGATAAAGAAGGATTGGCTGCCTGTGGGCTGGATGCTCTGAACATCCCCCATTTTCTCAATGACCGACAATCAAACCCTGCAGGAGCCCAGGCTGCTGCATTTTGAATGAAAGTAAGTAGTCTAAATAGTTGTTGAATGTTTTCCAGCGGGTATAAAGAACGAGCCATTAAGCCGTCTCACTAAAGAGACGATAGTAGCGGGCCACTTATCCCTCTCTACTTTCTATAATGTACTCTTTTTTAGGTGTGGTTTGGATTGAAGTCCACATCCAGTCTTGTTTCAGCTGTTTATTTGACAGCGTAGCCAGTGGTTTGTGTGATTGTTCGGCTCATATGAGCAACCTGTTTGTCCTCACCCGCCTCTAATCCCCTCAGGCCATAATCAATATATCCCTGGTAGACCTTTCTCCAGCTCCCTGCCACTCCACCTTGAGACGCGGTGTGAATTTAAAGGCCACAGCAGTGCAGCGAGGGAAACACCCGCCGGAAAGGAACACCCGCCTTCATAAGTCAATTAAACGGACTATTGAGCCCCTTATTTAAAAGAGCAGCCCCGACGCATTAGCAGTCAGCCTACTCATAACTTCGCACTCCATTTATCCCGGGAAAGGTCCTTTTGTCTTTGCCTGGGTCTCACGGCAGGTTTCCAGGTACATTCGCTCTGCAACATCTTGTCTCTAATTACTTCAGCACCAAACACCTGCTACGAACAAGCATGGACTCCTGGATCGTGAGGTCCCGTACACAATACGGTCTGGCACGCTCCGAACATTTCCCTTTGCATCCCTCTTTGACCTTCAACGAGAAAAGAGCTAGCCAGGCTAGCAGTTCTGTGAGGCTGCACTAATGGTGGCATGGCCTCGTGTGCACAATGGCAATGCGAGCATGCTTAGTTTACTTCGTGAGCAAGCTAGCTTTTGGTACTAGCGGTTAACTTAAAGGGCAGCTCAGGATGCTGGTAATGTGTTTAGTTTGTTGTTTCGGAGTTTCATTGTTTGGCCCGACGAAGATGCTAAATGAAAAGTCTGATGAGGCCCAGCAATGTGAACATGTTTAACCATATCAGGATAGTCACAGATTATATCATGATGCATTGTCTGGGAAACATGAACTTCTGAGCCGTGGGCTCGCAGCTAACGGTGCTAACAGCACAACCAGTGAAACAACGGCGCAACTATGTAAACAAAGCAATGAAGTAGGATTACACCACACACAGAGGAGGAGTGACTCCATCCTCTTGTTTTCTGAGATATTAATGCTCTGAGTATGGAATTTAACCCCGTTAATAGTTGTCTGGACCAAGACGGAGGAAGAACTGACTGATACTGCTGTGCAATTCCACCGGCTTCACACCGATTCCTGACTTAAAAATGTGGTAATTTCGATGTTAGTTCACGTCCCTCAGGTGTGACTGCAGGCTACTAACTACCCGTCCAATCCTCTCAACACTTCCAGGACAAAAAAAAAACTCCAAGACGACATCAACTGAAACACAGCTGGCAAAGGGCAGTTAATTAACTTACTTGCACATCTTCTTTTGCACTGAATTAGCTTGGCTGCTCGTGACAACTTACAACCTTTATAATAAGAGTAAGCAGGGCAACTATCAAGGTTATGCTGCAGCCACAATGGAGCTGTAACAGCATCCTTTAGATGGTAATATTTGCTTATGAGACTAGTATTATTATTATAAATATTAACTTAATTGTCGTATTAGGACTTCTGTGGATATCAGTTTTATGTGACCTGACAGATTTGGACAAAAATCTAATTTGTTCGAACAAGAAACAACTTTTCTGGATGTATAAGTCGCCGGGCTTTCCTTTACATGAAATGCTGATTGCAACTTATTTGGCTTCTTTTGTTCTCCTGTCGACGCATCCAGGGGAGCTGCTCTCGTGCACGGATGCTGCTGCTGCTGCTGCTCGTGCACGTCCCCGGACAGAAGCGTGTGTTGTCCGTGTGTGGCGAGATCCCATTATCTCACATCACAGGGAAATGATCACAAATACCTCCTCCCACTCCGCCTTTTGCTCCTTCACGCACACACGCACACACACCTATCCCCCCCTTCCCTCCTCCTCCCTGCCCGCCTCCCGGTCCCCGGTAGCAGCAGGTGTTTTTCTCCTCTAACCTGAAGATTTGGGTGGTAATTAGCACCACCACCTCTCCGCCGCGGAGACTTCTTTGTGCTCCGTGGTGACAGCAGGGGACGCGGCTCGAGTGTGTTCCCGGGCACCTCGAGGAGTGAAGTTATCACGCCTCGAAAACACGTGGGGGAGATTACTCAAACCTCCTCCTTTGCACCGTGGCCGCTGCGCGGTTCTCGACCCCCGGTCCGCTGCATTCCGTCACTGAGCGTCTCTGCTGCGCGTGTCGGTTGCAGGGTGTCGGGCGCCGCGGAGCACTATTAAGTCACTTGGGGTTCATTGTAGGGGCTTTGACCTTGTGTTGTGGTGTGTGTTTTGTGTGTGTCCAACACAGTGACAACAACAAGCCAATGCACGCCGGTCCACGGATGCATATGTTAAAGTGCCTCTGTCTACAACAGGTTCACAATTAATCGCCCACAGTGTTTTATAGGAATAGATGCAAATGCAGGATTTGGGCTGTTTTAAGCCTTCCTCCCTGGAGGCAATTAACTGCACGTATATTACATAATGGCAGCCCTCACTTTAGACTCACCGATCCTGCATGTCAAAGGAGAAGGCTGTTTCAGAAAGAGAGGAAGGAGACGCGGGGAGTGACAGTTCGTCCCCAGCGGGTCCGAAATGAAACACCTTGAAACTGTCAGGATGCTCCTCGCAAAGTGCCAGTCTTACCTTTGCTATTGTCCTCTTCCCTGTTCAGATACATGGCTGTTAATTCACTCCGGGGCCGATGCGACGGCGGTGTCGTCAACGTGGTGTTGTCGGTACTCCTCGTATAGCGGGAACTCCGGCGATGTGGTGTGTAGTAGTGGCTGTTTACTGTTGTGTTGCTCCTCAGCAGCCTCTCCTCTCCTCCTAGTGGATAGGTGGGCTACCCAGTTTGAGACTCTCACTATCTCCCTCCCTCTCTCTCTCTCTATCTTCTCCCTCCCTCACTATCTCCATCCCTCTCTCTCTCTTTATTAACCACCGGTGGTTCACTGTGGATCAGAGGACAAAACATAAGTGACTTTGTTGCTCTGCTGCAACGTGAGATCATTGATTCTGTTTGTGAATCTGTGTGTCATTTTAAAAAATCACTATATTTATACTTATATATGTAAATGTATACACATAAAATACATTAAACATAAAACATAACATTAAACAACAGCACCATGTAAACTATCACATAAACATTATCGGTTCATTGTTACCTGGTCAATGTTAATGTCACCTACTGTTGTTGTAATTAATCGGCAGCTGTTTTAATCATCGGTTGCTCATTCAATCAAGTGGAAAAGTCAAGACTTGGCTAATTTTAGCTTTTCCAATGTGAGGATTTTTTGTTTTCTATGATTTATTTTGTCATACAATGAACATGTCTGTTAGATAAAAACATACATTTGAAGATGTCACCTTGCGGATAATGTGTGCAAACATCATTTAGTTTAAACTCAAAACTGAGCTTATACCTGAGTAAATGTATTGAGATACTTTCCACTTCTCTATATCTTTAACCACAATAACAAATTGGTCATTAAAGCAACATCCTGTTTCATCAAACACTGATTTAAGGAAACGACGTAACGACCATCTGGCCCGTCACTTCAACCATGCTGCACATCCACCTCCCTTCCTCTTATATAAGTGGTGGTCAGATGGTGTTCAAGACACTATTATGTGAGTTTATTGACCACATTATTAGGCACAGAGATTAAGAGTCATTGAGGAGTAATTGTGTTCCTCTTCTGCCAGTTTTTGATGCAAGGTAATGTGGCTGCTATGCACATCTTCTCCAAATGAGATGTAGATTATTTTAACACTCAGTGCGCAGGCTGTCTTGCATTACACACACACACACACACACACACACACACACACACACACACACACACACACACACTCTCTCACACACAGCCCTGTAAGTGGGGAAGGAACAATTTGTGCATGACCTTGACTTAGTCCTAGAAAAATCCAGTCTGGAGGCAATTTAAACAATTTCTTCAATTACTTTTCCTTCTTATTCTCAGAGCTAATTTCTCATTTGTGATGGAACTTCTCATTACTTTCTCACTTGAAGCCAGCGGACGCAGACGTGGGACATTATAAAATGAAACGGGATGAGCCACGGCAGTTATTAAAACTGCCACACCAGGCCAGCGTCACTGCTTAGCTACTGGGTAGAAACAGAAGTTGTGTAATTAATCTCTGATATTAAAATGGAAATCATTACAGTGCATGCTCATCAACCACTAACCTCCAACCGGAAATCTACACAATGCCGTCTGTAATTTAGTTTGTATTGCTCTTCTCTGCCACTCATTCGCTCACTCTCAGTGCGCTTCAGTGATACATATGCAGTTTCTCTTTACACTCCTGCAAAAAAGAAAGCTAATATAAATCATGCGGCTCTCTGATATCACAGATTACCATTCAAAAGGATACGAGTTGAGCTGTACGATAGATGCAAATACTGTGAGCAACACAACTAACAGTGTGCCTGTGTTTCACAGAGCTGGGAAGGTCATTTGCTCAAAGCATCTGCAGTGATTTACATTTCATCCTATTTAGTTTTGCGCTGTGCGTCGTGTTAATTGATCACTATTGAGAATCTTTTGCCTTTTGTTCGGAGAATTCTCTGCCGACGAATTTGACCAGTCTGTTCCCAGATCTCCCCCCCCCCCCCCCCCCACACACACACACACTCTCCCAGCATCATTGTGCCTGTCACTGATGCATCTGTCTCCACTGGTTTCTATAAATACCGCCTTCTCTCCCCTTCAAAAACCTGATTCCCATTGATTTAGTGACCTATATATACATCAAAACCATCCCCTTTTTTCCGCTGGCTCTCGGCTCCTTCTATCGACGGCCCTTTACTGTCTCCACCTCTTCATTTACCCTTTCCCTCCATCCTTCTCTCGCTTCAGGCTCAACTCAGTCTGCCTTTTGCTCCACCTTCTCTCCTCCTCTTGCTAGAAAGCATGACAGACTAGTTCATGGCGGACACTCAAGTTGTGCCATGCCGAGGAGACTGGAAGCAGCGTAAGTGGCTTGTGCTCATTTCTATATTTCAAAGTCATTGTGGTAAACTGAACCTAATCTCCAGTGTGTGTAAACACTGGAGTGGATGATGAAAGAAGTCTCTCAAAGAGGCACACAATTCAATATGAAATCTGACTCTGGTTGAAATAAGATCTGGATGCAAAGACGCACAGCATGTTTGTGTGTGTGTGTGTGTGTGTGTGGGGGGCATTAAGATTGAATTATTGCTGAAAAACAGCATTGTGGAATATAATGCTATAAACAGCAAACAGTGGGGGATTAACAATGAATAACTGTCAACATCTCAGTTCTGCTGAAACATATTTAGGAATAGTGGGGGATTTATGGACCTCAAACATCCGGTGACATCCTTGAAAGAAAATACATTTCCATATCCCTGTTGTGCAACTTCTGAGCACACAGACACGCCTTGTTTGTCAAGTGAAGCCACACAGATCACGGGAGGCACATCTGTGCCCGAGCGGCAGCTGCAAGAGATGGAAACTAGACACGGCTGAGAATAAGATGACTGAGAATAAGATATTAGACAGAGACGGAGATCGGTGCCTGGGATTTACTGCTAAGATTAGCATACACCTGTAGTCCACATCACTGCCCCCCCCCCCCCTACAGCAGGACGAACGGCTCTCCTGCGACACACTGACACCTGGTGGCTCCAGCGAACCGCCGCTGCTGAGCCTCGAGGAGCCGCGATGTCGTGCTCACGCTCCTCAAACAACTTTGCACTGCGGTTTGGTTTCCGCAGCACTTTCTCAGACTAAAACGGCTCCGTCTGCTCTTTTGCTTTCTGTCAGACGACTACCGGACCTCGAAAAGCAGATACAGCGAATATGTGTAAAAAGAAAAGGGAGAGAAAAAAAACACACAGCATAGAATGCACCCGGCAATTTCAGGACAGTCAGTTTATTGAACAGCAAATTGTGACAGGGAACACAATATTTGGGATGGTTTTTTTTCTTTTCTCAATTGCATTGTCAACAATGTCTCGAACGACTGTCATTCACCACATATTCATAAACGCCCTCTTTGCCACAGAGACTTTGTAGATGGACAGAGGGGTGAGGGTCCCTATCTTATAGCGCCATAACGCACAGTTCCTCTTGGAGGAAGACAACAGAGGCCGTGAAGGGACCCCAGAAGGCCTCCGATTCGCCTGCTTGCATCATACATTGTGAAGTCATTGCTGTGTTCATAGTTTGTTTTCCTAGTGTGTGTGGCTCCTACTTATTGCATATCAGTGAGCTGGTTGATAGACATTTTCAGTGAATGTGTAAAGCACAAATCTTTAGATTAAAATGTAATAAACTCTTCACTATAATAATAATACATCTCATTATATCTAAGATACATTCTTACATCTGTTTCATTTAGAATATGTAGGCGATATACATTTTGTGGATAACTGCTGACGGGTGACATAGTGGACACCATCACAAGGGTCTCTTATAATGACCCGTCGTCTCAGCCCTACGAATCAAGTTTTACAGACATAAACTTTCCTACGAGACTCAAAAGGTTGATCTCAATCGACCTTTCCATTTGAATAAATCAGACTTCAATCCATGTCTGCAAAAGCAGCACATTGCTTTACGAGAACTTGGTCTGAGTATATTCAAAGTGGGCCATGTGCTCTCTTGTGCCGAGTAATCCTTTGTGCTTTCTATGATTGTATAACTCTAAGTCTAAGTCATACATTTGGTGTGTTGGAGCTCCCCTGCATCGGCCTGCAGCCCCCGGCTGTGGATGCAGAGGAGTGTGAAAGATAGAAGGAGAGGGAGAGGACACGGGTCTGACAATCAAAGAGAAAAATACCGCAGTATCACGCTAACAACGACACATTAACTACAGCACTACACAGTCACACACACACATAACCAAATGCACAAGGTCAGTGAAACTTCACAGCAGAGTAAAACAAAAGTACTCGCACAACATTTTTTAAGAGTCAACCAAAGATACAGAAAAATAAATCAGAAAACAACACGAGAGGGGGGGTGGGGGCCGGGGAGTTCAAAATCATCACAATAATCTCAACACAAAAATAGGCATTATTACAATAAAACAGCACATATGAGATGAACTGGCAATCGGAATGTTGAATAACGACAACAGTAATTTATAAAGACGAGCTAACGCGGCTCGACAGGTCTGTTCACGGTTTCCTGCGGCCGGCTGTCGTCCATGTCGAGCAGGGCTCTTGTCCCTCCCTGACCTCTGGCTTCCGTTAAGACATTGATAACGCTGACATTCGCTAGCCTTGGTCGTGAGTGCCATCGGTCATATTGCAGCTACCTCGTGAACGAAGCACCATTCACAGATGGATTTACAGTCTGATGTCAGCAGGTCCCTATATATCTTGTCCAGGCTGTATTTCTTGGTGCTTCACTCCCAGGACTGTTTTATAGTCCCAGAGGTCGTTCATTTAAAAACTACCTACACTTCTATCATCATTAAACGGTGTTCCGTTTGCTCCCGTTTGATAAAACTGTAAGAAACAGGACAATAGGCTGACCAATTAACCAATAATGACACCTCCAATAAACCTCCTTGATCTGGACTCGTGCTCCTCTTTGCATACAGCAACACATTTGAAACAAGATACAAATCTTTAACACGCTGCATTTAAGTTCAAATTATGTTTGTTGCATTAAAACACGTTCCTTCATTTGATATGTCCACATCTTCAGAACATAAAATCACAACATAATGGATTGAAGGGGGGGGGGGGGAGAGGTAGGTGTGCAAATAAGCCATCATGTACAAACCAAACAATATATTCTAAAACATAAAGTTCATAGTATCTGCATATTTACAATATAGTTAAGGTGGACACTTTGACACAGAAAAAACAACACATACAAATATATAGTGCTATACTGCCCATAGAAAGGATTTTTGATAAATAGATCTCACTCCCACAAATGATAAAACAATGAAAAGTTGCACCTCGTATCTCCGGTGCAGCATCATAATCGAGGAGCTGCTTGAACAGTGGGAGCGAGGGAGGAATGTGATTGGACAATACATATCAAAGTCACCTTGATCTCCGGCGAGACAAACCAATGGCGGGGCTTCAGTGTTGTGATGCATAAACAAGAGCCGCCCGGGCTGCTTTCCCTCGCAGCTTAAAGCAAACAAAACCTCGAAAGCAAACGAGCCGAGACGGCTGGTAGAATCATAGAACACCCAAAACACATTAGATGGATTTTCAGATAAAGAAAGATTCACCATTAGCTCTTTGGGTCCTGCCAATGGATGTGAGAACTCATCTGTAAACAATTAAAAGTATGTCTGGATCTCGGGGGTGTGAACTACTCCAGCCCAGGTCTCCCTGACTCCACAATGGATGACTGTACTCAGGAGGCCTCGGCATGTAATGTCTGACCATTTGTTCCAAATTCCAATTCCAGAATAACCTGCTAATAACCTGCATCCTATTTAAATGATTTTCAACCCATTTATCGCTAACAGCTAACGCTTCATCTGAAGCCACAAGGAATCACACAGGGCAGAAAACCACTGGCTCTCCGCTCTCGGTGGACTGAAATGCTTAAAGTGCACAGCAATCCCATATGTGAAGTCACAGCAGGTGTTGTTCCCGTCATCTCACAGAGGCAAACCCCCTGCTGTGACATCACTGATTGGAGTGTGGCCACAACGACAACATGCCTGACAGTTTCAGCCCATAGAGGCAGCTTTAAACAATGTGTTGGTGTAGTGTGCATAATGCCCGAATGTTGTACAGTGTCCCTTCACTTTAGGATGTGACGACGAAAAAAAGGAGATATGTTTTCACTGAGGCAGTCAAACCATTGTGGTAGCACTACATATCAAATGGAACCTGATCTCGGTTGAAAAGCCAAGGCAACCCAAGTCAGCGTGGAGCTGACTGCTTCATTACAAGCACTGACAGGAAGGGGTGTGGCTTCTCAGGAAAGATCAGAGGGGTGTGCTGATATCGTATCAATACATTCCCCCGGTCTTTGTCTGAAATTGAGGCATACTCTATGCCTTGTTCTAATTCTAAATATTCTATTTTCTAAGACATAGGGTCTGCGGGAATTCTTTGAATGTTTTTTTTATAAATATATTCTATTCTTCTTATGTTTACAAATATCTTTACAAAGTAAAGTACATGCATTAATTTAACTTTGTATTATGTATACTTTTCAATAGATCAAGGTCTCTTTGTAATTCAGAGACTAATGGTTTTTAAAAACTAGATAGTGTGGGGCGTGCAGAGCTGCAGCAACCAAGGGCAGTACGTCTACTCTGGAAATTCGACAATCATTTTCACAAAATTCAATAAGATGCTGTAATTATAAAATCACTATTCCTTTTAACTTCAACAGATATTTGTGGCTTTATTTCCAGCATGCCTCCTGGATTGTTGTGTGCCCCCATAGGCAGCTTGGCAAACAAAGGCTCCCTCAACGTTCAACATTCAACACAACAAATTCAACACAACATGTACTGACCGGCCACGCTTTGACCCATTGAACATTTCTTTCAGAATGAGATGAACGCAGTTGGCGTGATGCATTGTGGGAGGGAAAGGCAGAAAGGATGTGCTTTTTACTTTTCTTTTCTAGTGAAGGAGCTGAGAATATATTCCCCCACACCCAAGAAGTAGATCACCTGGGCGATGCCAAACAGAGGAGCAATGACCAAGGCTCGACAGTAGGCTCCCTTCAGGAAGGCTGATGGTCCCTCGTTTTGCATAATTTTCCTGGAGAACAAATAAAATCTCATTGTTAAAAGTGAAAGATACAGCCAGCACTCGCTATGTGCCAGTAGGTATGGTGTTGATTGTGGTTTATTTATCTTTTAACTTGTGTTTAGTATGAATGTATCAGTTGTATTGTTTGATACATTTGCTGCTGTTTCATAGTTTGTGTGTGCGTCAATGCACTTAAATCCATCACACATGCTGCAGCAGTGAAGACGTAAAGAGGTCACCTGATACAGTCAGTCACTCCGCTGTACGTGTCTTCTGTGCTTCCTCGGTTCAGTGACTGCAGTCTGGTCTTTATCACTGCAACACACAGAGCTCAGGTGAATCTAACATCGACTCGCGGGGCACACATTGCTGGAACAACGTTCAGCAACCTTCACCACTGCTCACCATCAACAGGGTTGACGGCAACGGCCGCTGTGCTCCCCGCAAGGCAGCCCGAGAGAAACGACACGTAGAAGGGAGCAGGCCCATCCACGCCTCTTTTTCCCAGGTTGTTCAGGTTGGAAAACAGGGGGAAATAGATGATGGAGAAAGGAACATCCCTACAAAAAGAGAGAGATAAGTCCAAAGACAGTAAGTCATGTGAAGTTCATTGAAGCCAGTTGGTAAAACTAGTTCAGAGATCTGTTTTACCTGAGCAAGGTGGCGCCAAGGCCCTTATACAGCCCAGCGATACCCTTTTCCCTGAACAGTTCTCTGGCGATCTGCATGGCTGTGGGAGACTTGGTCGCCACGGTACCTGCTGCCACTGTCTCTGGCATCAGCTTCCTCTGAGCCTCTATGGAGCGTAAGAAACACAACATAAAGAACAGCAAAGGCTTCATATAAATACGACCAGATACATGCAATACTAAGAACGGGTACGTGGGCAGACATTTTGAATAACAGTAAGGATAAACCAGCATCAAGATCTTGTAATCTCTGAAATAACCACATGAGGCCACTATTTCACCAGTTTATGCCCTGCACTTCAATCTGTGTTTAAACTGCCATCTGGATTGAATGTCCTCTTACCGATTCGTCCAGCATCTTGGAGCTGGATTTTCAGCATCTCCATAGGAGTTGTAACAATAACCTGCAACAGGGCAAAATCAAGGTGTC
Organism: Pseudoliparis swirei; assembly: GCF_029220125.1. NCBI lineage: Eukaryota > Metazoa > Chordata > Actinopteri > Perciformes > Liparidae > Pseudoliparis > Pseudoliparis swirei. The sequence goes on along the minus strand of NC_079393.1, from coordinate 11,329,657 downwards.
ACCGACAGCATCAACATATGCACATGGTTAACAAGGATTGATTTAGATTAGTTTTACAATGTGTCATGCAAAACACGTGTCCTGTGTAACTCTACTGGCATCCGTCAGCTATGTGTCACCATTTGTTTCCCTCTGTAATCCATGCAGTAGTAACTAGTTAACTGGATTAGGGATGAGATAGCCGTGTTCCCCGTTGCAATCTCAATCCAAGGTCTGCTTCACTTAATCTAATTATGTTCCTCGGGCTTGAACCCTTTGCCCTCATTGAGGAGAGGCATTTCCCTCTGACTCACTCACTCAGTGCACACGGCCAAGCACTCTCACAGCGTCTTATCTGATCACTCAAATCAAGCTGCCAGTGTATCACCTGCTAATAGGACAACATTTCAGTGATTAGAAATCATTCATGAAAAGTGAACGGAGACAATCTACAGAGACAAACCGGGAGCATGTTCCTGCAACTGCTGCCTCTCTTTTCAACCTGGTCCTGGCTATTTCTAGCTGCAGGCAGTGATAAATGAGGCGATGGCTGAGGCCCAGTGGTGCGTAAGCGAGCTGACGTCCGTAGTGTTAAAGGCAGCAGTTCCAGATGGGGAACCGGAGGATGCAATTAAAGCAGCACCTCACTCACCTGGCATGTACCTGCCCCGCATCCAGCCAGCATCTCTTTGAACAGAGTGAGTTTTCTAAAAGAAAATGCAGACAAAACGCTGGATCAGATTAAAGCAAGCTAAACTAAAATGACAGCGTGAAACAACCTTATTTCTGCAGTCCTTGAACAAGATGTTATCTCTGTCTTCTCTATCAACATGTCTGCTACAAGGGTAGATTAATAATTCACAAGGTGAGCGGCTGGGTAAGACAAGTCAATCATTTATCCGCTCGCGTGTTTTTCCCCAACGAGATGGAGATAGTTGCCCCGAAAACCTTTCAGTTTGTCGTGGGGGACAATGGGTCGGCTAATGTTTGACATGTGGTACAATGATGTGCTAAATGTACTTTCAGACAGAGCTTCTACTGACACACATGCAAGCAATTCAGTATTTTTAAGCCAGACAGCTAACAAACCACTGTGAAATACTCAGTGCCACGTAGGAGACGACAGGACAGGATCAACTAGAATCTTGGTGAAAATACAGACAGCTATTGTGTTCGCTTACATGTTCGTAAACACGCCAGTCAATCACAAAATAAACGAGGGAGTGTGTGTGTGTGTCAGTCAGCCTGTTAGCACGTTCATGCCTCACCCATCCTTGGAGAGTTGTTGCCTGAAGAAGTCGTTGGCAGCCAATTTAATGGCTTTCTCTGGCGTGACTAGTGTTAAGTTCACTGCCGCTCCTGAGAGGAGAAGAAGGACAGAGAGTCAGAAAGTGAGAGAGGAAAAAGGACGAAAAACAGAGACGGCAGAGAGAGACGGGTATCTGTATCGCATCGTTATGAAGCTGGAAGTATTCAGAACCTTATGCTACCTAACAGCTTTAATGCTCACACGGTATTCACACAAATCTAAAAGCCCTCAAAACGTACCTCGGTACATCCCAAAATACCCCTCGGACCGGATGATCTTAATAAGGCAATCTGACCTGAAACATAAACACAATAGTGGTTGTATGTTATTTATCTAGGAATCTGATAACAAGCTATGAGATATCATACTGCTGATTAGTCCTGACTGTAGCCCAGCAATATGTTCATGTGCTCAAATGCAAAAAGGAAAATACAGAAGTTTCGTACATGCTGGTGTAAAGGCGACATCCATTTTGCTGGTTTTGCAAGCGAGTCTTGGCCAGGTCAATGGGAAACACACAGGTCACTCCGATCAGGCCAGCGATCCCCCCATTGATCAATTTGGCAGGCAAACTGGACAAGACACAAATATGAAATATGAAAGGTCAATAGATGAAACCGGTGTGCTGTATCTGTACTTGTTCCCATTCCACCTTACTTGATCTGCTTGTCAGCCATTTATCTGAAGCCCTGGCCGGTCAAAGTGTCAATCTGTACGTTCGCTCGTCACTCGGTGGTCAGTTGATTACACTTGTTGGTGCCGTCCACGTGGTTTCATGCAGTCTTGCAGTGGCTGCTAGTTCAAGTTGGGAGATATCTGTAAAGAAATAGGAAAGGTCACATTAGGCATTCTCAAAAAGTGTCTGGTAACAGAAATGTTCCAACTAAATAAGACATACACAACGTACCATCTAAAAGATCTAATGACGCAATGTTGTCTTCACAAACATTACAACATGGACTGGTGTTTAGTAACAAGCTGTTACACCACCTAAAATGTAAAAACTAACTTTACCCCAAGAAAATCAACATCAGTTGATGAGCGCTGCAAGTAATTCTTGTTTTCATCATCGCTTAATTGTTTAGTTTTTGAAATAATTATCAAATAACCCAGCGAAGACCTTTGTGAGCACTTTATCGCAAGTGTTAGATTCAAGAGATGAAACGTGAAATGGAGGCGCGCGCACGGGCGTGTGTTGCATGTTGTTCTATCCATTTCAGCTAAAAGTCCACATCCAGGTCCGAACCTGACTCGACTCCCGGTTTTGCAGAGGACCAAACGCAACGCAGCGCTCAGTTACAGGTGAGGTGGCACGTCAACAGTACCACATCCAATTAGGCGGGAACTAAATCGTCCCAATTGAGAAGCTTGAAATGCTGTCATTAACCTTTTGTCGATTGACTAATTGAATCAGCCCAACGGTTGATTATCAAAAACTCTGTACGTCACTTAGTAATCCCTAAATAGGGACAACAGAAGAAGAAATATTGAAATAATGAATCACGTGCATCATAATTAGTCAGAAGTGTTTACATTTCTTTAAATTGTTGTTAAATTGATGTTCAAACAACTCCATCGTCAGTGGAACATCTGTGCGTCATACATGTCCTGGACACTCGTGTTTAATGCATCAGCTCTCTCGTTGTGTCTGGGCAGCTCCGTGTTCCGTCTGCTCCAACTGCCCTTTCTGAACAAACAGATGAAATCAATCTGATGGAGACAAGATGCTCCATATTAAAAGGTACAGAATGCCTTCAGTGTAAAAAGATGCTTCCTATTAACTGTGTCATTCTCTCCACCCCCATCGTCCACCAATCACAACGTGCCTCTCAGCGTGTGCAGCCCGCCTCCTTCTCTCTCCTCCTCGCGGGCCCCTCCCCCGTCATTTCCCTCAGTCACGAGTCACGACTCACAAACACAGCTTTCCCGTCTCGGCTCTCTGCCGACTTGTGGATTTCTTTGTGCGTCTGCGCTCGCACAACACCAACATCCCTAATTCCTTAGATTCAGTTTCAGAGAGATTGCACAGCATGTGTGGCTGTTTATGTTTGTGGATAACTGTATCGAGGCATGAATGCAGCTGTGGTCTGGTATGTTGAGTTTGGATGGGCGCTTGAGGCGGGAGCAGGGAGGAGGAGAAAGGGGCTTTCAGAGCAGAGGGCCACCTCCCTGGTCCCTGAAGGCTCCGTGTTCTCCTCTCTGCTGCCGGGAGTTCACAGCCCTCCTCGCCATTCTCTCATCCAGCTGTAATGTAGAGACCTTTTTCCCTTTGAGCGTGCTCCTTTTGTTTCCCTATTTCCTGTTGCTGACTTCCTCCTGAACGTAACTCCAGTCAAGCACACCGATTCTCCTCAAGAAATGATTGACAGACTATCCTGTGTTCTGCTCGCGATGGGACTGAGGAGATAATGCACGGTGAGGAGCTCTTTATGACGTCTCCCTCCTTCTCCATCACGCTTGCGGCTCGACTCGCCCGCTTCACTTCATCTCCACCACACGGCCGCGTCTGCGCCAGGACATCTACGTGACACACGGCCATCGCCCGGCTGTCTCGTCATGACGATTGGAGTCCGCATGGCAACAAGTAGCCTCAGTGTGCGCCGAGTCCACAGCGGGAACGTGGCATCGCTCATCAAACAGATCTTCAAGGAATTATTTCGATTCTCAAAGTCAGGAAACTGCAGTGGAACTGGTATTTCTGATTCGCCTCAATGCACCACTTAAAAGGTCGCAAAGGATGCAAGGTCGTGTTTTAATTCCCTCTGCTATTCAGGAGTGACTTCAAGACAAACCACTGATTTAAAGTGACTGAAAACGTATTTATCTCTCACTGAGACACACATTCCCACAGAGGTCACATATATGGGTTGTCACCTTTAGAAAAGATAAGCACTGATTCGTAAACAATAGACACGGTGATTGTGCAACTCACCTGCCACGCAGAACCTTGAACTTAACAACTTCCCTCAGTCAGACATCGGACACACTTGATTCAAGAGTTTGGGCCCCGACTGAGATAACAGTTCAGATGTTGACCTTTGTTCATCATTTCAAAATTAACAATGAAGCAATAACCAGTTTCTGGAAGATTTATATTGAATCAAATGGGTAAAGCAGCAAGCCATCTTCTTTTGCTAGAAGTTAGGATATTAAATTCCTAAAGGCTTTTTTCTTTTACTTAATAAATATTTCATTACAAGTTCACAAACCAGTGCTTGTATTAAGTTAAATTAAGATGTAAGACGTATACTGGGTGTTTGCCTGTCACTGGTAATGGTAACATTTTTAATTAATGACATGATTTTACCGGTTTCAACCATTACAGACAGTTAGATAAAAAGAATTGACATGTGTACAGTGTAGGCCTATCTTCTCTTATCATAAAAAAACAAGATAATTATTCCAAAAAACATACAGTGTCTTGGAAGTGCATCAAAAATCTGACAATACTGGATCAGAGCAAGGATCAATATGAAATTAAGCGACTGCAAGGCCCACGTAACGAGTTGCTTTGACTCATCTGCTTGAAGGCATGTCTCAAACACAAAGATAAATATAACCCGGCAGACACTGAAGGTCTGGAGACAAATCCATACCCGTCAATGTCCTTATGCAAAGCTCAATGCAAATGGTTTGCTCCTATTCAAATCCACCAGAAAACCTTTTACCTGATCCAACACAGCTGCTTTGCTGCTTCTTTGTCCTCAAGTGCCAAACCGACTAAAGATCTTGCTGACTAAATCAGTTTGTTGAAAGATAGGAAGTCAGTGTCTGCACTGTGGCAGTCAGCACGACGCTCACGTGGCTGTGGCTCGTCGGAAAGAGGGGAGAAGAAAGGAAAATCACACATTTCCTTCCTCATTATCTGAGCCGGCCGTTGTTACTTGTTACCGGCCCATCTGTCTCACATGTCCTGGTGTGTGTGTGTGTGTGTGTGTGTGTGTCTGCACACCTCTATCTCTGAGCTGCAAGAGCATAAATCTGTAAATCTAATACGCAACTCAAGCCGTCCACATTTACAGAGATAGTATTTTCCATAGAAGTAAAACTATGTATATATAAATATGTAACCAGCTTCAGCTATTACGGTATGACTGACATCCAGCTTCATATTGTCCGTGTGTATACGTGTTACATCAATTATTTCTCTTGGAGGATAGGATTGGGTTTTAAATATAGTTATCTGCACTGACAGCTGCATGTATTCTTCACAACCAATCTGACAGCTGCTGCTGTGCTATTTACCAGGCTTTTTTTTTTTTTAAAGAGATGGAGTCTATTTTGGGATATCTACAGCACTGCAGAAACAATGGATGAAATGTGTGGTGTCATAAATCTGATTGCTATCTTCCCAACAGCTTCCGGATTATAAACCTCATTCTTATAAAAGCTCTCTCGCAATCTCCATTCACAACCAGCGGCGTGTGGGTTGTGATCTGAGCACAGCGATGCATTTCCACTCAAGGTGCTCCACACATTGCAGCCTTTAAACCTGCACAGTTGGCCATTGTTGTAATCACCTTCTGTAGATCAGAAATAACACGCTGGCATCAACTTTCAGGAAGCACAAATACCCCTTCAGTGCAGAGAGGTGGTGCATTGTGTTCGACCCTCCTGACACCGAAGGTATCTTTGGTGGCCCCGTTTCTGAAGTCACCTGGGGCTTTACTCTTGTATCTCCTCCGTTATCCCTCTCAGCTTTCCCACAACCTTGCTAGTTTGAATAATGATACCACTGTGAGTGGAGTTTCCGAAATCAAAAAGCTAAATGTAGCATTGAAGCATCCGATTACAGTTTGCAGATTACATTAAAGCCTCAACTGGCCTCAGAAACTGTCACACAGAAGCACAGCATCTTCCCACAGCACAGCTACACACCATTTCCACTCGGCGCGCATGTGACATTTAGCCGCCCTTGCCACCGGCATTTTAGCATACTTTTAGGAAATGCTATATGGGTGTATTCCTGCATCTAGAATAATGGAATATTTAACATGATGTTGTCGTCTACTGAATGAGAATAAAGTGATGATTTCAGCATGACAGCAAACAGTTCCATTGGAAAACACAGGATGTCACCGAACACCCAAGAATGGCTCCCCTCATCAATTATTGCAAGGCTGCAGTAAACTGCTTGACCTCGTCATCACCTGACCAGCACACTGGAAATAAAGTTGCTTCTTTTACAAGCATATATGATTGCTTAACCTCTTACTCAGCAGCTATATGTTCCTTTCTGTGAGGAGTTCACGTTGTCTGCAGAGATAGTGGGATAACATGTACCCAGCTAGAAGATGTTCAGCATTAGTTAATATGTAATTAAAATGATCCATCTCACTTTTTCTTTCATTATGTCCTTAAGTCACAGGTTAATGTTTAGCTAGAGTCTGGCCGTCAGAGGGGAGAAGCGCGTCTCTGCCAATGAAACGGGAAGTGGGTAGTTCGGGTGGGTTTACTCTCCCGAACACGACCCGAACCCACAGGAGAATGACTCCCTCACTGGCGGTGCCGCGCGGGGAGGTTGAGCAACGTGTCCGTTTTGCTGTGAGGTGACATCCAAGAAACCAAGCGAGCTGAAATATCAATTCAAACTGATGACGATCATTACAAATCCGTTGACGTTCCACCTGTCACCGACCCGTCGGTTTGACGGGTGACGTTGAAATATATGACACGGTTGTGTTAACGACGCGCGTATAACGTGCATGACGTTGTGATTCATAACCAACGTCCCGTATTAACGGCAGTTTAAAACAGGCCTAACGGTTAACGTTGCATATTTAAACCGTCCGTATGTAACGGGAGAGAATATGAGAGGCTTGCCACGTAACGGAACAATGTTGCGCTGCCGTCTCTCACAACGAAGCGACAACACACACACACACACGCTCACATTACTACACCGCCTTTCATCTCTATTGCTATTTAAATAGGACATCTAACATTAGCCTCAATGCGCCGCCTTCACGTTATTCCCAGGTAAGATTCCACCGGCTTCGAGCCAATTGAAGACACATTTACCGAACAAGACACTCGCCACAAGAAGACTTGTACTGCATCCCGTTATGTACATACCACACAGAGCGTTTCCGTTATTTCTCCCGGTCTCAAAGCCTTTACACCGAGTCTTTGGTTGACAGACCGACAATAGCTAACCTACCGGTGTTACTAGCATTTAAATCCAGCATAGAGAGGTAGCGGAGGTGGGAGTGAGAGCGGGGAGGGAGGGGGAGCATGAGGGAGGGGGGGCTGGCGATGGAGTCGGGCTCGGAGGAAAAATAAATAAATCATAAAAGGGATTTAAAAAGAGTGACCCCTAGCGGTATGTAGTGGAAGTACAGACATATTTTCTATTGGCAGTAAAGGTGTAGCGGTTGGGGGATGGGGCCCAGCGTCATCGTGACGATTCATCCCAACCCTCTGACCTTGAATACTAAAATAGAAAAATGGCTACAGCTGAAATATTGGTGATGATGTGCAGCATCATCAGTTATAAGAGTGTCTAAACGACCAGCGACTCACTATAGGAATCGCAGCCTCCCAACAAAAAAAACCGGACACATTTTTTTAGAGAAGAGTATTTTTACTGGAGATGAAAATAGTGGTAATTCATACTTAGATTTGAAAAATAAGATAACATTTCCTGATATGTCACTGGTATGTGCTGCAGCTAAACTGGTTTCTAGGTGACCGAAGGCAAACAAGGAAGACATTTAAACAAACATTGCCTCCTGTTGCACTTTCAGTCAGTAATCGAGGCCTCCATAGTGCAACAGCTCCGTGTTTGCCTTGCCTCTTAACTCAGCTCATAGTTATTGACACATTTATGTTATGAAATTGATTAAAAATCCTCATGGTAAGTCCAAAATAATGGTTTAAAATAATAGCTTGGTAAAAAATTGGACGTACCAAGTTTTTATTAAGAAACAATCTATGGCATAACATGTCTAGATTATTATGATATTGCTGTAACTCACAATTATGAGGTATTAAGTCAGAATTCTGACACAATAAGTTAAACATGAATTGTAACTTCATCATTTTGATTTAGCATGAGTATTTACATGCTTTTTCATGTTATATAACTTTTCACAAATGTGTATCTTGTCCCAGCAGAACTGGGTTTCCGTAGTGTTGAAAACTGAGACAGTTTTCTAAAAGTCCATCTGTTTAATGTCATGGTCTGAGCTGTGCTCGTCCCACTAATTGACCGGTGCAGCTGGAAGTCGTTCCCCAATCAAGCTCCAGGCTTGATTTTCTCCAGCCCTGCACTCATTCCTTGCCAGATCCTCAGTTCGCAACCAGGAACAAATGCTCCAGCTCGAACACTCGGTAATCTCTCTCGTCTACCTCAGCCTGCCGAGCATTCCTCCAGCCTGCTTACCAGATTCTAGCCCCTGGTTCTTTCGTAATAAAGGATATAAAAGCATTTCTGCTGTCTGTGTTCTGCTCTTGGGTCCAGCTCCACAAACAACATGACATTACATCTGTCTTCAGGGGGTCACAGCTGGCTATCATAATTGTGTAAAGAGAGATTCTTTGCACCCCAGAACTGTTGTTTAGACAGCAGGATGAGATGATGGGCACACATTGTAAACAAACGGGTTACTCAAGTGTAAGTCAGACATCTGCTCCCAGCATGGGTTCATCTAGTCCTGTATCGTGGGGTTCTTCCAGGCCTACTCTTCTCAGAGACTCAGAGTACTTTCTCCGTCCTATTCTGACAATGTCCTCAATCTCATCTGCCAGGTCTCTCCTGCCGCTGTCGATCATGGCGGCCACCAGCCTCGACGCCGCCCCTGGTCCTGCATTCCTTTGTCCCTGGGCCCAGTGGAAGAGCATGTCCAGCACTAAGGCTCCCAGGTCGTCCCTGGTGAGGACAGCAGAACATACACAATACATGATACACGCACTGTGACCTACCTAAGGATTGAAAGATAACTGATGTAAATATTTAACATTTAAAATAGTATATCCATCTATTCTGAATTTTATACCATCAGTATTAGCGATATGGTATTTTTCAATTATACTGTTCATGATACATAGAATACAAATAATAATAAATCATGTTCTACATACTATATTAAATGTACTATCAGCCTATTCATGTGTGGTATTTATTTATTGGACATCTTCCCTCAAATACTCAAATGATTAATATGACATGTTTTCCGACATAAAAAATGTCACATGGAAAACCATCTACATCACGCATTTTTCTTCCAACTTGAGGATGCGTCATGCAAGGTTTTCTGAGCATAAGGAGTGGAGGGGAGGAGAGGAGGGGGGGACAGATGAGCATCAGTCTGTGTGTAATCTCCTGCAGTTCCAGATGGTTTAATGAAGGCTGACTGCACAGATTAAAACGATCTAAATTATCCACCATTTCTCTCCCACTGCGGTCTGCCTTCACTCACATTAGATCTCTCCAATTCCCTGAGAGGCTTTGGCCGTGCTATCACACGGTGTGTGTGTGTGTGTGTGTGTGTGTGTGTGTGTGTGTGTGCAATAGTTAAGTCATTCACACATGTAGGAATGCTTTGTAAAAATAAAAATAAAAAGTGAATCATTCCTATGCTCTGTGATTTAGGAGTATTGTGGAGTTCAATTAAGGAATTTCAGCTGAACATGACGCACTTCGCCATTCCTACCTGAACTTGTACTGGGTGCGGTCCAACTCCTGGTAGCTTAAGCCCAGATTGATGCCAATAACGCGCCAGTCGTGGGCTATCTGAAGAGAGATGGCCAGCAGATTGGCCTCTGTCAGGTAGCCGCTCTCTGGGTCACCCAGATTCAGAGGAGGATACTGGCGCTTTTCCATGATGAAATTATTTTCTGAATTTAGCTCCTGTGATAAAAACAGAGAGGCGATAATAAGTGCAGAGTTTCCTTTTTGATGTTACATATAGGTAGCAGCTAACACCATTTTGTGTCATGTAGTTTAGCATCTACATAGCAGTGTGTATGGAAGAAACAGTGTACATATTCATTATTTCTCTTCATAACCAATAAACACATATCCAATATACTAAAACAAATTGCACAATAGGTATATACTAATTCATATAAAATCCCCAAATGCTCAAAATATCTGTATTATCAATGAAGAAGAAGAAAAAGGTCACTTCAACTGACAGGAAGTCTGAGTGGTAAAGTTGCAAGCCACTGACTGTCGGGTCCTTTCCTCTTTTTTGCCACTTCCTCTGGCAGATTGCTGGGGAACTCTCCTCTATAAAAAGACACCTGAAACAGAGGTAAGAAACATATTTTTAAAGGTGTTAGATGGGACAAAAATAACAAGTGAATTTCTCAATAGCACTGAGCCAGGCAGCTGTGTTGAACTGGTACACTTTAACCCTTGTGTTGCCTTCGGGTCAATTTGACCCGATTCAATGTTTCACCCTCCTGTCGCTTTCGGGTCAATATGACCCGATTCAATGTTTAACCCTCCTGTTACCTTTATATTTACTAACATATTTTACCCTTGAGGTCAATATGACCCCAGCTATTAAAATCTCCAGAAAATTATTAGAATTAATATTGTTTTCCAAGTTTAAGTGTGAGGTACTTTATGTTTGTTTGTTGACTCCCGAAAGAACACCGACATTAAACATTGAATCGGGTCAAATTGACCCGAAGGCGACAGGAGGGTTAAACTCAACCAGACCAGTATTTTAGTTTTTTGACAAAACTCTTGACAAAAAGAAATGTATACATTTAGGGGTTGGACTTTTCATTTTGATGTATTATGCTAAAAGATGTAATTAACTTTGTTTCATTGAGTCTGGATGGACATGAATATAAAACCAAATGTACCATGGAGTTGAATTGTTAATTAGTATTCATTACGGGGTTAATTTGGATCATATTGCAGAGGACATGGGTTTCTACTGTCTGGTCACTTAAAGCTACATTCACAGTGAATTTATTTATCTCTGGGACGTAGGGTTATTTTAACATTGCAGTAGCAATTACAGCTGCATTACCTCCAGTTGTACTGCAGACTCACTGCTCCTCCTGTAATGTACAACCTGCACAGAGCAGCGTCTTTGTTTTAGAGAAATGGATCTCTGAGGTTTTTTCTGCAGAACGAGCTGTTGACATTTTTATTTTTTCTCTGGATCCTTTGACTTTTCTACCAAAATGAATTCAGTCAAAAATGTGTTTGCCAATCTGGTATTTGAAAACATGCTGGCATGTACACTGCACTGAGGTCGTTTTGGTTACAGCATCACTATAAAGCCATAAGCAGAGCAGGTAAAGTCATCGAAGGGCTAAATACTTTATTTTACAGTATTCATATATTTCCTATTTGTTTGACTATATTTGTTTACATTTTGGCAAAGGCACCATTTAAAGTCTGGCAAATGATCCATTAGCCGTTTCTAATGTCCACAGATGTTGAGTAACCATCACTGCGTCACTTTGTTTCAGGAGAAAACTTCAAGTTGTGAAGCGTCTTTTCTCTATAATTCCTCAGTGGATTTATGGATGATTATTTGCAATAGAGGTATGAAATGATATCCTTGGAAAGTGTTAGTCACAGTGATATTATTTGTGTTTCATGTCCATAACAGACCATATCCTGTAATTTTGCAATAGTTCAAATGCAACCTCCCACTGAAATGTTAAAGGACTATGCCCCTTTCCTAAATGTATACATGTTATTCATATGGTATAAGTCAGTCCAAAGACATTAGTAAGCATGAAAAACTCTCAGAAATCCAAAATGCTAAAATTCTAAATTGTCGTGTAATCAAGTATAAAGTCTGTATCAGCTCCGTAGAGAATGGATAGGAGATTCTGTGGAACCACAGAATGTTTTCTTTATTTCTTTTCATAATTTTAATAGATTAGCTTTATTTAATTGTGTCGTTTCACTTGTGAAACAGATAATGCACTTATGTCTCAAAACTTTCCCCTGGGTGTTCTCAGTGTTATCGGTGACATCTCTCCTAATTCATTGTCTCCGGAGCAGATACAGACTACAGTTTGAGAAATACTTCTCTGGTTTCTGGCTTTGCCAGAGGAGCTCATGTTCCCAAACTGCAATTCCTAATTCAGAAGGTGCATCCTGTCTCAAAGGGGCTTTAGTGTAGATTGTAATGTACGGCATGTAGAAGAGTGATATGACATCTGTTACTCATGGTTGATAAGACTGCCATGTAGATGAGATCATGCAGACCTTGCACTGGGTGTAACGCCATAAAATGTGGAAATATAAGAACAACAAAAAAACACAACAGTCATCATTTTTTCCAGTCGCTGCACGTTCTCGTCTGTTGAATATGATGTCTGTCTTACTTGTCCCCTCACTGGACCCTTCTGACCCAGAGCTGGACAGATGTACACCTCCTTCAGATTCTTCAGGCTGGAGTAAAACACAAAACACAGTCTTCCCTCCACACAGTCGGGTCTCTCTGGAGAAGAAAAAAAGAAGGAAATCCTAATCGCAATACTTTTATGAATGGCTTGTTTCAGGCCAACCATTCCACAAACAACACCTCATTAACCCCAGGAAGGAAAGGGAGCAGGACAAAAACATGTGGTATTTGAAATGGAGCTTCAAAGAGGACTTCAGACCTGCGCTGATATCTAAGCCCCTCTCAAAGCCAGCGAAGAACTGCTCTCCTTCCAGCAGGTCACACAGGTCTGAGGGCTGAGGCCCGTCATACTGCTCAGACAAAGACTGCACTCTGCCGTCCACCTGGGCGAGAAGCAACACAATCACTGGTTTTATGCATTCAATGTTTTGATGCCATGATGAAATCAGTTTGACACAGGCTGCCCTTGGTGTACTTAGATCTATTAAACTGCACAGTTCAGGCACAGAGGGGAGGATGACAAACCCTGTTAGTAGGTAAACACTGGAGCATCACTTGTGATGGATCAGTCTTCCTCTGGAGGACGAGGAACTGGACTTTAAACTGTTTTAGCCTTTGATAGACCTTCCTGACCGCCCCACTCACACACCGCTGAGTGGTGTACCACAGCCAGTACCTGTGATGGCGCACACAAAGCTGTGTTAACGCAATGTGAATGTATAAATCAAACGTACATTAGGAGAATAAAGGATTTTAAAAAACCTACCAGGAGAAGTGTGTCACGTAGAAAATGGCATACAAATGGGTGACATAGAGAGAGACTTGCGATGTAATGTCAGTCCAGGTTTGGGCAGTGGGGTCTCCGTGCAGCAGATACAAACAGGACGTATCGACTGTGTGGCCTGCAGAAGCACCGGACATGTTCATATCTGCTCATACGTTCTGGTATCAACGTGTAGGAGTATGAAGACGTAACGGTACCTGTGACTCCTGATGGCAGAGGAACCTGAACTTTGATGGGCTGTAGGAACTGTATGCTGGGGGTCTGGGAGAGGCAGAGTAGAGGGCTGACACTAGCCTGAGGATCTCCACACAGAGCCTGTACCTCAGACACAGACACCTGCAACACCTAAAGAAAGAGAGACAAACTAAAGCCTCGCTAACCAGATTCCCCCAGTGACAAACCAACATCGACTCAGCATTACCTGTAATGTTATCGTGCGGGCCTGCACCGTGGAGTCTGGAGGGAAGTGCAGCTTCACTCCAGGGTCAGCGCTGGATACCAGCAGGGCTCCAGCTGGTGTAACAGAGCAACTGTCCTTTACTGGACGGGACACTACCATAAACCAGGAGAACTGGCTCACTGCACAGCAGGCCAGCTGCAGGCACATCAAAAACAACATTACAATGTGTACTATGGAGGGAAAAAAAGAAGCTTAAACATAATTAAAATACATTATTGTACCCTGGCTGGACGACCTCCAGGGTGGCTGCTATGACTCTCGCTTCCTCTCCTCAGAACCGTAGGCAGAGCGCTGGATGACTGTCCGTCAAACCTCTGCACCACCACCTCCCTTCTCTTTGTCCGATGATATGGCACGCACACCTCCACGGGCTGTCGGGATTTCAAAGTTAAAGTTTATGTGACGCCAGTGCAGGAAAAAACACGGTGACAAAATGGAGCAGGAATAAACTACGAGGATCAAAACACAAACGATTCTGTACATTCTTTAGTCTTTTTAAAAAAAAGTCTTCTCAATACTTATTTGAAGAAGTAGTCCATTAATGTATTTCTTGAGGGAGTTCAGAAATCTGTGCAGCAGCGGTTGAGATCTTGACTTTTAGTCCCTACTGGGTGAAGCTCCACAAACACTGGATCCTACATTTCCCACAATGCAACTCGATAACATTTTCCTTTGATCCTCACCGCCTGGTCCATGTCTCTTGAACAACGATGTGTTTCTCAACCTAAACAGTTATTTTTCTAACTCATCAACGCTCTTCCAGAGCCACTAACAACATTATGCAACCGTTAAACAGAATAACACCAAAAGTGAGAAGTAAACTGATCTTCATCTGTACAGTTGGTGGATTGAATTATAACAGACGTGGTACATAGACACATTCAGTTCATTACCTTTAGAAATGTAATTCCATGAGGACGAAGTTCCAATGGACGACTCAGCAAGATGTCATGCTCCTCCAGCCACACCCACTTCCTGTCTGGCCTTTTCTCAACCCACTTCAGTCTGGTGGTTGTCACCAGGCACCCTGGGGGGAACAGCAGCTCAGCCCCCCCTGGGAGGAACACGTGACACCCAGCAGGCGAAACACAGAAACTAAGGAGCAAAAGGAGCATGACGTTGCAGGAATTGACAATATTACTGCAGATTTTTAAATGTGGACATTGTACCTGTGCTCGTTAAATCCGAGGTGCAACTCTTGAATTTTCGTTTCTGCTTGATCTGGTAAGAAAACAGGGATTCAACTGAGGGAATATGCTGAAAGCACACGTTAACGAGAACGTAAACGCTGTCTCTAAATACAAAACAGTCAGAAGGATTTAAGCGCAAATTAATATGAAGGCCCGCTTTTCTTTTCTTTTCACTCACCAGGTATCGGAGAGAGAGAAGGAGGGGTTGGGGGTTTCCCCAAAGGATTGTCACGCACATCTATTTTCAGGAGAGGCAGTTTGTTCAGACACTGTGGGAGCAGGCGGAGGTCGTTGCTGTAGATGACGAGTTCCCTGAGGGCAAGGAGGGAGCCTGGGCAACAAAGAAGACGTTTACACCGGTGTTAATGTTGCATTCATGAATTGACCTTACATTAAATAACACTTTGATTCCAGTTCGTTACTGTAATGCACGGTCAGTGACAGACCCACTCACCCATACACCCTTACCCATGCTCTCTGGTAGCTGCTTCAGCTTATTGTGGGACAATTCCAGCTTCACGAGCTCCTCCAGAGCACCAATTTCCTCAGGTAGCCGCTGAAGGAGGTTATGTGAAACATCCAGTGACTGTAGTGCTTTCAGCTGACCCAGACTCCAGGGAAGCGAGACCAGCTCGTTCCCCAGGAGGGAAATGTAGGTGAGGGAAGACAGCTGGCCGATACCAGGAGGCAAATCTGAGAGACGGTTGTGACAGAGAAGCAGAGAGGACAGCACAGGCAAGCTGAGAAGACATGATGGCAGAACGGTGAGCTGGTTGAAGGAGAGATCCAGGTGCACCAGATGACAGAGGGAGGAAACCGATGCGGGCAAAGTGGTGAGGAGGCCCGGCAGCGGGTCACCGTGTGAGTCATAAAAGCAGTGTCCTTGAATAAGAAAGAAAAAGGGCAGTTAGATGAGCAAAGACAGAGAATGACAGATTAATGCATTAACACAGTATTTGTATTGTATTTAAGAGCAACAAAAGGAACGAATTAAGCCATTTAATCTAGAATAATACTTTTTTTAACAGTGGATACCAGACCTATTGAATGAGAAAAGTACCTCGGACAGCCAGCGAACGCAGCTTGGTCAGATGGGGTAATACATCCAGAGCGTCATCCAGGCCGGGCTTGTCCTCAGAGCCCAGTCTCAGGTACTGGAGGCCCCTCAGCTGCCCGGGGAGAGACCCCCAAAGCAGAGGCAGTGCAGCTGCTCCTCCCTTGTACACATCCAGGGTCAGCCTTGTATCGGTCAACAAAGCTGGAAGCTCCACTGACGGAGGCAAGGGTGGAGTCAAGGCCAGGACAGAGGGAGATGAAGAGGAGGAAGACGGATGGGTGGAGAAGTAAGAGGAGGAGAGGCTTGATATGGAGGGACTGAATGTGTCCACGAGGCTGCAGGGAGACACGGAGGGAGCATCTCTCTCGGCTTGGCCTTCAGACATCACGCCGCTCGACACCTTTGGTCCAGTCTCCCTCTCCGGTGTCTCCTGGTCCTGGCACACAAGTTCTCCGCAGAGCCTCAGAGCTAAAAGGTCCGCAGAAGGGTCAGGTACTCCACCTGTGGGTGCCTTATGTGCAGGTGTCCCTTCCTCCGACCAGTCAGGCGTCACAGCCCAACCGGCTGCTTGGTCTTCATCCTCTTCATCCTCAGCTGCTTCTTCCTCGCTGCTTCTCTCCATTCAAGACACCGGGCTGGCTGACCTTAACTAAAGGTGAAGTGTGCTCTCTTTCATGATGCGTCTGTCACGTGACACAATAAACGCTACATACGTCCATCGCGGTCAAATGAAGCTGAATAACTAGCGTGAAAAACAACGGTGAAGAAAAATGTACTCGGCATGTTTTCAAAGTGACGTAAGGTCACCGTTTCAGTGTTAGCTGTTAGCTAGACAACATATTTACATGATAATTATCTTAAAACGTTCACATATCTGCACTCTGTGGCTACTTTAGTAACCTCCGTGTGTCTAATGCTGGGTTAGTTACTCAGTAACGTGTGAGGTGAGTCTCTGGGTTAACCTCTCTCTCTCTGCTTTCTCACTTGTCACTTCCTTGTGTCCGATAATGTTTTCAAAGAGAAAGCTCTGCGTCACAGGGGCTTGTTCGTTTATCTGTACGCAGTCCACCGGCGGAAGACGGAAGGAGTCTAACCACTTGTATCGGTCGAGAGAAATAACGAGCCCCGCTTCTCCGGTTGCTGTGGTGTATAAATCGAGCGCTTTGTTTCTGGCGCCGCCAAACTTTCAACTCAAGGCGGGACGGTTGTGTCAACGTGTGCGCTCAGTACCTTCTCGGCCAGCAGGGGGCGCTGCTGAGTCGCCTCGACTCCCACACACTGGTCTACTGTATTTAGAAGTGTGGCGTCCTGAGTATATAATAGATAAATACATTGTTCGCTTAGATATAATTACATTACATTAAAATGTTTACAGTAGTACTGTTAATAGTGCTTGTTATGAATTGTATAACACATAATGAATCCTGCATAGAAATCTTTCTTTTTGATTCTGTTGCATGAATGTAACAACAAAACATAATATAAAAGCAAATGTGAAATTATTTGTATATCCTATTAAACATTAAATAATTCATTCATCATATAAAGATAGAATGAGGACAATATATGTTTTGCATTATTTTAATTTAGACTGAAATAAGATCAAATACATTCATCCATTTAACTAGAATTCTTCACATCTTGTTTTTATGTAATAACCTAAATAGTTTCAAATGTTCATCTCTGTTGTGTAAAACATTTAATCGTATAGAAAATAATTTGTTCCGTTCCGATTTGCTGTGCCAAAGGGAGACCGTGGTGAAGAAGAAAAGGATTCTCATCAAGAAATGTCCAAGTGCAAGTACACTTGTTGTCATCGTGTCAGACATGTACAACTTCTGAGTCACATCTTGGAGCTCAGCCAAAACAACTTATTTTGTGAGTCTTTACTGAAACAAATATGTTTACAATAATACAAATATTTCAACTTTAACATACTATTTAAAAAGAGTTCTAAGAATTGTATTTGTTTTTTATAGCTGATGTAACCTCATAGATTTTGTTTTGCTATTCTGGATGCCAGCATAATGTTTTTATCTGAACTACAGTCAACATGATCTGATTGACCCCCACTGACTGGGCCCCAACCTTGAACAGTTGGCCCAGGGCCCCACACGTGATGGAATAGTAATATACTTTAAGACAATGACCTATAGCTGATGTTGGTTTCACAATTGGTCACATGCTCTCCAAGGAATATTGTCCTAAACAGAACCCAATGCCAACTATTTGCAACCTAATTCTGAGAATAGTTTGTTCAAGGAAGTGTTCCAGAAAAAAAAACATCTGATTGTTATTTTTGAATGTACTTCAAGTGAAAGATACTTGTGATTTCATTACTATTTCTTGTGAAACCTGAA
Organism: Pseudoliparis swirei; assembly: GCF_029220125.1. Taxonomy (NCBI): domain Eukaryota; kingdom Metazoa; phylum Chordata; class Actinopteri; order Perciformes; family Liparidae; genus Pseudoliparis; species Pseudoliparis swirei. The sequence goes on along the minus strand of NC_079393.1, from coordinate 11,311,191 downwards.
TACTATCTTGTATTGTATTGTAAGCAGGATGTTGCATACCACCCAAATGTCGACATCGCTATGAAAGTGTGTTACTTTGTAAAATATTCTCTTAATCTCTTCCACAAGGAACAAAGAACACACACCCATTAATGCGCACTGTCGCAGGTGACTTTAATCAATTCTTACATAGTCGGAAACCAAAGATTATTTATACTGGCGGCAACTATAACAAAAGAAAGTCTCAAAATAGCTGAGTTGATATGAACACAAAAACATATTATCACAGGAAGGCAGATCAATTTAGAAAGGTCAAAAGATAACACGTTGTTCTAACCCGGGACAAATAGCTGTCAGTGTGGCACTTCACTTACATCACAGTGTTACGGCCGTGCTGATTGGTCAATTCAGCGACTATTTCAACTGTGATTGGTCACTCTTTCTTCAGGGTGTCGATTGTGATTGGACAAGATGAGTTTACCCAGTTCCCTCCTCAAAACACGAGGGAAATAACAACAACTCCCCGTGGCCCACCGCACAACCTTTACCTATTTAACCCGCGGCGGTTTGACTTTTTAATCACATCGGGTTTTAGCTGCTGAATGAGAGACTTTGTAACGTTACCTGCGACGAAAAGGCGACTTCTACCATTAGTTAGAAAGCTGAAAAACAGTCATCAGACAAAGTCCATTATCCTAAAGACAGCATGAGGCATCATTAATAAAATATGATCTCCGCTCCAACAGCAAAGTGTTAGTTATTCAGTTGCCGTTCATATCTGAGAGTGGACTTTGTTTCACGCGCTTCCCTGCGACCTTCGGCCCACCTGACGTACTCCGCTATGTTTCCTCTTGACACGCCATGGAACATCTCGTTTGCAGGTTGTGGGTTCCTCGGCATCTACCACGTCGGTGTTGGCAGCTGTCTGCTGGAACACGCTCCTTTTCTGGTGCAGGACGCCCGGCACATATATGGGGCGTCCGCTGGAGCCCTCACCGCCACTGCTCTGGTCACTGGGATATGTCTGGGTAAGAATCTTTGAGTGGTTCAGCTTTTACAGGAGGTGGAATGGATGCTGTTAGAAAAAGAAGTACTTGAGTTTAACATTTTCGTGCGAACTGCTGAATTTCAAATAATAATGTGCCTTTTTTTCTATATCAAGTATTCGCGGTACACTGTAAACACACTGTTACAAGGACAAGTCTTGACTTCGTAAAGTATAAGTATTACTCTTTATTCAGAATCGCCCCTTTACAGATACTACTATATGGATTAATCTTTAACAGTGGTTCAATCTTGAACAATGACACGTGTTTTTACAGTATATGTTCATCAAAGTAAGTGGTAGCTGCAGGTGTCAGATCAAAGCAGGGAGCATAATAATGATAATAGTAATAATAATCAAAATGATATGTCCTTCTGGTTTGTAACAGAGTAAAAGAATGAAGTATCATAACATGGAAATACTCCAGTAAAGAACTTCCAAACTTAGCTACATTCCATAGAATTAACATGGCATCCAGATTTTGTCAAAACTGAATATACCAACACAGCCCTTTTGAGTGGGCGTCAACGTGATAACCATCTTATTCTCATAAAGACACTCTTAAGGATTTACACGGGGGGAAAGGTTTATGGGAAACATAATATCCAGATTTTTCTGTAGCAGAATAACTGATTCTGTAATTATTGCAAAATTAGTGCATTATCTTATCAAACATCTTCTCAAATGAAGCTGCAATTCCTGATTTTATAACATACATTAGATAGTACAAATAATGTACAATTGCTTGAATAACTTTATTTATCCGCAAACTTCCGATAACAAAGTTCTTTCTTATTTTTCTGTACATCAACGATGTCTTCTCAGGTGAGGCTGGTGCAAGTATCATCGATGTTGCCAAAGAGGCGAGGAAGAGGTTCCTCGGACCCATGCATCCTTCTTTCAACCTGGTGAAGATTATGCGCCACATGCTGCAGAGGACTCTGCCAGCTGACTGCCACCATGAGGCCAACGGGCGGTTAGGAATCTCTCTTACCCGAGTGTCAGATGGAGAAAATGTCCTGGTGTCACACTTCAACAACAAAGAGGAGGTGGTGCAGGTGGGAATTTAGTCTGAGTATATTTCTCTCAATATTTTGCAATGGAGTTGATTGATATTAAAGAAATCAGATGTCAGGTTACTGTGGGTTTTATCACGTCACTACTGATAATATGACAGTATGTTAGGGATGCCCATTTTTTTTAAATTATCATAGGAAATATGGATATGATTGGTGATTTTAGAGCTGACATGATTTGTCATTTCAATTGATTTCAGCTTCTCAAATGTGACATTTTTCATTTTTTAGCATTTTATCTAATTATAAACGGAACATCTTTGTGTATCTGACTGTTGGTTGGATAACACATAATAAGAAGCCACCCTGGGACATGGAAATGTTTCACTATTGTCTGACAATTTACAGACAAAAATACTATGCAGATTAATTAGTAGTTGCAGTCCTGATCACAATGACAGAGTATAATTAGCTCATGTAATGTAACTGTAATGCATCCTTTAAAATCATAAAAAGACAGCAAAGTTAGGTTATATCATCATATATATATCACCCAACTGTGATTCCACCTCAGGTTTCTTATAGTCATGCTTTTGTCAACCAGGCATGTGTCTGCAGTGCCTACGTCCCAGTGTATTGTGGCCTCATCCCTCCCACACTGCAAGGAGTGGTGAGTAGATTCAATTGATTCAGTTTGTGTGCAGTATCTTCATGTTGTCGATTTCCTTTATTTGGACTAATGAAAAGAAATGAGCTTAATTACTTGAATGGATTTTAAATTAAGGACATTAGGTATTGCTCTACCATGCTGTTTGCAGTACATTTCCTCTCATTGTACTTTGTTGTTGTTACATTTGGCACTTTCTACATCTCTAATTCCCCCCTTCCCCAATAATGTGTTTGTTTTGAATGGCACGTGTGTGGAAGCAATGATAAAGAAATTCCTCAGGAGTCAGTGTTTGTCAGAGATCGAAATTAAAGGGGAGAGAAAAACTTGTATTTTAAGCAGAACTTTTAGTTTTTCTCTTTTTTTTACCAGACATTTCTAGTGCAAAGGTCTTCTGGGCACAATGATTGAGTAATACCAACGCTCCAACCCTCCCTCTGTGGCCTGTGGGTTTTAAGAGCTTACATGTGCAGTGTCCTCATGTTGCCAAAGTTGTCTGTGTGTGTGTGTTTTTGTGTGTGTGTAGGGCCACAGTGTGTCGTGGCAGAGCCAGATGTGACCGTGTTGGCTCAGGCATTATTGTTGTTCTGTCCTCTCAGACTCGCTGTGCCTCAAATACAGAACATTTTTGTCACTCTGGTCTTATCTGTTGACACACACCCTATGGCTCCGCCCCTCTTAGTTTAAAAGTTCACCAGCTTCGATAAAAACAACCTTGATCTGATGTCACTATCATCATATCCCGTGTTATGATTGTCCTGTTGCCAATATGATTTACAGTTGATCTGTTTCTGTTTGTTCTGATGCAAATATATATTATCTATCTCTCAGCGATATGTAGACGGAGGGATCTCAGACAACCTGCCTCAGTATGAGCTGAAAAATACCATCACTGTGTCCCCGTTCTCCGGAGAGAGCGACATCTGCCCCAGAGACACCTCCACCAACATACACGAGCTGCGATTCACCAACACAAGCATCCAGTTCACTCTCACCAACCTCTACAGAGTCTCCAGGGCCCTTTTCCCTCCAGACCCGATGGTAGGTCACCTGATTACAAGCCTTCGGATGTACATAGAGATTAATCAAACAGGAGTGAACTCAATGGACCTCTTGTATGTGTTTGTTTTTGAGTGCAGGTTATGAAGGCCATGTGTAAACAGGGATATCAAGATGCTCTGCACTTTTTAAAGAGGAATGGTAAGAAACACTGATTCACTTCTTTTTTCTAACATTCACAAAATCATGTTCTGCTCCGTTTAAAAGAATCGGGTCAGTAATGACAAGCACAATTGATTTTTGGTCCTCTGGCCAGAACAGGCTCGTATGTAGACACATATCAATCTGATATGCTATCGGAACGGAACTCTTTCTGTCACCACAAGCCAACAAATCAATAGGCTGCTTTTTCTTGGGATTAGACTTGTATTACTCCTTATAGTTACCAATTAGTTTGTTTCTTGTTTTGAGGTATTTTGCCATTTTTAAGCACAATATCAACATTATTATAATTAAAACTAGATTATTATAAATTAGTTGAATAATTGAACTAATCAAGAAATGAACCCACTGACATGATCAGACAAGAAAAAATATTACTTTCACATTTTGGTTCTGTTTGCAGGATTGCTTCATTTTAATGGACCTCACAGAGCGTGGCCTCAGCTGGCTAATGGTGAAGAAAATGAGAACTGTAATGAGGAGGACAACAACAATGATGAAGAGGAAGAACAGCCAAATGTGGAAGAGAGAGCAGTCATGGTTCATTGCAGTTCCTCCAAAGAGGAGAATGTCATTGAACACCTTCCACCCATTCTGCACAAAGGTAACAATTATAGACGAAATAGTTGTGGCTTCATCTAGAAAACTCAACGATTCATGGGCGATGAAAAACAGCCTTACTTTAGCTTTGTGAAAGTGCCTTTTTCAGATAATCTATTGGGTTTTAATGGTTATTTATCTTGAGATGAAAGAGACTAGGCAATGGCTATAAATGTAAAATGTAAAAAAAAAATATATATATATTCAAATGATCAGTACTATCACATTAGAAATATTGTTTTGTTCATTCTACTAACAATTTTTACATTTTAATATAGGTATTTAGCTCATGAATAGTGCTGAACAAAGCAGGTTAATTGTATAAATAGTTTGAGGTCACTGTTGTGATCATCTTTGCCTCCCTCTGCAGCTCTAATCGAGGCCTGCATGGAGAGGAGGAGCCTGATGCAGTCGCTAAGCAACCTGCTTCCTGTCCGGATGGCCTCAACTATGATGCTCCCCTACACTCTCCCTCTGGAGTCTGCTTTGTTCCTGATTCTCAGGTGCTGTAGGACCTCATTACAACTTGTTCCATCTGCTAGAAGTAGTTGTGTGCAGCAAAAGTGATTACGCTATTATGAGTAGAATTTTCATTATGCTGCGAATATTATTGTGGCTAAGACATTAAAATAGCAGACGATACTGGACTTGCCTTCTGTGCCAATCGTCTAACAGCGACATTTCCCATGTCTAGACTTCTGGAGTGGCTGCCAGATGTGCAAGAAGATGTTGGATGGATTCGAGATCAGCTGTTAAGAATCCTACAGCATGTTTTTCGCCAGGCCTCCAAAAGCATTTCCCAGCAAATATCTGCCAGGTACGTGACAATTACATGAACATATCACGTGTATGTCATATGTATACAAAGACTGCAGTTACTAGGTTTATTAAGGTAATTCTTAACAACTAATCATGGCAGAATACATCAAATGTCAGGTCGATATGCTCCATGATTGATCTCGCCGCTATCGGGGGGTGGCCACCCGGGGGTGCAGCGAAAAGAAGATGTTCAGCTTGTTTGCATACAGTTGCATAATTACACATCCAGCAGTTACAGAGCAACATGTTTCATTCAGTAGGAGTCGTGTTTGTGTCAGCCTGATGGATGTGGCTCCACTATATATATATATATATATATGTATATATATATTAGTTTTTTAGTCTCAACCAACTCCCGAGGGAAACATCTGTTTCGTTAGCTGCTAAATGCTCCACTAGTTCACCAGCTATCGTGGCCAGCTGTGTGTGTAGTGAAAACAGCTGCTTGCTGCGGATGACAGCAACACAGAGTAGTGAGAGTAAACCAAAACGATGAAGTTTGGGGTGGGACAAACCATGAGCTGAATCTCTCTTTAAAGCTCTGTAGAGTTGAGGGGAGGATTCATCTCTACGGTCAAGCCCCTTTCACATCGTCTCATTGTCATTTGATACATATTGATGATGGGTGCTCTTTTTACAATAAGTAAAATACTTTCGTCTGACTCCTTTACAATGTCTTGTAGGTTTTACTGGCAGCTGGAGTTTCGCCGCTACCAGTGCCTCCCATCCCAGTTCAGCTCCACCAACCTGTTTCCCAACTGGGTTAATGAGAGCAGTTCTTCAGTTCTGGATGTCTTCACGCGCCTTCACCGGTACAAGAGGCAGCTGCTGTCCGGAGAGCTGTGCATCAACATGGACCTGCAAGGCTCCTTCAAAACGAGCCCTCCCTCCAGCTTGTCCCCTGAAGGCCTCACGATGGTTGTGGTTGATAACACACCTGCTGTGGACTCTGGAGAAACCTGCAACAGCTCCTGAGAGCTTCCGCCGGCTTTCTGCTGCAGATGCTTCAGCACTGAGGTTCAGATGGACTTATTCTAGATCCAGGAACATTTCTAAAGAATTTGCATCCGACTTTAAAATGTGTTTACAACCTGTAATTTTGATTTTCTTTTAAGATGCTAGGAAGATGTTTGTACTCAAAGAGCCCCTTTGTATAGTTGATGGAAATGGTAATTTACCATATTTACACCTTGCGTGTTAAATATTTTGGATTAACGCATGACACTGAAATAATTCTTTAGCTACATTATAAACAGATAGGCCCATAGACACAGTGTGTCTGTAGGTCTACAGATGTGCATTTAAACGCTGCACATGTGCTCAAACATGTACAAACTTGAATAATAGGATGTTACAAGTTGTAGCGTAGGATCTCATTTACCCAGTATTTTAAGTTTACTAACTCAACAATAAGGGCCCAGCTGGCTAGCCCGTTCCTTCACTACAAAAAACACGCAGGACACAAAGCAAAACACAAAAAACACAACCCGGAATACAGTTCATTCAGTGTCTTTCAAGTTTTTATATAGTTCTTCCGGTCAAACGAACGAACACTGTCTTTAACGGAAAACCCGACTCAAAAGGAGTCTACAGATAACTGAAATATTTCTCTTATCCCGGTAATTAAATAACATCTCATTTCCAAAACCATGATGAAATAAGTGTGTGGGGCAGTGGGATGTGTGCAATGGCAGGAGGGTGGAAATGTCCTGTAGAGTCCAGTTCAGAAGATGGGGAAGGTGTGTGTGTTGGTGTGTGTGTGGGATCGTTGGTAGAAACAGAGAGGTCGGGCCTGGAGAGGAGGGTGTACAGGACTTATCTGTAGCGTATTTCTTTCGGGAAGGAGATTCTCGGCATCCGAGCAGTATCTGGTCGGGAGGGGCTCCTGACAGCTACTTGGATCATCTGCTTCTCAAATCTTGATTTTCCAGTTTCACCCACTCTCGCTCCTCGCTCTGGTCACCATGTTGGTTTTTCCCCAAATGTTTGCTGGTTCTCCCTCTCTTTTCCTGCTCACAGGTGCTCTAATTTATCAACTTTTTAGGTTCCACCCACTTTTCCTGTGGGGGGAGGGATAAGGCTGTCCTTCGCTACACTCTTCCCCCCTTGACAAGACCGCGCTACGTGGTCACTTTAAGATTGATTAAATTCATATCAGAAGACTATCAGTCTTAGAATCCAAGGAAATCCTCTTCGTCTGAGCTTTCCTGTAGGATGTCGAGTATTTTTTTCCGTTCCATTTGTTCCAAGTCTTCTGCACTAGGGTAGAAGGCTTTAAGGTTACACATGCACAGTTCGTATATCCTGACCTGTGTCTTCCAAAACTACCTGGTAGTTGAGGAGTCCAAGTTGTCGAACTACACGGTAGGGACCTTTCCACTTTTTGGCCAGCTTGGCTGTGAATTTGACCTTTGCACTTGACTGAGGGAAATTTCTAACCCACACCCTTTGTTTGGGTTTGAAGGCAAGGATACGTCGGTTTTTGTTGTAATTCTTCTGTTGTCGTAGTTTGGCTTTCCTTATGTTTTCATCAACATCTGCTTTGAGTTGTTTCAAGTGTTGAACAACATCATATGTAGGGGAATCGGGGGAAAAAATCTTCCCTTTCAGAATCTTGTCCATCGGACTCGTCAGCTTTCTACCAATCTGCAACTCTGCTGGAGTTACCCCTGTAGTCTCTTGCACTGCAGAGTTTATGGCAAACCTGAACTCAGGAAGGTATTGATCCCATTTTCCATGATTTGTATCCACATATGAGGCTATCATACGTTTTAAAGTACGATTTACTCTTTCCGTCATGTTGGTTTGTGGATGATAAGCAGTCGTGAGCTTGGGAGTCACAGTCCATTTTTCACAGAGTTCGCGGAACAGTGACGACACAAACTGTGAGCCTCTATCAGACAAGATGTAATCCGGTACACCCCATCTTGTGAAGATGTCTTTCTTCAGAAATCGGGCTATGGCGGGTGCTGTGACAGCGCGCAAGGGGGAAAACTACCCAGCGGGTATAGTAGTCCACCACAACCAACAGGTACTCATTTCTTTCGGGACTTCTAGGTAGGGGACCCATAATGTCAATCCCTAACATCTTGTTCGGACCTTTGACCGTGGTTTGTTGAATCATCCCAGCCGGTTTCTGGTTATCTGCTTTCAGACTGACAAACAATACAGCGCTTGAGGAAGTTTTTCACATCTGTCCACATTCCAGGCCAATAGGCTACTTCATAGAGCCGTTTGTACGTTTTGAAAATGCCAGGATGTCCACTTAGAGGGTTGTCATGATAAACTTGAAGTATCTCTGGAACAAGACTAGGAGGAATGTAAAGGCGATAGTGGAATTGGTTTTCCGACATTTGTTTTTTCCGATAGACTTTATCTTCGAAGGTAATAAAATCCTGTTCAATCTTTTTGTCTCCTTCAGCTAGCTGAATCAGGATTTTCTCCACTTTAGGATCTTTGTGCTGTTCTTCACAAATTCTCTCCAGCGATATAGGGATAGTTGTCTCGGCTTTATTTGAGTAGAGACAGCAGCCGTGAGTAGTGGAAATCCTGGAAAGAGCATCTGGAGCACAATTTAGTCTTCCTTTCCTGTATTCCACAATAAAATCAAACCTTTGCAACCTTAGTGCCCATCTGATCAGCCGACTTGTAGTCTTTGTCGAAGAAAGAACCCATTTCAAGGCAGAGTGATCTGTGATGACAGTAAAGAGCTTGGTCTCGAGATAATGTTGCCATTTTTCTAGAGCCCATATGATGGCTAGACATTCCTTCTCCGTTACAGAGTAATTTCTTTCAGCTCGGTTGAGGGTTCGACTGCCATAAGCAAGAACTTCTTCCCCTCCGTTTTCAGTTCTGTGTCAATACAGCTCCAAGACCAACGTCACTGGCATCCGTATAGACCATGAATGGGAGATCAGGATTTGGGTGACCCAAGATAGGTGGTGAGATTAAGCAGGCTTTCAGTAGTTCAAAGGCCTGTTGACATGGTTGGTTCCAGATAAAAGGTCTTCCCTTTTTCTTTAGGTCATTCAGAGGTTGAGCAATTTTTGAGAAATCTGGTACAAACTTGTGGTACCATCCAGCAAGCCCCAAGAACCTCTGAACTTCTTTGAGGTTTGTCGGCACTGGATAGGAACGAATTGCCTCAACTTTATCGGGATCCGCACTGACTCCTTTACCGGAGACAATGTGTCCAAGAAATCTTATTTCCTGCAGGCAGAACCTAGACTTCTTGAGGTTTATGGTTAGATTTGCTTTACAGAGTCGATCCATCACAATCTGTAGACGCTCAAGATGCTGAGCTACTGAGGACGAATATATGATTATGTCATCTAAGTAGACTAAGCAGATTTTACCCCGCAGGCCCTCCAAAACTCTTTCCATGAGCCTTTGGAAGGTGGCCGGAGCATTTTTTAGACCAAAAGGCATGACATTAAAATGATACAATCCAGCGTGTGTGACGAAGGCAGTTTTGGCTTTGCTAGCCGGATCCATGGGTACCTGCCAGTATCCACTATTTAAATCAATGGTGGAGAAAATGGAAGCTCCAGAAAGAGATTCAAGGATTTCATTTATGTTTGGAAGCGGATAAGCGTCTGTTTCAGTGACAGCATTAACTTTCCGAAAGTCCACACAAAATCTGTGACCTCCATCTTTCTTTGGGGGTAGAACTACAGGAGATGCCCATCCAGAATAGGACGGTTTAATAACTCCACGAGTAATCATCTCCCTCAATTGTTCTTCCACAATAGCTTGCTTAACAGGGGACATTCGGTAAGGACGTTGTTTTATCGGCACACAGTTTGTGGTATAAATGGTGTGTTGCAGAACATCAGTTTTCCCAGGTTCATTGCTACAGACCTTTGGGTTAGACTCAAGGAGCAGTCTTAATTGTTTTCTTTCTTCCTCCTGCACATTTGCTTCAGACACAGCAATGTTGATGTAGTCTTTTACGTCCATTCGTACTGGTTCTAATGAGAGCAGGGGAGGAGGTACAGAACTAATTAGGGAAAGAGTTCTGACTGGAGAGTTTGGTGTCCTTTGGGTGTTTGTTTGGTTGTTACGCTCTCTATTGGGGGGTAGGTTAGCATTACCTGGCTGGAATGGGTAGGTAACAGAGGGGTTGGACATAAAACTATACGATTTATCAGCCACATTGATTACCATTCCAACATCTGAAATGAAGGAAAGTCCAAGGACCATGCCATAGGCTAGAGCTTTTGGCCCGAGTACAGCAACAGGGAGAGTGGAAATGTTCCCTTGAACATCTAAAGAAAGGGTTCCCCATCCAATAGGATTAGCTGCCTCTCCATTAGCAAGATACAAAGGGCCTTCTTCCCATGGTTTAATTTCCGCTTTTGTTCCTATTAGTTCCATCCAGAGGTATTCATGAATGAGGGTGTAACTGGCTCCTGTGTCAACGATAGCTTTTCCACGCCATGCACCTATGGAAATGTAGCTGTGTTGGACTAAAGGAAGTTGCAACAGGATGGCATGTAGTCTCTGAATGAGATGACTCCTGCGCTTGTTGAGAGTGAACTGAGCTTTTAGCTTTGACAACAGACACCGAGCCATTACCAGGCGTTCCTTTTGGTTTTTGAAACTTGGGAGTCTGCTGCTTATAATTAAAGGAAGGGCCAGGGGAATGATACTGTGGGCAGGATCCTGGAGGATGGTCACCGGAACATCTCCAGCATAAAACAGAGGGCCGGGATCTATCACTAGGTGGACCTGAGGTCGTATTTTTTGGCATGGGGTTCACAGTTTTACTACTCATTCTCTGGTTATAGTCAAGTTGTTGTTGGTAGTCTTTTTCAAATTGATGGCCAAGGCGAACTAAATCTTCAACAGTGTCAACTCGACCTCTAAGCTGACTAGCAAGAAGGGGTTTAATGTTTTTTAGAATCAATTTAACTATGCCAGATTCTGTGAGAGACGGATTCCATTTTCTACACAGAGCTCTATAAGAGAAAGCAAAATCTCGGATATTTTCATTCTCGTTTTGTCTTCGATTTCGTACACGTTCTGCCAGCTCGTCCTCACCGCAGCCCACTGCTCCTTAATAACTAAGGATGGGTTAAATGCAGAGAACTAATTTCCCCTTGGGGATTAATAAAAGTGTATATTCTATTCTATATATTCTCATAATCTTCCGAGAGGAAAGCTTTTAGAAAATTAGTTTCGAACTCGCTCCACGCGTTTATTCTAGATCTGGCTATTTCCCACCAGTCGCGAGCGGTACCGTGTAGGACGGTTCGGAAAGTTGCCAGAATATCAGCGTCGGATAAGGGATGGAGGGCAAGAAAGTCGTGGCATTTAGCTAAATAATTGAGAGGATCAGGATCATCCTTTGGCATTCCATAGGTTGGGAAGGTAATCCTGATATGGTCACTTTTTATTACAGCGGGGGTTGTGGTTTCAGAAGTGGATCTTTGATCTACTGGACACGCGCTATTACTTGAAGATGGGGTAGATTTATCTTTCACTGTAAGCAATTCCAGGTTTTCTTGCAGATGATAGGTTTTCTGTTCAATACTTTGTAACTGTTGTTGATTTTCTACCTTCATTGTGTTAATAGTTGATGTCACTTTTTGTATCTCAGTATTATTTACTTCAAGGGTTTTTGCCAACTGTCCAATACTGTCTTGCGTATTGGTGCTAAAACCTCTGAGCTCTTGTTGTACTTCCGATTGAAGTTGCTCTGTCATAAAGCGGATTTCTGATAGAAGGGAGGTTTCAGAATTTTTCACTTCTTCTTCCACAATTCTTTTGATTCCTTTCACTATGTTATCCATCTCCTTTTCCATACATTCGTTATGGGAGGAAATCTTGGTGAAAAGTTGACAATGATTCGTACTTATAGTGTCGACCAGAACTTTAAGTCGTTCATTCACAGAATTATGACTTCTTGTCAAGCACTCAGTAAGCTTGTTTATTGCTTGTCCTTGTTGGTTCAGTTCTTCTTGCATCCGGTCCCAACCCTCCTGGGTTCTCAATGCAATCCGATTCAAGTCTCGGGCTGGAGTAGGGAGTACTCCGGGGAGTTTGCATTGAGACGGTGATAATGAAGACTCAGTGGAAGCTGTGCGTTTTTGTGCGCCACCTCCTGGATTAGGTGAGTGATGCAAACCTTCGGTTTCCCAAACAAGGGATTGATTGATAGTTGGCAATCTATCTTGGTGAGGAGAGTATGTGTGAAATGGATGACCATGGATGTCAGGTGTCAAGAATTGAGGCTGACTGGGAGTTGGGAAGTAGGTGTGTAGGTGGGCACTATAAGTATGGTCAGGGGTTTGAACATCAGGAGCTTCTATGTCCAGTGAAACTGATCGTGACGTGGTAGAAGACAGGGGAGTAGCCATTATGCAATGGGTGAGTGTGATATCACTAAACAATTTGTGTGAGGGGGGAGAGTTTCACATGTTGCATCATCACAGCAAACATTTACAACAACCATCAAAACAATTTAGCCACAATAACAGTCAAAAGCAAGAGCCAACCATTTAAACCTTGCAGAGCATAGTAAACCCAATCAGGTGAAAAGACATGGAAAGAAAACACAAAATGGCAGCTTGAACTTTTGTTTCAATATTTTTTCAATTTTCTCAATTTTTTTAAAACTTAACTTAATGTCGTGGTTCGCCCCACGTTTGGCTCCATTTCTGTAGCGTAGGATCTCATTTACCCAGTATTTTAAGTTTACTAACTCAACAATAAGGGCCCAGCTGGCTAGCCCGTTCCTTCACTACAAAAAACACGCAGGACACAAAGCAAAACACAAAAAACACAACCCGGAATACAGTTCATTCAGTGTCTTTCAAGTTTTTATATAGTTCTTCCGGTCAAACGAACGAACACTGTCTTTAACGGAAAACCCGACTCAAAAGGAGTCTACAGATAACTGAAATATTTCTCTTATCCCGGTAATTAAATAACATCTCATTTCCAAAACCATGATGAAATAAGTGTGTGGGGCAGTGGGATGTGTGCAATGGCAGGAGGGTGGAAATGTCCTGTAGAGTCCAGTTCAGAAGATGGGAAGGTGTGTGTGTGTGTGTGTGTGGGATCGTTGGTAGAAACAGAGAGGTCGGGCCTGGAGAGGAGGGTGTACAGGACTTATCTGTAGCGTATTTCTTTCGGGAAGGAGATTCTCGGCATCCGAGCAGTATCTGGTCGGGAGGGGCTCCTGACAGCTACTTGGATCATCTGCTTCTCAAATCTTGATTTTCCAGTTTCACCCACTCTCGCTCCTCGCTCTGGTCACCATGTTGGTTTTTCCCCAAATGTTTGCTGGTTCTCCCTCTCTTTTCCTGCTCACAGGTGCTCTAATTTATCAACTTTTTAGGTTCCACCCACTTTTCCTGTGGGGGGAGGGATAAGGCTGTCCTTCGCTACAAAGTATAAATGTACACTTGAAGTAGCATTCTTAAAAGAAGGTCAACGTTATTGTTTTTGTGGAATGTAGTCTTGTGGACTTGTAGTCAAACGTTCCTCCTGCATCCCGTTATGAGTCACTTCTGACCAACAGTGGATGCACCAATCTGTTTGTTATAGGTAGTAAGTTCATTTATTCATGCAAGTATCAATGCAGTATTGTGGAAAGGATATTGGCTTTATGATGTATGAATAGCAATGTATTGTGCCTTTACAAATATGTATATGTAAAATACAAAACAGCTGTGCTGTGTTTATCCACTAATAGAAAAGTGTTTATATCATCTAGATGTACTCACATGTAAGTTACAACTCTTTTTCTCTACACAGTCTTGAATTTCTGTTTTAAAAAATCTAAAATTTTACATTTAATGCAAATAGTAAATAAAAAAAGATGATAGTTTTTATAATCAAATAATTTAAACTAAAATGCACTTTCGGAGTTTCCTAGTTAATATCCTATCCGTAGGAAAACTTGTATTATACTGTGTAATACAATACATAATGTTGTGCCTTGAACTTCAACTAAACAATAGCCAGGGGAATATAGCACATTGTCAAATTGTTGCAGGGAATAATATGTATGTGATCATTAAATAAACTGGTATTGTTTTGCAGGTCATGAGTGTTGTGTTGCATTGCTGTGAATACTCAGTTGAACAACAATGATCCTCACATTACCCAGAAAAGGCTGTTACTTACGGCGAAAAGTGCGCACAGAGCAGGGAACACTATCAGTAACGTAACCAAACAGAGACTCAAGGGCTTGAGAACTTTTTGGAAGGCTTCCAGGCGCAAATGTTCCCAGCAAAATCGCAAATAATTACAGTTCATCCCTAACTTGTGAGTTTAAAGCACGGGAATAATGTGGCTCTTTAAACAACTGCAGGTCAGTGACTGAAGGATACAATAAGAAATGTGGAATGTAATATATATATATATATGTATAGGAAATTAGTTGCTAAGTTAATTTTGCTATTACATGAATTACATTGTTAGTTTAAAAAATCCCTTCAAAAATGACACGCTGCGACGATAAAAGCCACAACTGGAATAATCACTAACAATATTAGTTTTGTGATTATAGTAATATTAGAAACATGTATATTATTCAATGAGATTAGATAAGCCCTTTCAATAGAAGTATAGAGTTTATTGTAATAAATCAGTGTACAAATATTAACATATGGCATGTAGCCTATACTACAATATAGTATAGAAGATAAGACTGGATCAGGTAAGATGCTTTTTTTTAAACATATAAAGTGACCTAGATTAATATAACATTATTGTGATCATACTTTTCCACTCTCTTAGAAGTTGTGTTATGTTATATATTCTTCTCTAAAATAAACTAATCTGAGTTTAATCAATCAATCAAAATGAGTGAGATCGTAACAAATGTTGTTTTTGGAACTAAAAGCATTTTTTTATGTGTGTATTCAATCAATCAATTAATCAATCAATCCCTGTATTTGTCCCCAAAGGTTATGCAGCACTACACACAAAACCCCCACAAACCACATGATCCAATTGAACACAAATACAAAATGTAAAAAACAATGTAAATACCCTTTAAAAACATTTTAAATGTTAAAGTTATGTTAAAATCGCAAGATATGAAGTGTTTGTGTCCTGGAATAGCATAGAGCTCAAATGAAATATACCGCAGTCGTAGTATTATTATCAATAATATATTGGGGTTAAGTTATGACATATTCTATGAGAAAATTACACTTCTGATATTGTTTTAGACTTGTTTCATGAAGAAAAGACATTGTCCCTCCGACTGAACAGGAATTTCCGACTCGCCCCTGAAGGCAGCACGAGACTGCCACTCAGTCAGAAGTTCGCTATGAAGTTCACGGATTCATTTCCCGCGTGTCTCCACCAGGGGGCACAGCCCGGGGCAGGCTCGACACAAACCAAGCTTCTCCTCGTACCATGAGCTGAATCTGTCCGGGACAGACCAGGGAAGATGGCGGCCACTGACCATTCCCGGTCTGAAGCTGCCAAACAGCGACGGCAGGATCAGCTGCAGCGATGGCTGGGCTCGGATACGGATCAGACGGGATCGCAGACTCGGGAAACTTTGAGCGGTTCCGTGACGGGGCGGGCGAAGGTCCGGTTCGCCCAAGGAGCGGTGTTTATGGCCGCCTGCTCCGCCGGAGACCAGGAGGAGGTGGCAGCGCTACTCCGGCAGGGAGCCGAAATCAACCACGCCAACATAGACGGGCTGACAGCGCTTCATCAGGTAGGAACGTTAAAGTTACTCTTTGGCACTTAGTCTAGAACTTAGCGTTAACTGTTGCTAACTCCTGCTCATCCGGCGGCAACAGTTACACGGTTATCCGTTAATTATCCTCGCAGCGAAGAAGCACTAAGTCAACTGAACTTATCCCACCGTGGAGTTAACGTAGAAAACCCATCGCCATTTATTCCCGTTTACTTTAACATGGAAGTAGCAGATCACGTTCGGAACTCATCACTTTATAGTGTATCACGTCGGGTTTATTTCGAGGCTCCCAGCAGCAACATTTCCTGGCCTGTGTTAGTTCATCTTTCCCGTTGGTCGACTGGGCCATCTGAGCCACAGGCGTCTTTCTCTACTCTTCAATGTAGGGATGTTCAACATATGGGGAGAGCAATAAGCAGCCGCCAGTAAC
Organism: Pseudoliparis swirei; assembly: GCF_029220125.1. Taxonomy (NCBI): domain Eukaryota; kingdom Metazoa; phylum Chordata; class Actinopteri; order Perciformes; family Liparidae; genus Pseudoliparis; species Pseudoliparis swirei. The sequence goes on along the minus strand of NC_079393.1, from coordinate 11,294,745 downwards.
AACTGGCCCCCTTCGAGTCTGGGTGCTCATTTTCAGACCGACTGGCAGGCTTATGAGACAGTTGGTGGTAACACAGTGGGTTATTTCCATCTTCTGATCAACAGGTTATCAGTGAATAACCAAACGGCAGCCTGTTGACTACCACTGTTAACAGGGCATATGTGGCCACATCAAAGTGGAGACTTCAACCTTCAGTTTCGTTGCGTTTGCGTGTCCCACTTCTTCTCAACATGTTCCAGTCTTAATGCAGCTCAGTCTTCAGGTCCCTCCCTCCCCTGCAGTAATAACACATATGAACAGGCTTGACTCCATCACTGTCACACGAGCCCTCGTTGATGCACTATTTCCTCTGCTTTTATGATGCCGCGTGTCAAGAACACACTGCTTGTGTCTCCATTGAACTCTCAGTCACATGTTGTTGTTGTTTTTTTACTTTGATATCCAGGCAAGCATGTCGATCTAACATATGTTGCGCTTCTAATTTTCCTGCCCACTGGAGCGGAGTTGCGGTTCAGCTGTGTGTTCGCAGTGACGTCATGCTTGGAGACGATTGGTTGCGATTCTCTTAAGCCAATTGTGTGCGTTTGATGAAGTTACTTTCCCATAACCGGTGCGGATGACGAAGCGAGCACGATCCCCCGGATGTTGGGGGAGCGTGCCCTCTTTTGGTGGATCCACATGTTGGGCTGTCACCCAGTGTGGTCCCTCTCCTGCCCTCCATCCCTTTCTCCCCTGTTGCTCATTGGTTGCCTGGCGACCAGAATTAAATATAGGCCCACGCTCTCCAAACTTTCCATCCTCTCCATCCAAAGCCTTTCTGTCTTCCTCGCTCTGCTTTTTTTCTATTCTTCCCCCCCCCCCCCATCTCCTCTTCTCTGCCTTCCCTTTTCTCCTCCCCTTTGCCAATTCCCCATGGTGGGGACTTTAGGGATTTTGAATGAAGAAATGGAAAACATTCCTCAAACCGCACAAACTGCTGTTGTCAAAGGCGATTTCCACAATGAGTCACTTGATGACCCAGTGAAGGAGTCTGCTGGGAGGCTGTGTGTGTGCACCCTCGCAGCGCAGAGGGTGCCCTCTGTTCATTCATCCAGCTTGGAGCACCCACTTGTTCAGGGGGATCCCCCCCTTTGCTGCCGCTTTTGACTTGCGAAGTTCTGGCTCTGCTTTGCACTACGAGCCTCACCTCAGGATCTTAAAACAGCCGCGTTTCTTTTCCAACTTCCTGCCTCACTAATTATCTGACATTTTGAAGGAGGGTGGAGACTTGTTGCAGCTTTGTGATAAGTTGATTGGCCCAAAAGCAAAGCCTCTTAGGTGGCTTAAGCGGGTGCTGTGTGATTACCGACACTTGCTGCTGTGACGTCCTGCAGAGTAAACTGATGATGGTCATTGTCTTGAAACGTCGCATCAAAAGGAATCACCATCTTGATGTTGTCTCGTCAGATGTTTGCGATACAATCTCACAAAGAAACACGGTCCTCGTTTAGGAAGTGGGGGAAAAAAGGAATATCATCAATTAGTTTCACCTGTAAAAATAATAGTACTGTCTTCTCCCCCTCCCCTTTTTTTGTGTAGCTATTACAGATTTATCTTTTTCACTCATATTTGAGTTCTTAAAACTAAATTCAGGCTGATTTATTTCTGTTTTAGAGCAACCTGCTGGCTAAGTGTTTTTATGCACGTTAGTAACACAACTCCAGGGCTGGACGATCTGTCTACTACTGGCTATTTAAAAAAAGTTACACTGTTTTAAACATCATTTCAATTTAGGCTGATCTTTATCTGTTTAGAGCTAGTTGCCAATGTACAATGCAAAAAGTTAATTGTATTAAAAGCCATTTTTAGCAATCATTATTTAATTCAACTTAAAATTTTAGAAGTGAATAAAAACTACCGCTGTTGATAAGGTTTTGTGATCTTTTTAAATAAAAACTAAACTAACCCCACTGGCAAGTTTTATGATTATTTAGTTTGTTTAAAGAATGATTTGATAACCAGTGTTTTTTTTGCAGTATACAAAACTGTTCACCTGAAAAGTGGTATACGCAGATCCTACCATACCCTTTAAAGTTTTTTTTCTCATAAACTGAGCTGAAATCAAAGTCACATATCATAACATAATCTCATGAGCTTCTCAAGGGATTCATCTCGGGACTTGTGTTCGGTCACAATGGGATCTCATCTCGACAGCTAAATAGATTCGCTGTTTCACTCTCGCCACAAAATGACTTTTTCAGAAAGTACTTGAGGGCTTTTAGCAGTCCACTTCACAGACCAACATCAAAAGTATACAGTAGTCATTGTTTTAGTCCCGGTGCTTCAGATAAACAGACTTGATGTTGGAGGCGCTTGCAGTTTTAACTTTCACAACAAACTAAGATGAAGTGGGTCTAAGCGCTGACCGGCGTAAGCTGTCTGGTTTCCGTTTTATTTTATAAATGTGCGCAGTGGGGATTCTCATCATAGACGACCAACGATAAACACTTAGCATCGCAATCCATCATGTGGTCGTGTGTCTCTGGCAGGCCTGCATTGATGAAAATGCTGAGATGGTGCAGTTCCTGGTGGAGAGCGGGAGTGATGTGAACAGAGGGGACAACGAGGGCTGGACTCCTCTGCACGCTGCAGCTTCCTGCGGCTTTATCCAGATCACTAAGTGAGTGTTGACCGTCGGCACACTGACACATCACCGCCATTTAGCTTGAAGTGCCTCGCTGAAGCACCCTCCCCTCCTGGTGTTCTCCTATTCCGTTGCATTGCATTTACAACTTTAAGTTTATGTAATGGACCAACACCAAATTGTAAACAAAATTTGAATTTCTTATTATGCACATACCATCTTTAATAAAAACATTTTTTTCAAGTTCTTATTATTTCACTAAAACAACGTTGACTATTTTGTGTCGGCACATTACATGAAAACTAAATGAAAATCAAATTAAAGGTTGTAATGCAATAAAATAGTAAAAACCCCACGGAGGGGTGAATTCATTTTGAGTCGGTGTTAACATGTTGTGGTTGTGTAGAGTATGTATAATATTGCAGGACATACTATGTATAGCTCAACTGTTTAATTCTTAACTCCACACTGTATGCTGGCTGCGTTTTAGTTTTCATACCCTCGTTATCTGATTTAAAGGTACCTGATAGAACACAGCGCTCATGTCGGGGCGGTGAACAGTGAAGGAGAGCTTCCTCTGGACGTATCCACCGAAGACGCCATGGAGAGGCTCCTCAAAGGGGAAATCAAAAAACAAGGTGAGGAATCGCTCCGTACCGACGTTTACGCTTCCCCTCCAACAAGCGGGATGCTGTATTTAGTTTGTCCTGTTGAGACACGGCTGTGCCTTTGATCTTTATGGCTTATGTTCTCCTCAGAAATATTTTTTTTCGGAAAACATTTGCCAAACATTTGCTGGTTCATGTTTGCCATTCTATCAAAAAATCACTTCCTGTAGTTTGTTGTATTGTTGCCAGTAATATAAGTCTTTTCATTTTTTCATCAACATTTTCATCATGGTTAATAATTCTGCCAAATGAACTAAGAGCTGTCAGCAACATGACTTGTTTCACAGATGACTAGAGGCTTTCAAAGTCTGTCTTCACATGAAAGTGATGTTATGTTCTTCACTGTTCATCCCATGTGGTTTCAATGAGCGTTGGCATCAGCTAGGCTAATTTCTCTAAAAGTGGAATACATTAGGAACTACAGAGAGCTCTGTCTACTTGGAACGAAAACAATCATAAACTCTTATTCACAAAATTGCCCAAAACCTGCTTTGCGTTTGTGTTCCGTCTTTACAAAAGGTCTCGTTTACAGCACACGTCTTGCTCAGAGAAGACGCAAATAGGCAAAGAAAATGAGGACAGAGTCGTTGTGTCCCACATAGTACTTGAGTGTACTGAGGGTCCAGGCTGGTGTCTTTATCACTGCAGAGATCCATCATGCAGCTGAGATTACAGATGATGAATGAATAGGAAATGGAACATTTAGTGTGTTGTCAGTGGCATATACTATGTCGACTAAATATACTCACTGGTGATGTTTCTGTTCTCAAAGGTCTAACATCTGATTTGTGTGCGAGTGTGTCTGCGTTTTTCAATTGCCACTGTTTCACATGTGCATCACAGCTATCGATGTGGACAAGGCCCGAAAGGAGGAGGAGAGGGTCATGCTGGTGGACGCCATGGCGGTGCTGGCGGGCGGTGGCACCCTCACACCTCACCCGAACACCAAGGCGACCGCTCTGCACGTTGCTGCGGCCAAAGGCTACATCGAAGTCCTGAAGTGAGGATCGGTCCGCACTGACAGCCAGTCGGCTCTCGTCTCCAAATCAAATGGCGTTTATTCAAAGCCTCTCCTCCATGGATATCGCTCATCCCCCCCCCCCCTCTTTCCGCCCCTCTTCAGGGTGCTGTTACAGTGTGGGGCGGACGACGTGGACAGCAGGGACACCGACGGGTGGACGCCCCTGCACGCCGGAGCTCACTGGGGGCAGGAGGAGGTGTGCTCCCTGCTGGCTGACAACATGTGCGATATGGGGGCCGTCAACAATGCGGTGAGTGCAGAAACAAACAACCATTGCTCAGCACAAGCCGTTATATAAATTGAAGTCTTTTATTTGCGGCGTGACGAATGATGCACCGCGAATGTCCTTGTAGGGCCAAACACCTCTAGATGTTGCAGACGAGAAGCTGGTGGACACCCTGGAGGAGCTGCAGAAGAAGCAGAACGCAGTGAGTCCGCCTTCACAGAGGCTCCACAACTATCTCGCTAAGTTAGATAAACCTGATATGATTGATAGTTTTACAGCGGCAAATGTTCTCTGTGTTTATATGTGTTTATGTTTTACTCTTCAGTTACGCAGCGAGAAGGAGAAACAGGCAGCTGTTATTGAGACCAGCCCGCAAATCTCCATAGTACCACTCCGTGCACGCAGGTCAGTGCCAGTGTGTTGGTGTGTGGGCATGTGTTTGTGTGTGTGTATGTGGGCACACGCTACGCTGTTCCTCAGCTGAATTCCCAGTCATCCCAGTACCATTAGTTTGCATGCAGGTATGATGTTAACAGTCCCAGCATTCCTTTGAACCTTGTTGCATCTATCCACTGTTGTTACACTGGGTAGATGGAGCAGGCAGCGCACACCATGTGTCCCAGTTCACACCGAAAACTAAATGTTACTGTTTGTAATACAAAACACAACAATTAGAGAAAATTATATAAATACCTCAAATTCAGTGTCTCACACTGCAAAAGACATGAACAATAGTAATCAACTCTGGCTAATGGATCTCTGGCATCACAAAGAATAATGATAAAAGGAAGAAAGACAATTTAATTAAAACAATGCATTAATCAGGAAAAACTCTAATTTAATTGAATATTTTTTTTAACAGCATTTATAGCTTTTTTAAGTTTGCAATATGGATAACTTCCTCGATCATAGATAATAGTAATCTATCTTTATGCATTGTATTCTCAAAACTGTCTTAAAATTGTAATTATTGTTTTTGGCTAATCTGGCAAATTAAATGACAAATAAGGATCCTTATACACAATGCTCAATGCCATTGAGTTACCGAATTTTAAATTGGCATAACTTTAAGCACAATACATACAACACCAAAATAACACATTTAGTGCAAAACATATACTTTGTAATATGCAGTGTATGGTAACCTGCAACTAGGGCTTTCCTTGACTACTAAGAGTTTCTTCACAAAGAATCACACAAAAAGCACGACTATTGTGTTTACCAGAGATGTGCTCATAAGATTTCTTGGAAATAACTCATTCAGCATTAAAAAAAACAATGAAAAATGAATAATCGATTTAAAAAATCTTGGCCAACCAAGACCAAACGACTAATTGGCCGACTACACGACTGAGAGGGAGCCGCCCTAGTTGCAACACACCTGTGTGGATGCTGCAAAGTTATCATATATTGAGGAAATATTGTAAAAAGCTGTAGGTTTAAGTTACATTAAACTAAATTGTAATCTAGTGATAATACAGCGGTGTTACACATAGCATCCCAGACAATGACCCACTGTTTCACCCACTGATGTGTGGATCAGCGCATGCTCGCTCTAATTGGCTGCATGTGGAATGATTGCCCTCACTGATCAGCTCCCTGCATGCCACCTGTTGTTCCACCCCACCTTGGCCCCGCCCCTGCAGGACTTCTATCTCTCGTATGAGCAGTAAGGAGAAGATCTGCCTGCACGAGCGGGAGAAGCACCCACCTCCTGCCCTGCAGAGCAGCCCGGCCGAGGACGAGGAGGACGACGGTCAGACGGGACAGAGCCAGCCTCTGAGCCAGGGGAAGGCCTCCAGCAGCTCCAGCTCGGAGGAGGAGAGCGAATCGGAGAGCGACGCAGAGTCGGGTGAGAGAAGCTGCTCTTGCCTGTATTGGGTTGTGATGACGTACATACGTGTCAAAATCATGGCCCGCGGGCCAAATGTGGCCTTTTATGTGGCCCGCGACGGCATGAAATAAATATGATGCCTTTTCTTAAAAAAGGGAGAAAAAAAATCTTGTGCTTTTATTTTGACGGTCTTTTTTTTTTGCAGCCGAGTGCGGTCTGTTCACTCTCCTTCCTGCTGCGTTCAGCCAGAGGAGAGGCGAACCCTTGCGTTGCTTTACTAAGGCTGTGTCTACTACCGGACACTTGAGCACTTCGAGCACTGACTTTCAGTGCTTAGGGCGCCACACTGACAAAACCAGCAGAATTCAATGCACTGAAAGTACCCGGATGGCGCACTGCAAACGGGCAAAAAATGCAGTGTAAAACGATGGACACTACTCGCCCTAAACGGACGCCATCTTGGCTACGTAGCGGAAGAGGAGGAGCCCTTTCGCCAGCTTTTCATTTTATTTCTAAAACAATGGCGGACGAGATGGCTGCGGTAGCACAAGCGGTAGACCACGGAGGCTCCTGCCGCGATTGTGGAGGTATCGCAGTTTCCACATGGGGTGGAGAAAGGGGTAAACAAGGGACAAAAAGAGGGCAAGAAGTGCATTCATTTTGTCAGTTTAAGTTTCGCGGGTATCTCAAGCAGATTTGCGTACGTCACTCCCGGCTTAATTTCGCGGGTGCCGTTAACAGATTTGCGTCCGTCACTTCCGCCAAGTGGTTAACGTAAGTGTTCCATTTGAGACAGCACTTATCAGCGACGGAGTGCACTACAGATGTCAGTGCACTGTATTGCAGTGTACTTCGTAAAGTGTCCGGTAGTAGACACAGCCTAAATGTACTCGCGTGAGTTCAGTCGCCGGACTATTTGTCATGTTTTCTAGACTCGCGCTAGAAGCGCCGGAGAGGGGGCGAGGCTTATCGTGGCATATAACAGTTCGTTACCACAGTCCACCACGGAAGAAATACACACTGCTGTTGAGGAAGTCTCACACACGTCGGACCATCAAGCCCTCGAGTCTGGGTTAATAATATTAATATTACATATTATATTATCCATAGCCGCACGCAGCTTCTCCAGGAGCTGCGTCTGGATGACGGTGTGCGGTATTAACTGGTTTTTGAATTAACTGGTTTTGGTACGCGTGCATGAGGCAGATGTGCCGTAGGAGTGGCCTCGAGTTGTCTCTCAGGACCCGTCTCGACTAACTAGGAAATGCACATTTCCATCGCTTAGCCTCTCTAACGTTCTTTTTATGTAACGCTAATGTTTTAAAGACTAAACACGGATGACTTTGCTGTAAAATGTGATACCTGTTCGGGAGGCTGTAGTTGAGACGCCGAGGACACGGAGCGAGGACAAAGTAGGTGACTCTGCTGGTGCCTGTTCAATATACGACTAACTTCAATAAATACTTGACAAAATGCTCTTGTTGTCAGTCTGATATTTATGTTATACGTCGTTATCTGACGTCAAGTCGATGTGAGACCAGTTTACTCTTCATACAGTGTGTAATGAAGCATGTAGCCCGTTGTTTACACCCAGCTCGCCCACCGCTGTCAGCTGGGAAACTGTGATCGACTCAGATTAAGTTGTGATACCACAAGACTTTGTGCTGTCTTCACATCTCTTATGTTTTATATTCGAGACTACGGATCAACATATATCCTCGTAACTATACTCTACCCTGTGCAGCACTCACTGTCCAGATTAAACATGACTGTTACCTGTTGTTTTGTTACGATAAGGACACACATAACTACACACAGGAGTGAGCGTGTCTTTTGACACATGACGGGGGAGCAGCTTGCTCCAGCCTTCATTTAGGATTTCGACGGCATTAACGAAACGTTGTCCACCTTCATGACTAACATATCACTTGTTCACTGGTGATAAAAAAATATCTAAACCGACAATACAAAAATAATATAAACACGGATTTCTCAAAGAATCGAACAGCCGACTTGTGCACCTGCTGTTCTGTTCGTTGCTTGTGAACTACCATTGAGCTATAGGTATTTCACCCGATAACCAGATTTATATTACAATGTACTTTACAATAACAAAAACTGACTTTGAGCAAATTAAGTAAGTAATAAAGTAACTTTGGAAGACATTAATATTTATATAATATATTCTAACACCGACTGCCTTTTCTTCTAACATCATAGACCCATCTAACTCAAATACGTGATTGCATAGGCAACAGCCGCTTTGTGCATTAAAGTTGATGCGACAATAGGAAACGCAGTTACTGATTATCACTATGAGTGATTCATCTATTCATCTAAAACTTAAACTGACTCTAATCAACCCATATACCTCTATAGCTCAGTGTGGTAGTTGGGATGCAAGTTAGGAGGCCCTGTGGTCGCAGATGATCACAGGTTCGATTCTTGGCGTTAATCTTAATCCATTTTTTTATTTTTTGTATCGCCAGTGAACAAGTGATATGTTCGTCATGAAGGTGGAAAACGTTTCGTTAATGCCGTCGAAATCCTAAATGAAGGCTGGAGCAAGCTGCTCCCCCGTCATGTGTCAAAAGACACGCTCACTCCTGTGTGTAGTTATGTGTGTCCTTATCGTAACAAAACAACAGGTAACAGTCATGTTTAATCTGGACAGTGAGTGCTGCACAGGGTAGAGTATAGTTACGAGGATATATGTTGATCCGTAGTCTCGAATATAAAACATAAGAGATGTGAAGACAGCACAAAGTCTTGTTGTGGTATCACAACTTAATCTGAGTCGATCACAGTTTCCCAGCTGACAGCGGTGGGCGAGCTGGGTGTAAACAACGGGCTACATGCTTCATTACACACTGTATGAAGAGTAAACTGGTCTCACATCGACTTGACGTCAGATAACGACGTATAACATAAATATCAGACTGACAACAAGAGCATTTTGTCAAGTATTTATTGAAGTTAGTAGTATATTGAACAGGCACCAGCAGAGTCACCTACTTTGTCCTCGCTCCGTGTCCTCGGCGTCTCAACTACAGCCTCCCGAACAGGTATCACATTTTACAGCAAAGTCATCCGTGTTTAGTCTTTAAAACATTAGCGTTACATAAAAAGAACGTGACAGAGAGGCTAAGCGATGGAAATGTGCATTTCCTAGTTAGTCGAGACGGGTCCTGAGAGGCAACTCGAGGCCACTCCTACGGCACATCTGCCTCATGCACGCGTACCAAAACCAGTTAATTCAAAAACCAGTTAATACCGCACAACGGCCGCTTCCAGACGATCGATATCCTCCGGAGGTTCTGATTCAACGGGATGACGTCAGTGACGTCACGCGGAGCATTTCAACAGTCTCACGTACTTTTACCGCCCGAGTTTAAAAAATCAGCCCGAATGAGGCGCATTTTTCGCGTCCTGTCATTCACGCGCCCGGCGGACATCCAGACGCGCGTGCGTGCGTGTGTGACCACATTGACTTTGTATTAACAAACATCCCCAGTTCCCCTATTATGAATTCCTCCATCAGGTCTACGTCAGTGGTCACTAAGGTTGAAGTGAGTGCTGCTTCATCTTCAGTATTTATAATATCGTCAGAAGAAAAGTTAATGTTGAATATGTGAATCTTTTTTATTTACCCTTGTTTAATTTATTTATAGTTTGTGTGTAAAAGCTGCTCCTCAAGACTCTGACTTGTAGAGCAGCTTTATGTGTCATAGGTTCAGTGAGTGAGACATGCATTACATCTTTTGAGGCTTTTTAAAACCAGACTTTTATTTCATGTTTATGCATGAAAGCACTGTTTAGACATTTTTTAAAGTCTGAAGTTACTGAGTAGTAATGTATGTTGTATTACCTTGTGTCCTTAAGATTCACTTGTTGGTTCATAATTGACTGTAAAAGGGAATATTACTAAATAGTTTTGTTGTGCATTCTGTGATATTCTGAACTCTCAGGTTCAAACTGCACCATCTTTTCATTAAATACATTTGAGAAGTTAAAAATGTCCCTCGATTTAGGTCTCAGCTTGTCATTCAGGGGTGATAGTGCGTCCCAAAGCCCCAGACCAGTGGAGAACCACAGTCCCAGACCAGTGGAGAACCACTACCCAGACCAGTGGAGAACCACCTGTCTCAACTGTGACAAAGCTTTTAACAAAGTTAATGTAATAATGTATGTTTAATCTTTGATAAAGTAATGTGGGTTAAAATAAATATAATGAAATTAAATAGATTTATTTTATAATATTAAATACATTTGCATATATAGTTATACATTTATATAAGTACACCTAAATAAACAATAAACAAATGCAAAGACATTTATTTAACAATATGTTCTGGAGTAGTTAGAATTATACCGTGTTAGTAACAACCGGCCCTTTAAGGGCAGCCATGAGGCCGATGTGGCCCTCGGTGAAAATGAGTTTGACACCCCTGTCGTACAATATTCATGTAATATGTTGTATTTAGGAACTGACGTGTGGTGTTTTATCTATTGCTGACCTCTTGCAGAGAAAGCGAAAAACCGAGAGATCATTAACAACTTGAACAACAAACGCAACACCACCAGCCTGCTTCCTACCTCCATGCCAATGAGCACTGCAGCCAGCCAAGTGAAACAGGTAACACACAGAGCTATTGGAGGGAACATCAAGTGTGTGCTTCAGCTGCGTGATAACAATGCTGAACAACAGATGATGACTGTTGCTGGCTCTGTAGCAGGACCCAGGCAAGCCCCCGGCCCCCGAGGCCCCGGGCTCCTGGAGAACGTCTCTGAGGAAGGCGGGCAGCTCAGTGACTCTGGGCTCAGCTGGACTGTCTGACACCAGCCAGGACCCCAGCCGACCTCCAGAGACTCTCCTGGGCATGACCCGCTCTGCCTCCAGCCCCCGCCTCAGCTCTGAGGCCGACACCAAGGTACCCTCCACAGCCACTCACGGGATTCAAGGATTATACACCCATGAAACCAGTTATTGTAAAAGCTCAAAACTCAAAATAAAGCCTTTTTTTTAAACATAAGTCACATAAATAAAAACTGATGAACCGATCGCACCCCCTGTTCTCAGGAGCCGAGGCTCGCTCGGGTACCGCCAATCCCAACTCGGAGACTCTTCAGTATTCCAGACAGTAGCCCTGACAACTCCAACAGGTGGGCCGGTGCTTTCGTTTACTTCTGCGCTTGTGAGACCAGAATCAGTCGGTCTGAGTCACTGCATATACGTCCTTGTCACCGTCTCTCTCTCTCTCTCCCAGTTGGCTAAGTCGTAGCTCCTCTTACACCCGGCGCCTTCATAGTCAATCAGGAATTGATCTCACTAGTTCCACCCCCGCTTTGCTTCACAGGTCAGTCGTGCTGCTCACTGCCTGTGTTTGCTCTCCTGTTTGTGTGTGTTTTTGGTTTTGGTGTGTCACAGCTTATTACATCCCCCCAGCAGTAAATACTAATGTGTGTTTGTGTGTGAGTGTGTGGCTGTGAAAGATGTCTTTGTTTCCGACGGGCTTTGCCTTGTTTTTTTAGCTCATTTTACGGAAAGAGACTGGATGACCCCACCGTGACCTCAGCAAGCACAGGAACAAGCTCTGCTGGACTCAGCCGCCTTAATAGTGTCTCGTCCCAGAGGTATTTCATTTTGTACATGCATTTTACTCGCTAGTCTGAAATACCTGTTAGTCACCTCTTGCCTCTCTCCGTAAGACTTTCTCAGGAACAGACAGAAAAGAAGGATCGATCTGCCGTCACCACCTCCTCCAACTCTCGGAGCACGACCACAGGAGATCAGGAGGTCAAGCAGAGGCGCAAGTTAGTCGCGGCTGTGTGGATGGCAAAGGGCTCACATTTGTAAAGTGTGGTGCTGCGTGTAATCTAAACGCGTGTGACTTGTGTAGATCATATCTGACGCCAGTGCGGGACGAGGAGGCGGAGGCACAGAGGAAGGCTCGCTCCAGACATGCACGGCAGTCCCGCCGCTCCACTCAGGTACAAACACCATACGTTCAGATGTTCGCAGAAGCACTTGTGTTTGTCAGTCTGGTGCATAAGACGGTGCTCTCTCTCTTTTTCTCTTCAAGGGGGTGACACTAACAGATTTGCAGGAGGCAGAGAAGACGATGAAGACTGACAACAAAGGGAGAGAAAAGGAGGAGGAGGAGAAGGAGAAGGAAAAAGAGGCAAAGGAAAAAGAGGCAAAGGCGAAAAAGGGAGAGGAGGGGGTGAGAGCCATATATCAGTTATAGCCCTGTGTTGGCTACTCTTATATAATGTCATGTGACATCACATAGCAGGGGATGCTGTGTTTACAGGAAGTGAGCTGGAGGTCTCGTATTGCTAGTCTTCAGAAGTCTGACTTGCTGGGCCTCACTCAGCCTGCTGGCACTCCCTGCCCTCCGGCATCTGACAGGAGAGGTACACATCACCACTTCCCCTTTCCAACAGAAACGTAGTGTTTGACAATGTGGGTGTTGTTGAAACGGTTGATTTGCTCTTCAACGACGGCTGTCTGTTCCAGATGTTGAGGCCGGCACTGGGGAGAGCGAGACAGAGCGATGGGCCAGGGAACGCAGGGAGAGGAGACAAGCTCGGGCCAGGAGGAAGGCACAGAGGACCGGGGAGGTAAATGACACAAACATCGTTTTATTTGGAATTCTAAAAATAAAATAAACAACTAATGTTGTAACTTTACTTCAGTATTTTATAATGAACACTTTGTGGGTTTTTTCTGTCATCTGCAGAGTGATGAGAATGATCCCAGTGGAGAGGAAGAGTTCTCAGGCAGTGGGCTGGATCCACAGGTGTGTGTGTGTGGGGAGGCGGGGTTCAGTGGACCTTAACCTAAGAAACCAGATGTAACTTGTTTTCTCGTATCTTCTGTTTACAGACAAACCAACACTTGAGTTCCAGGTATGAATTCAGCCTTTGTCCTGTTGATTGTTCCTCTATCTTCATTCTGCCAGCTAAGTGTCAATGATCGCTCTGACCTCTGCTCATCTACTCAGGTCCTTTAACGACTGCACCCAGGGAGGAGGCTCTGACGGCAAGGATTTTAAGAAGGTCAGCAGACGGAACTCTTATTGGGAAAATTCATGAATCAGAAGGAAAAAAGTGTGTGTTAGTCCCACTTATTTACTAATCAGTTTGTTTGTGTGTCAGTTGTTTGAGGATGTCTCCATAGAAAATAGTCAGCTCCAGTCTCAACTGCAGGACACCCAGAGGATTATCAGCCAGACTAGATTGGATCTGGAAAAGGCAACACAGGTGATAACACACACACACACACAGTTCTGTTGTTGAGACATTTGAGGACATTACGCTGACTTCATTCCTTCCTTCCCTGTAAACTTATCCTAACCCTCATCATAACTGCCACCAGCCTAATCCTAACACAAACTGTAATTGTAACCTTCTGCATGCAAAGTCAAAAGCATCTTAAAGTGGTAAAACCAGTAATCAACAGGTTTTACAAAAATCATTGTTGAAGACCAGCATTGACGTCTCTTTTCCTTCAAATTCCAAACTAAATATTCCCTCTCGGTGCCAGCAGCAGCAGCCATGGTCGTGTTTTATCGTTTTCAGGTTCTCTATCTGTACGTACGTCATGCCATACTTGTCAACGCGATATCTCTGGAAGGAATTTCTTTTAATGTTTGCACAACACATGAAGATGAAAAAAAAATAAAAGATTTTAATTTTGGTTGTTAAAGTTCAAGGTCACGTTGACCTCTCAAAACAGATGTTTGGTCTGAACTAAAGAATGTCTTCGTTGATGTTGACCATTTCACACATTTGTCTGAAAGGATAAATTGATGAAGTGAGGACAATTTGGACAGACGTGAACTCCAACTTTACTCCCTGGCGGAGGAACCGTGAGCTTCTAGCGGCTGCCGAGCTTAACTTAGTTTAGAAAAAGACAATCTGTCATGCATGGATACTCATATTCACTTCATATTTATCGTGAGGCAGGAATTCTAGGTTGGCTCCGAATTTGGATCTCGGGTTTAATCTGCATTGTGTGACATCTTTTGAAAAGTCATCCTCTCAAAAGAAAAGTTGAATGCTTGAGTAATAAATTGCAGCTTTGCTTTCATCAATGTACTCAAAGGGGTCTGCCTCCACATCCTTACTTGGTCTGGTATGACCGGTAGCTGATGGTGGCTAAAGTTAGCTTGTGTTAGCGAACATAAATAATCCTGTGTAACTGACCTTGGCAACTTCATGACTCCTCGTGCTATTCCACCGTGATGTTCCCTTTGCCCTCATCCTGTCACTGTGGACATCGTGGTTGTTTTTGCTTTTAATTGGAAATGCGAATGAGCAAAGGGATACACACACACACACACCAAGTGTTGCAGGTTGAACTTTGATATTCACAACGTTTCTTTTGCATACAGGAAGTTTCCTCGCGATCACGTCGGCCTCCTGTTGTGGTGACGACGTTCATGTTATAAATGTGTTGTGTCCCACAGAGACAGGAGCGCTTCAGCGACTGTTCGGCCTTGCTGGATCTGGAGAGAAAGGTAACGCATCCCAACTGATGGCGATAGCGCTCGTTATCTCCACCAGGTGTGTGCGTCTGCGAATGAGTGAGTGGGCACCTGTGTGTGTGTGTGTGTGTGTGTGTGTGTCCACAGCTAATCTCACGTTCCCCACTAGCAAACTGCATGATATTTTGGGTGGCCAGTTAGGGCTGCATGCTCAAGCACCTTTTGGGGTTGCGGTGACTTATACTTTTTTTTTTTTACGCCTTTCACACTGCCTGCTGACTCCTCCCTCCTCACTCACTCCTATTAACCAGCCACCGGACGGTAGAAACCACTCGTGATAATACAGCTGAGTTCGGGGGGGGTGACAGTTTGCAGTTTGTTTGGCTAACAGCTCACAAAACTCCTACTACACACACACACTGCTACGTACGTCTCAGACGGTCATCTGCGGTTCACTTTTATTATTTTGACTAACTGCTAGTAGTTTATGGAACTAACTTAACACGTACTACTGAGTGTATGAGCACAAATTAGACCCTGTTGAGTTCAATTGTGTGCTGTGATGTGATAAAGTGTGTTCTACAAGGACTTGGAGCCATTTCCTTGCATACATCGCTGCTTGTTTTTGAGTGAAGTGTGTTGTACAACTCTTCGCCTGAGTACATTACTGGTTGTAAGTTGGCTCACTTTTATTTTTCCCTGCGGTGTGTTTGGATAACCGCTGATGTAACTACCAGAACACACAATGCTGTACCTCAGCCGCTGCTCCGCAGGCAGTGTGTTGCAATCACCGCCGCTTGCATATGAATTTGAATGAAGTGTGTTTTATGACGCCTGGCAGGCCGCTGGTGTCTAGACCGGGGGGGTAGCCAATGGTGGGTTGTCATCATTCGATCGCACAGCACAGCCGTCGCTGGCGTAGCCGGCGGACGTCTGCACTTTACCGAGTGCACCTTTTGTAGTCGTTTGTGTTGCTTTGCCTCACGACTGCCACCCCTGCTATCTGTTGACGCTCTCCCCTCTCTTCTCCCCACTCGAACCACTTCCTCACCTGTTTTCACTCGCCTCCCGTGGCCCTTCTTCCTCTACGTCACCCGCCTTTGTGCCCCTTCACTCTCCCTCACGTTTCCCTGGCGTCAGGACCGGAGGATGTTGGAGCGGCGAATGGCAGAGCTGGAGGAGGAGCTAAAGGTGAGGAGACGAGTCTTATCACGGCCGAGGACACTTTGCATGCTTCTGCACGAGTCGCTTGGCTTTAGCTTGAGCAGGCGGCAGTGTGGTGGCGGGACACTGGAGAGATGTTTCACGCGGTACACCCTCTAAACCTGTTTCCCAAGGGGTGTGATAATTGTTTTCTGTTACATGTCATTAACTTGGATGTTTTTCACATTAATGGATGTTTCTGTTTGTCTACCGAACAACTCCCTCGAACCCATCTGATCTCTGCGCTCTCACAATTTTGTCTCATAATTGTCTGACGTCTCCAGTAATACAGAATGAATAGGTAATGTCCTTTTCTTTAAAGGAATATTTAAGTATTTTGGAAAATATGCTGTCGGTACCACTTGGCCGGCAGCTGCCTCGCTAAGTTTAGCATAAAGACTTGAATGAAGGGGAGGCAGCTCGTCTTGCTCTGTCTCTGCTGGTTGCAGCTGGCAAAACTGTTTAGCAGGCCTCCAAAATAAAAAGGGAGCTCATACCTGGATATTCATTCTCACTTCATATTTACCCTAAGATTGGTATTAATCTTCTCAGATGAACATCATTTCCAAAATGATTACTAACATTTTTAACATGCCCCGATTCTAGAATACAAAGAAATATATTTGGATTAATATAGATTTATTTGAAAATGTTAAATATTAAATGATTTATGAAAATGCCTGTGCTGTTATTTCTAGTCCTCTGCCAACTGACTTTTCTAAGTTACCCCTTTTAAGATTTTAACACTTACATGTATCTCAGAAGGACGTTAATTGAAACAAACAGCTAAAGATCCCCGAGGTCTGACCGACTGATCAAAACTTGCTGTCTTCCACTCAACTGTGTTTAACATGGATCAGGTGTCCGGCCTCCTTTTACTTTTTATGGAGACAACTCTTTTTACTAACGTTTATTGCATTGATATGAATAACTTGTCAAACTGTCTCCCGTGAAATCTTTCTATAATATATAATCCAATATCTCATTATCCAGTAACGAAACAATGAAATCATCAAGACTGTTTTTACATTTTGTTTTAATAAAAACATCATTCTTACCACCAGGTTCTGGTTGATTTGAGAGCAGACAACCAGCGGCTTAAAGATGAAAATGGAGCACTGATCCGTGTCATCAGCAAACTCTCCAAATAGGCGGAGAGAGAGAGAGAGACACGAAGAGCAGGGAAACCCCCTCCCCACCCCCCTCTTCCCCCCGCCATCCATCCATCCCTCCATCCATCCCTCCCTGCTTCCACACATTCCTCCAAGTGCCAAAGAGTGAGAGAGCGAGGGGGAGAGAAGCAGCAGAATGTCCTCTGTACATGAACACCACAGCTTGACTTGGATTGTGATGCTCTGTGAGAACAGCTGGAGGGGCTTTTGTGTGCCTTGCAGTGCATTTGTCACAGGATGACCGGCGGCATGAAGGCCCGTGGCTCTGGTCAGAGGCTCCCACAGTAGCAACACGAGCCGCGACGACAGCCCGAACGCCCGCGGCCGGCGCAGCGCACAAACCGTCGACTACGACTGCATCAGGGGAACACTAACGTGCACACGCATTCCTATGAGTGCATCACATACTTCCTCCGTGCACATTCCACGAGCGCACAAGGCAGCTTTGGCCTTAAAGCTCCCACTTAGTATTTATTTTTTTGTGAACACACTCGCATCACAAATTCACGAATTTACCCCCCCCCCCTCACAGCTCAAATCTAACAAAGGTTTTGGTGTAGTTCCTTCCCCCCCTTCTACAAGCAGCTCTGAAACTCGTATCGGGCTCCGTCTTTCCATTCAGCATCGTCCTGACGACGGGGAAGTCCACAGAACTCTGTTGGGTTGTTTGGTCTCCACATGCAAGTGTTTGAACCCACCTACCTCTCCACCTATGCACTTCCCCACATCCATTTTTATTTTTGTGACCACAGACACACTTCATGCTCTTAAAAATGACCGCAGAACCAGGTCTGTCGACCACAGCACTTTACTCTGCAAAGCAACAGCCGTTGTGTGATGCTTTGCCCGTCCTCCAGACAGACAAACGTATTTCGGAGCAGCACCCTCTCACTTTCAGTGGAGGGAGAAGTTACCCATAGCTGAAGGTCAAAGGTCATTGCACAATTATAAAAATTGCTGTTCTGTCGAAGCCTATTATGCTATGATGGTTTTAAATATTACCATTGATAAAGATATTATTTTCGTAGTTTTTCATTGTCAATTATTGTCTTGCAATGCAGCATGGTTATGTATATTGTATGTGTATAAATATTATTCTTGAATAATACCCCCTTTTGAAGTACAATTACATGTAGCTTTTCTTCACATGTTGGTTTTCTAATATATTGAATGGATGTCTGCACCCTAATAAAAAAAACGTGTGTTTGTAGCGACTTCCTGGTTATTCTGTACGCTGCAAATGTAATATTCACCTCTACGGCTTTGTTCACACACATGTTAATTCAAAATGCCGTGACTTTGACGGATGTGTCTTCACATTATTTCCCTCCATAACATTGAAGCCTACTCGGAGTCCCCTTATTAATAATGTGTTGTGACTGATGTCATCACATTTCATAATGTTGAGGTTTGTGATTATCTGGTTGTTGGATTTTTTTGTTTGTTGCCGCTTCACCCAAATTGTATTATCCCTTCCTAGAGTTGCTCTGGTAGCCAGATGTCCGTCATCACTGGGGAGAGGGATGAAAGCTACAACACAGATGCATTTACAGTATGTTTGGACTGTTGCATTCATCTCCTGATGCTCCCAGGTGGACACTCCATCAGTAGTTTGACTGACGTGGTAGAAATGAGTATTACACGCTGGATGAGTGTTCAGCAGACGTCTGGGTGAAAAGCTGTGAGAGCCCCGTTGTGTTTTGAGCTCTTGTCCATTTGGACTAAAGTGTAGTTAACGCCAGTCATCTATCCGTTTGTCTCGTCTGAGAGCAGAGAGATGGACCACTGTCCTGCAGGGTAGAAGTACTGACAACAAGCTGCGCTCCTAATAAGGAAGGGCAGGCTGGCCGAGGCACTCTCTCTGTAAATATCCCTCAGGTCTGAGAAAGACAGAGGAAGGGAGCTGGGGAGGAAGAGGGAAGCGGATGGATTGCAGCCTTATATGGACAAAGCACTTCTTTTCTCAGGGTTTGTGGCTCTGACCCGGCATGTTGCCAGATGTTCCACAAACGGCCCCTCAGCGCAACCAGGTGGTGCAGCTGATGAAATGCTCCAGCTGAGCTTGAGGTGAGGCAGAATGATATGGTGGAAAGGAGATTTTGTTAGGTGGCAGAGGTGTACATGTATGTATCCTGATTAAACAATTACAAATATCAATATATGTTTGTAGACCCCCCCCCCCCATTAAGATATGCTGCCTATTGGCGTTAAAATATTGTGGAACATGAGTAGAGCATTGATATTACATTCCAGCAGGTGGCATAAGAAGACTAAAAAATATTTTAAAATCCAACAATTCAGACATTTCAAATAAGCCTCTGGATAACATATAATTAGATAATTCAGAATTCATGCAGGTTGTTTTTACTAAGTTCCCAGATCTCTTAACAGGCTGGGCTGTGGCTTTTAGCCAATACAAAATAAAAATAATTTCCTTTTTGCCTTTATTAGATGACAACAGTAGATGAAGGACATGCAGCAAAGGACCCTGGCTCAATGCAAAGAGGATGTTGCATTTCATGGTTGGCAAATGATCGTGTAAATTGTTTGGGTGAGGACTAAAATAAAAGAGCTAAGAGCAAAAAAGGTAAAGTAAAAGGGGAGTTTAGAGCGACCCGTAAGCGGAGTGGAGATGACATGACTTAGTTTGGAGAGAGTGACGTGATACTTCTTGGAAGAGATGGGATGGAAATGTAAACACTTCAACAGTGACGTACAGAGTATTTTTACAGTCTCAGCCAAGTGGTCCTGATGCTTTAACTGTGAATATGTACACATATGTGGCAGCCAGCTGTAACAAGACGGACCTACTGTAACTTCAGTGTATATGATTATGGTTAAGAGATGTTTCTTGAAGCTGGGAGTTGACATCATACACACAAACATTTACTAAAAATCTAATCAGCATTTTCAATCTGGTGATGATTTCCCTGTTGATCCAGTGAAAGCTGCACATCTGGGTTCAGACAGTCTGCCTCATCCTCTCCATGACCTCCACTCCATGTTTTCCAGCAGACCCAGAATCATGCGCAGGTTTTCTTTGCAGCTCAGAGGGCTACATGGCCTCCTCCTGCAGCGCAAAATACGACACTAACTTGGATCAACAACTTTTGAGTCCTTTGCCCTCAGTAGACATGGACGATAAAAGGAATTGCAGAACATGAGCTCTTTTTTTGTCGGTTAAACACGTTAGGAAGGAGCGGTTTGGGACTTTCTGCAGGTTTTATCTTCAATTTGCTTCTTCAGCATTCCTTTGTGTCGCTTCTTTTTGTCGACTGTGTGTTGAAAGGACTTATCCTTTATTTTGATTTTAAATGCAGCAACTCCGGCTAACTTCAGCAGTGGTGTAGTTTAATCTCTGAGATTATATGTTTATTTAGTTTCCTTCACAGTAATTAATACTAATAATCTTATTACTACTGAGGGGTTTGAGTGTGTTTTTGTTGAGTTGGATGAGGGGTTATTTTACTGGTAATTGCTTCATGATTTCTTAGGATGACACGTGTCTTGTGACACAAAAGTGTCAAAGTACACAATCTACAAATAGCCTCTGCAGGCATGAACCTGTGGAAAGTGTGTGTGTGTGTGTGTGTGTGTGTGTGTTCGTGTGTTTGTGTGTGTGTGATTCCACAGTAAAAGTTGCCAGCAGGTCTTATTGAGATATTTTAGTTGCATAATATTACAACATAAATACATAACCATTATAATCTCATCGACGGAGTTTATTTTTCTCATAGTCAGACCATGCTAACTAAAATAATTATTCATTGTTGAAGAACTGGGATCCTCTCAACGAACCCAGACTGCATTTGTGAAACCAGATTCCCGACTGGACACCCCCTCGTCATCACCATGTCCTATGATGAAGACCCTTACATCTTCTCCACTGACACGCTACCCAGTGACCGCCGCTTCCTCCCTCCACTAGCCAACGGGCTACTGGGATGGAGGGTGTACAACAAAACCATGCACATGGGTGGTGTGTACAATGGGGAGGGTGGAGGTTGTCACCGAGCAGATGTCCCCTGTCCTCTTGCTGTGAAGGTCGAGATGGACGAACCAGCCCAGCACACCTACAGCCTGGACACCCACACCGGTAGTCCCTGATTGCAGGCATCTGTGTTTTTTATTAATATTTATTATCACGACTAATTGTTTAAATTTCTCATCCAGGCATTTTCACCCACAGCCTGAGCTCATCAAGTGTAACGGTCTCACAGTCTCTGTACTCACACCGACACTACCCCAACCTGATGGTGATGGAGGTCCTGTTGGTGCGTCAGGTGACCTCAGAGGAGCCAGTCGCTGTGAATCTGGTCAGTTCATTCACACCTCAAAGCAAAGACATTGTTTTTGAGTCTTGTCCTGATTACAAAGGAGGGAGGTAGGGTTCACAAAAACATGTGTAAAATGCACATTTTTGACTACAGTATGAATATGATATCTGACAGAGAGTCTACTTCCCACTCTCCCTCAGTCACATCCAAGGAAAGGTCACCACGGCTGAGTTCCCGGGAGGTTCCTGTCCCACAGTGCACCTTATCTGGACCCCCATACCCCCCACTCTGACACTGCTTCCAGAACAGAGCCAGGCCCGCTGGGGCTTCATCCTGGTTGTCGCCAACAGTTTAGACACAGCGGAGGCCAACTATGACGAGGGCCTGAATCTGTTAGCAACTGGTGACCTGCGTCCCTCTCACGAGAAGGCCTGGAAAGAGCTGTGGCTGCAGAGCAAGGTGGAGGTGGCCGGGTCAGAGAGCCTGTGCAAGGCTCTGATAGGCTGCATGTTTTACCTCCTTAGCGCCTTCCCCTCCATACATGACACATCCAGCTCTTTCAGTGGAGTCAGCCCGGGCGGACTGTCTAATGGTGGGGATGGTCAGGACTACTGGGGCCACGTTTTCTGGGACCAGGTAAGGCCGGTGTCAGTTGATGGCTAGCTATGGTATTTACTTGCTGCTTGTTTGGGTTGTAGGATGTATCACACAATGATCCCACCTTCCTGTGACAGGACATTTGGATGTATCCTGGCATAGCCCTCTTCTATCCCACGCTAGCCCGATCTGTGCTGGAGTACAGGGTGGGGACTATAGATGGGGCAAAAGACAATGCCCAAAAGCAGGGCTTCAAGGTATGATCGTCGGTGGGATACTCAGGTGCAACATCATAGCTCTTCTACCCTCACTGATAATGTCAACTATGAAGTGAGTTAAACACATTCTGGACAAAGTTGAAGACAAAAGTTGTTCTTTGTCGCTTTTATTACTGGGAGCAGTTGTGAAACAGAGAAAACCTTCGGAGAGCACATGATAAACTCAATGATAATGATAACAACTCAGTATACAGTACACACAAGTGAGAGCATGTGTGTTGTAACAATTCATTTGTATAGAAGCAGAACCAGGAGGAGGTTAGCTGAGTTTAGCAGCTTTGTTTGCTGTAAGACTGGAAGCAAAGGAACTGGAAGGAAAGAGCTAGCCCGGCTCTCTTTTTGGATTCCTGTTTGTGTACAGATTAAACAAATAAGATGCAACACGTTAAAATGTATAGATGTATGCATGCATTTTATTACCTTATTGTTCAGATCCATACTAGCTTCAAATCTTTATTCTAGGCGAAACTAATAGACTTCTAGCTCTGTTTTTAAAATGATCATAGCCTACTGACATTAGAGTTTTATCCATCTTCTAATCCAAATCTCTGCAAAAAAAGTGTATTTTACCCAAATTGTAAACATAACAAATAAAGTATTAAAAAATATAACAAGCTACATTACATCGACAGTTAGCCCAACAGTAATTCAACATTTACATTACATTTTTCGAGAATGTTGTAATAGCAACACTTTATCCTCAAACAGCTAGCTTGATAAGCCCTGACCTGATCACGGAAAAGTATATTTAATAGATAGAACAATAGTCAACAGTATCTGCAGATAATAACAAACGAGAGTGTTCTATTTGATATCATAGCAGTGTCAGTTAAACTTCTGAGGGACTGATGCAGCTACCACCAACTGGTGTTAACAGTGTTGTATATAATTTAGGGACGATACTGTTACTCTTTTTGTTGAGTGCTCTTGTTCTACATTTGAACAATAACCATGAAACCGAGT
Source organism: Pseudoliparis swirei (assembly GCF_029220125.1). Taxonomy (NCBI): domain Eukaryota; kingdom Metazoa; phylum Chordata; class Actinopteri; order Perciformes; family Liparidae; genus Pseudoliparis; species Pseudoliparis swirei. Next base: position 11,271,391 of record NC_079393.1, on the reverse strand, counting down.
CTGAGTCTTCTAAAGAAAAGATGTTCTCTTCACAGGGACTGAAGTTCCCGTGGGAGAGCGCTGTGTCGGGGAGGGAGGTGTGTCCAGAGGACATTTATGGACAACAAGAGATTCACATAAATGGAGACGTCACCCTGGCTTTCCAACACTATCTCTACCTCACTGAGGTATACTCTTCTATCCCCACTCATCACCACTGAGTCTCAGCCTGGCCTGTGTGAGGTTATTCACTGAGGCCTTCGTTGCAGGATCTGTCCATGTTCACAGAGGGCAAGGGCAGCGAGGTGATCTACGGTGTGGCAGACTACTGGGTTTCCAGAGCGTCCTGGAGCCCTGAGGACCAGAAGTATCATCTCTTAGGTAAAAATAACACAATTATATATATTATTATATAAAATAAATGTAGCTTCACATGATTAACAGGCTAATTATTTAATAGAGCTGAATTAAAGACGTATGACGTCTCGTCTACTACTGAAAAACTCACAAATCGCAGAAAACGTAACAAAGTAGATACATTTTTTCTATTGCTATTCTTATGTCTGATTATTTTCTATTTTTCTATTTCCATATGGATACATGTTATCTTCCTGAGAAGATGATATACATACATGTTTGTGTGGCTATCCTGGAAACATAACTATACGAATTGCATGTCATCTTCATTATGTATATTACATAGTATTGGATGCACTCTTTTTTCTCTCCTCTCAGATGAATTTTCATCTTCTCTCTCTCTCTTACATTAACTCTGCTTTCTCCCCGAGTCCTTTTTCCGACTCAATCATAGGGGGGGATAGTATCGTTGGGTTTTTCCGACACCGCTAAAAGGGGTTTTAAAACGATACCCCGTGCCTAAACGGTGCCCAATCAGAGGACTTATTAAGACACGTATACTTTAAAGTTTGCCTTTAGAGCAGTCAGAGTTCCACTATAATGACTAGTTTATTTTTTCGTCAGATTATATTCCACGTGACAAGAACACCGGTAAGACACGTGACAAAGGAATCAACCGTGCTCGTAGGACAAACCAAGTAGTCAGACGAGTATAGCGCTGGCCCGTCAGGCTATCAGCCAGCACACGGTCTTTATCACGACACATGCCAGTCGCAACACTAAGTAAGCAGCGCCTCGCGTGGTGTCTCAACACAAGCTCACGCAATCAGTGTGTGGTCAACTCAGCCGTTAGGTCCAGCTTCGCGCTCAGCACCGTTTTCATTGCTAAAAACGGGCTGCTTGCCACACAACGCGGTGCAAGTCATAAACAGACTCACCTTATTCGTATCTGTGCTCCCGACACCAGCCACACTAGAGCGACGGCCTCACGATCGCCAAGCGCCGTTTGAAATTAGAGACACCGAATCGCACAGCACAGCAATATATTTGAGGGTCGCATTACATAACGCCGATACACAAGATCGGAACTGAGCCTAACCACAAATCGTTTGTATGCGACGATGATGTCGGTTTTGATAAAGTTTGATTTTCAGGCGAAAAGATCGTTTGACATCTGCTTGAACAAAACAAAGACCAACCCATTATGCCAGCTGAAGATTCAAACAAGATATAATTAGAGTCAAGATGTCCTGACAACAGGAAAATTAGAGATTTGATTTCCCACAATATTCTTTATTGAGATATTTGTTGAATGTTCTGGCATTACAGTTTTGTCAATCATTTTGAAATGTTTAGAAGAAAAAACCTGTATACTTTCAATAACCAGTCAAAAAATTCCATAAAACCCCAATCAGACAGGAGAAAATTTTTTTAGAAAGATGTCAATTTTCAAGATCATCAATTGTTCATTCATCCTGAATCCGTCGTTTTTAGCATTATACGTTTTTTTTATCTTTTAACCCATTCAATGTTTTTCAAACGGTCATTTTTTATTTGTTCTTCCTAAATGTTCAGGCATCAGACTGCTCTATCTATGCCAGACAATCATTCATTCACCTGTCCACATTTCCAGATAAAATAAATGTGACCAGAAATCTTCCTTCAAATTTTATTCAGAATCCTTTGGTCCCGGAATTTCCTTTTTCATTAATTGCAGTATTTATCTTTATTCACAATTTATCTATTGCTCATATCACCTGGGTTCTGATATCTCAGACTTCAATCATTCCAGACCTGGAAACATTGAATGAGACCCATTTTCTTTCATTTATTTCAAAATACTCAAAAAAAAACATATTATAGAGAATTCGGTCATTTTAAGTTCTTTGTTTTCTTTCACTCTTTTTTTCATATAAGATTTCATATTTTTTTTCCCCATAAAATGTGTCAGAAATCCATGCAACAGGCCTTGGAAAATGACGTATATTTCATCAATTTGAGAGAGCTTATATAACAATTGAAATCTTATTTAAAAGTATCATTTAATTTTTTTAAAATTTGCAAAAATTCACTCTTTGTGAAATGAACATAGATTTTTATTTAAAAATGAATAAATTTATAATCAATTGTGAATAAACACACACACACACACACACACACCACACACACACACACACACACACACACACAGACACACACACACACACACACAGACACACAACTACAGACACACACACACAGACACACACAGACACACACACACACACACAGACACACACACACACACACAGACACACAGACACACACACACATGACCACACATCACACAACACACACGCACACACACGACACACACACACACATACACGACAGCACACACACAACACACATACACACACAACACATCACACAGACACACACACACACACACACAGCACACACCACACACCACACACTCACACTCACCCACAGACATACACCCTACTGATTTATATTACACATATTATATTTACCTAAATATTGGGCACTTGAGCCAGACAGAAATACAGAAAAATTTTCACAAGAGAGAATTTGTCACACATACCACCAACCTACAAACAGTCTTACTTAAAACTTGTTTAAAGAATTTGTCATACTTCAACCATCTTTAAACAAATCTTTTTCTGCAGATCCAAGTGGGAGGTCCAATTCAAGTAAGGGTCTCTTGCATGTGTGGGGTGTGTGCAAGGCGTATGTTGTTCTGTGTGTGTATGTTGTGTGTGCATGTATGTGTGCAGTGTGTGTGTGTGTGTGTCTGTCTGTGTGTGTGTGTGTGTGTGTCTGTGTGTGTGAGTGTTGTGTGTGTGTGTGTCATGTGTAGTGTGTGTTGTGTGTGTGTATGTGATGTGTTGTGTGCAGTGTGTGTGTCGTGTGTGTGTGTGTTGTGTTGTTATGTGTGTTTATGTGTGAAAGTGCAAAGTATGGTGTGTTGTTAACAATTGTGTATTATCCTGTTTTGCAAATAATTTCTGTCTCCATAGTGTGTTAGTATCAAGTATTAAGTAAAACATAATTGTATGTAAACATTTAGACTATTTTCATTTTAACATCTATCTGTGTGTGTGTGAATTTAATGATTCTGGAGGAAACACTGATCCTGGACATTTCTGTTCTGTGTGATGGCATTATGGACCGCAACATATAGGAAACATAGAGAAAAAGATTGAACAATTTAAACGATTTTGACATTTACTACATTATCATTTAATTTGGGTCCAGAGTTGTCCGTAGATGTGTCTGATTCCCAGGATAATGGAAGTCTGGATTGTAAGATACATTGCTGAGTACTGGGGCAATGTAAAGATATAGGACATTATTCATAAACATGAACAAAACACATTTTGAAACAAAGGCAATGGATTCGATTATTAAAATAACTTTAAACATTAACGTAGATATGTCAATTATCTCCGATATGGTCATAAATGACCCTGAACGATGAAATAAGTCACAATTGGGAAACATAATAGACATTTAGCATGGAATAAGTAAACGGCAAAGAAATAAAAAAGCTCTTCTAGCAACATGAATGAAATGATGAAAAAGATTGACAGTCAAAATGATTTTTTTTTTTAAAATTTTGGATTTTTTGCTTGAAATAAGAGGATTATTCTGAAGAGATAATAATGAATTGGATAATGGAAGTCTCGATTGTCGTAGTGACAGCTGGGGAAACCAAAGATAGATAAAGAATAAGAAAAGACATGAAATAAATTTAGAACTTAAATGAAATATCGCTTTAATTTATGAATTAATAGTTTTAATTTCAGATATGTCAATTTGTTTATGAATGAAATTTGACTGTCTTGAAACATTTAATATCTGTCAATTGGGGAATCCTATTGTCAGGATTTATATGAATGATTTTTAATATATAAAAGATTTTTTTAATATACAAAATTCATTGTTTATTTTTATAAATTTATAACAGTTTTTATAATATCATAATCTCAGCTAAAGATCTAAAATCAGTTTCAAAATCAAATCAGTTAATTGTTTTATACATATTTTAGATGTGTAAGATTTTTTATTTTAATTTTTGTGTGCGTTTGTTTTTGGACCGTGATTCTTTCCGTGTTGTGATGTATACGGGCCTCCGTGATGCACGTGAATCCGTCCACTTCGTCCCGTCCCTCCCTCGATCGAATGCGTTCGCTCGATCGATCAGTAACACAACACAGAGTGTCGCTAAACTAATGGTGAAACTGGCTTTCCAAGTGTCGGGAGTGTCGGCTCCGCTGACAGGAGGTGTGTGCTGGGAAGTCCCGCCCAAACCCAAAATCCAATATCACAATATCAAAATGCACTCAAATACCCATATACCTGCTTTTTTTAAAGTCCATGTGTCCGTACCGTCCATAACCATGTTGTCCCCCTAAACTCCTTCAATGGGGGGGGGGGGGGGGGCGTGACTTTTTTTTTTCGTCAGCGCCGGTTTTCGAGTGCGCGGCGCGCGCGGAGATCGATCGTCGTTAACGCGCCACGAGACAACAAAATGAATGCTGCTGTAGAGACGATCAACAATCAACAAATTGGAAGCTCATTCTGCTGTCGTTAAATGCTACAAAAAAAATTAACTAATTAATCCTAAATTTAAATCATAAGCAACGCGTTTTTTTTTTTCACAGCACTAATAAAGTTTTTTTCATATAACTTAGACTTGACTTACCTTTAGTTTTTCTTTAAGTCCCTTCAGCCGGTCCTTGAATTCATGAATTGACCATTTTTATTGTGTAAATAAACTAAAACTAAATAACTAAAAAAAAATAAACTAAACTAAACTAAACTAATAAACTAAACTAACTATGGTAGGAATCCCATCCAACAAAACCCCCACACCGGGTGACCCGGTGTGAGAGTAATCACGGTGAGGTGATTCCTCGCAACTGTCCCACCCGTTGGGAGGTCATGCGATTCATAATCATACGCATATGTCTCGCCTCCTCCTTCCTCCCGTAGGCGATTCTGAACCCACCATCTCCTGTGAGATTCTCTGCCAATTGCTTTGCTGGAAATCCCTTCAAATCACTTCTTACAGACTCTGGTCAGGGGGATGACCACTCGCAAAGTGCTTAGATGTCACGTCATCACGTGACAATGTTTCATGGTGACAGGTACAAGGGAGATCAAGGCACTGCGCGGGATGTGTATGCGTACGTAGGTGATCTGGAGTCAGTTTGTAGGATTTAGTATAAATAAATTATTTTTAAAATATTTTTTATTTATTTTCAAATGTAAATAATGTTCAAAATAATAGGATCCACCGACGAGACAAAAAATTCAACAAAAAGGCAACCTTAAAAGTAGTTAAAAGTATGCCCAAAACCGCGACCTGGCAAACCTAACGCGCACTACACTCCTCAGCCTCAAAATGAAAGGATATCGAACTTATCGTAGCTACCTGCTGAGAATACCACCACCAGAGTTTTCAGTTTTCAATTTTTTCTCAATTTTGGCGGAAAGAAGCACCGAAGCACCGAAATGTGCGTTGCCCGGGGGCCGGTTGGGTTATTGACTTGCATATTGGCACCGGGCACCGGGTACTCAAAACCCCACTATGGGTCGCCGGACCGACCTAGGACGGCTAATATATCTGCCTTGATGGATCATCGAGGTCTGGTGGTAAATTCCTTCCCCCTGACTACGCCTGTCCCTGTTGAGACTCGCACACCTGAGAGACTACCCTCCTCCTCTCCCCGCCCGCTGCCTGATGGATGATCGTGGGAGTCTCCATCGTGGAATATGCTCTACTATGACTATTCATACACTCTGTCATATTCATTGAATGTTAAACTCTAAATCTTGTCCTCTGTACACATTACATCTATTGCATCTGTCAGGCCTCTCCTGCTCTCCTTCCTTTTTCTTCCTTTTTTCCCCTGAAGTTATTTTTTTCTGTTTTCTGGTCCGGTTTGAGGTTTTGGGGCAGGGATGTCTATGTGTTGAGATTGTAGCACCCGAGAGACAAATTTGTAATGTAAAATTGGGCTATACAAATAAAAGTATTTCCCTTTTCCCTCATTCAGGTGTCATGCCACCGGATGAATATTACTACAATGTCAACAACTCTGTGTACACAAACACAGTGGCTAAATTCAGGTACTAGTATTTAAATATTTCCCTGCAGTGCATTTTAACTGGTGATTGCCAATAATACAAAAAGTTTCCCGTTTGTCAGTCTCCAGTTCGCTGTAGATTTGGCCGACCTCCTCCAACATCCGGCACCTAAGGAATGGCAGGAAGTGGCCGAACAACTCAAAATACCTTTTGACGAAGAATCCCAGTACCATCCTGAGTTCGATGGCTACATCAAAGGTTCATTTGTGTTCCTTTCGGACACAGATCTTCATAAAATATCCATGTCCATAACATGATGGCAGAATATAATCTGTACTTCTCACAGGGGATCCAGTGAAACAGGCCGACACAGTGATGTTGGGCTATCCTCTCGGACTGCCAATGTCCAAAAAGATCAGGAGAAATGACCTTGAAGCGTATGAACCAGTAACAGACCCTAACGGTCCAGCCATGACGTGGGTAAGACACGGCATGTTGTTTGTGACCTATGGATGCAAATGTTGCTCTATAGATGCTGGATGTGAACAAAGGCCATTTTAGAAGGTGACGATGTCATTGTTTATTACAAAAATAAACTGTAAAATATACTAAAATATCAAAAGTAAAAGTACTTGTTATGCAGCCGAATGACTTGTCAGCATTTTATTGTGTACGATTTATTACAAAATCTAGGGTTGTGGCTGATGGAGTTCCTTTTGTCTACTTTAGACTATTCTTGTTTTAATCTATGACAACTGTTTTTTAAACCTCATCACAGATTTTATAAAACCAAATCATGCAAAGGAACAAGTATCATAGCTGTAAGGTAAATTAGTTTAGTTTATTAGTTGCCAGTAGAACACATAATTATATGTTTTACAGCTTATCCTTGCATTAAATGTAAAAGCCTGTTGTTGCTGTTACTTCTTTATTAATAAGTGTACGTCCGTAACAATGCTTTTGCTTTCGGTTGTAAGGGCATGTTTGCGATCGGCTGGCTGGAAATGGGGGAGGCTGAGAAAGCTCAACATTTACTTGAGAAGTGCTACAAAAACATCCAGGGACCGTTCCAGGTGCCCATGTGACTCACACAACCACATAATGCCAATAAAGGCCTGTTTACTGGATATCCTGTGAATGTGTGACCACCTCTCCTCACAGGTATGGAGTGAATCATCAGATGGCTCTGGTGCAGTCAACTTTCTCACAGGGATGGGGGGCTTCCTGCAAGCTGTGCTGTTTGGGTATCCCGGATTTAGGTTGGTTAACGTTAACAAACTCCTCCACATGTACACAGCATGTCGGCTCTGATACGAAGATTGACATGCGGTGTTTCTTTCCAGAGTTCAGAAGGAATGCTTGGCCTTTTCCCCACTTCTTCCCAATGACATTTCTGAGCTCTCTGTCCGTGGTGTGAGCTACCTGGGCCATCAGATGGACTGGCTGCTGACGAAGGATGACGTCTGTATCATTCTGAGGGAACAGGCCGACAGTCTTGGCAACACAAAGTCCTGTAATCTGCAGGTTGTCCTGAAGGCATCAGGAACTAAAATCCCTCTCACGCCAGGTGATTTTTGTTTTTAGTACAATGTTATTCATCCTTAAATGTGGACTAAAATAATAATAAAAACACATGTAGCCTTCCAAACTACAGTAAAATATTGATATCATAATGGTTACACAATAATGATAACCGCAGGAGTACATTAGTTCATTGATGTGGCCCAGTATTTTAGTTACAAAGTAAGAGAGAGTGCAACAATGAGAAAAAAGTGTTAAACTGACGGCATGACACTAAGAAAATACTGGGATTTAGTAAGAACTTGCTCTTCAGGCACGACAGGCATGCTTTTATTGTGATGATTTTTGATATCAAAACTCCCATAATGCTGAGAAAATGAGGCCTCCAGGGTTTGTCAGTATTAGAATATGACATACCATTAGTCAGAATAAAACTATGTAATTTCCGGAAACAGTATGTTGGAGTGAATCTGGTAACTGTGATGGTGGTTGTTGCACACTGGAGGATAGGGCGCTGCCGGTTTGCAAAACAAATTCATAATCCGAAGAATTCAGTTTAATAAAGGGTGCCAATGTTATTGATAAATACACTTTATTATGGTACGTTATATATTCCCATAGAGAGAAGACTGAAAATGACTGTAAATGACGTGCATGTATTTTTCTGTGTTACTGTGTTCATGTTACATTCAGTCTCATGTGATTTTTATTTATACTGTGTTATCTTTACTTTGCTCCTTGATTTCACATCTCATATGTTTTAATGGCACTTATTATTATTAAATATACTAATATACATCTATATTTTCAGGGAAGCCGGTGACTTTTCCTCGAGAGCCCGGGTGTGTTTGTAAACTGGCTTGGGGTTATTCCTGTTGGCCTGTCTGAAACACTGACCACGACCCTCCTCATCATTTACCCGAAATCAAAAATATGTTCAGCAAGTTATTTCATATCTAAGATACTGTTAAGTTGTATGTTCCCATTTACTAAAGTATTGGCAATCTCATACAACATTTGTTAAATTCTTATAGTGTTAGTATTATAATATGCAACCGGTGTTATAAAACCATGTAGGCCTACCAATTATATTGCACTGTAAATGAATTATATTGAAATAAAACCAAACCATCAAACCCTTTGTTGTGTGAATACAAATATTGGGTCTGATTCTGTCCTGTGGTTTTGTTTACTGGATCTATGATTTCCTGTGTTTATTTTTACTGGATCTAAAATGTCCTGTGTTTTGTTTACTGGAGCAAGGCCGCAGCGTCCTACAATGTGCAGGAGAGGGTGTGACATAACAGAAGAACAATTTATTTTATCTGACATGAAAACTACTCGTGCCTCATGAAAAAGCAGCCAGTAACATGGAGGGGCCGCACAAGTCCTGCCAAATACCGGTTGGTTGATTTAAATTTCGTCCACGCTGTAACTCCGCCCAAAACTTTCGTTTGGTTTGCTCGATTTCATTGAACATGTCGACGGTTTCCCCACCTCCAACCCGTTGATACACGTGCCCGCCCTCGCAGATAATCCCGTGTTACAAATCGAGCAACCCCTCTCTTACGTCACCCGAGCCTCCCCTCGGGATTGGCTGGTGACGTTTTGAACAAATTAAACGGTTTCAGCGGGTCTACGAGGAGGATTGCGTTTTCGGTCCGGGATCTTTAGGTTGCTTAGACTTTACACATGAGCTGTAGGGAAAAAGTAAGAAGTTTGTTATTTTAACACATTTATTTCCACCTCAGTATGCGATTCATTTAGCTTTTAAAGAAAGCGGAGCGACGAGCATCGGATTTCTTTTTCAGAGACTCAGAAATCAAAGGTAACAATATTTATGTTGACGTTAGTTGACTACCACCTTGACATGAACGCAAAGCACTTCTGAAGTATAACGTTGCCTCTAACTGTTTAAATGACCGTAACTTCAGGCTGCTGTCGCATGCTCGTTGTTCGTTTGTCAGTATTTCCTGTCCGCTAAGCTAACGTAACGTGTTACCTGGGAAACGTTACATCAGTTTAGTCTCCCCATAAAACGCTAACTCGATACAACAACATTACGACAATAAGCGTTATTCTGTGTCGACCACATTACAACTGACGGCGACTTTCTTCAATACAATTCAAACCAATTGGTCCGCGGAAATCGAAGACAGTGCAGTGCGCATGCGCCATTGAGCTGCATTTACAGAGACGAGTGCAAAATGGATCTCGAACAAAAACGTGACAACCAAAAATATTCTGATAGCTGAGACGGACGCAACCGATTTCCCGAAGTTACTTGTCAATTTCGTGTTTGTAACTATTTTTTATTATGAAAATATTTGTACATTATCAAATACAACGTAAAAGTGTTTTGGCTGCATACCCATTGCATTGGCTTTGTCTTGAATACGCATTTTGTTGATTTGATAAGGTTGCTTGTTTATAGAATGATGTTAAATGATACTGTCAACCATTAAAGGGAGCTACGTGTGACTGCCCCTGTTTTGTATAAGAGGACAATTGACCAAACAGAAAATATGATGTCTCATATAATGTTTGGAAAATGGTCTTTATGGCCGCTATGGTGATGCGTCCATTAATCATTGTTTACTAGTCATCTCAAGTCTGTTCCAGCTTCTCCTGATAACGGTGTGATCTTTCCCTCAGGCCATCAACATGAACTCCATACAATCATCTGTACAATCCCTCATGCAACTGTTTGATGGCAAAGCACAAGAATTTACCAATGAGATCGATAATGTCCACATGGTTTGGCTTGAGGAGATCCAACAAGAGGCCAATCGCATGTTTTCAAGGTAGATTTAAGTAATATAAAACATTTTAGAAATCAGTTTTTCTCTAAAAATGTACTTTACGGTTTTACAAGTGACGCTGTTTGTTTTTATTTCAGAGATTTTAATGCTGAGCCAGAATTAATGCCAAAAACACCATCACAGAAAATGAATAGCCGCAGAAAGCGTGTATCCTTGGGGCATCAGGATGAAAATCAAGCCAGGCGAAGGTTTCTTGCTTTCATTAAAGTCAAAGTTTTACATTTTAATTGTGATGACTTTAAAAAAATGTATTGTGTCTCTCACTCTTCCTGTCCAGATTTTCAAAGGGAAAGCGTAGTAACCTTCGTGGCTCCACTGTCAAATCGCTGAACTTCATTGCTGAGGAAAATAACGTTCCTCCCGCGTCCACCTCTGAAGCCAACACAACCACACAACCTAAACGCTCCACCCGCAAACACAAACCAGCATTGTTTGAGGCGGCGGAGGATGTCAGCCATTCCCGAGGAAATGGTCAAACTGAAGGGGTGCAGAACAGGAAGCCCGAGTTGGTAGAGGAGAAAGAGATGGACAAAAGTAACTCGGTGAACCATGCAGAAGACGAGCCCGACGACAAAGGTAGCACCGCCCGTTGCCCACCGACGATACCCTCGCCCGAGATTGTTGTCAGCGTCTCTACGTCAGACCGAATGTCTGCCGAGTTAGCGAAAAAGCTGCTGCTCGAGCCTGGCCGTACAGCTGCTAAGATTGCGATCGCTGGCACAGCGCAAAGCTCACGGCGGAGCTCCGTGCGATGCTCCCTCAAGCTGCGCCATTCGATGGCCGGTCTGCGGCACAGTATGACCCAGGAGTCTATTCGCCGCGCCTCACGCCGCTCGATGCTGAAGAGGAAGGTGGCTCGCATGGGCAACTCCACATGTAGCAGCAATGTTGACGGTGAGAAATGACCCATATTTGGGTTACAATAACATCACATCTATAAAACCATAAGACACTCTAGCACTCTGTTATTAATCTGTAAATTATATTTGGCTGATTTTTGTTATAGAGGACTCTAGCATGGACTCTGCAGAGGAAGAGGGGGCTAGAAAAGCGTGAGTAATCACTAACATTTTGTGTATGATTTATATTGATGTCTTAATGGAGAGAAGAAATCTGGTGTTTAAATCTATAAAATAAAGTATTCGTAACTGACTGGTAAATTTCTCGCACGTGGCTGTACATGCATTT